>NW_018127906.1:370434-392391 GCF_001952655.1 Monopterus albus | reverse complement strand
ATACAGTTCTACAGAGGAATCATCGAGTCTGTTCTCTGCACCTCCATCACTGTCTGGTTTGGCTCAGCAACCAAACAGGACAAGTACAGACTTCAGTGGAGAGTCAGGACTGCAGAAAAGATCATTGGTGTGAGCCTGCCCTCCATGGAGGACCACTACACCACACGGATCAAAAGGAGGGTGGAGAGGATCACTGTTGACCCCTCACACCCCGGACACAATCTGTTTGAACTCCTCCCCTCTGGACGGAGTTACAGGCCACTGTGCACCAAGACAACCAGGCACAGGGACAGTTTCTTCCTCCAGGCTGTCACTCTGATGAACACTTAACCAGTGACCATATGATTGGACAGTAATCCTCAGTGCAATACCTGTATATATACATTGTACAGATTATACAGACTTGTACAGGTCTCTAGTTCTTATGTACTCTGTCTTATCCCTATTTACCTCATTTCAATGAACATTCCTTTGTTGTCTGCATTGTTTACTGTCTGTTTATACTGCTTATTCTGCATTGTTTGCAGTGTTGGTTGATGTTGATGTTAATACTGCTGTTTTGTTATATTACACAACCTTATGCTGGTTTACTGTTTTGCACATTGAGAGCCGATGTACCAGAGTCAAATTCCTCGTGTGTCCATCACACCTGGCCAATAAAGCAGATTCTGATTCTAATCCTACTTACCTTAATATAGTTCGCCTCCAAAATGCTCCAGCAATCCTGTTACAAATCTACCGTATAGATTAGACATCAAAAACAACGGCACTGAACCTACAGAGGAAAGAAAGGAAACAATATTTATGAATTAATTTTAACTTGCCATCTAATCTGTAGAAAACTGCTATATGCCACATGTACTTAGCATCAAAATCAGGCGAGGATAACCTACAAGAAACCAAAAGTTAGTCTGATAGGCGACTGAAATCTTATCAGTCAGCTTCTACAGTTCTCAAACTGTTTAATCTTCTAATACTTAACGTTCTCAAAACAAAGCAACTCTAAACAGAACAAATCTGAAAGGGACAACATACATTCTAATGATCAGAACATACTAGTTTCAATATAACCTTTCCTACGCAATAAACCTAAGAACTAAATAGTTCAACTTAACAATTAAATACTAATTTGGTTAAAATTGGACTAACTTACAAATAGAATTAATACAAACCATGATCTTAGGAGGAACTAACCCGACAATAACTCTGATAAACTGAGGAATAACAAGATTAAAATACAAATTTCATCAGCAGACTACATCACCTTCAACAAGCAAAAATAATCTACAATCTGAGGAATAGTAACGCCAAAATCACAAACTTTTGCAGCAACCTAAACTAAATAAAATACCCGAGAACTTACCTTATAACCACTAGCTTGATTCTCACGTCTACCACAAATAATGCTATTCTCTACCATTCACCCAACGCGGTTTTCAGACCCCCCTCTCCAAAAATAATCTAAAATACTGATCTCCCCACCAAGAATAAAACAAAACAAAACTATAAAAATCCTCAGTTTCACCGGACAGTGAGAGGTTGAAACACGACGATATCTATCTATAAGTATGGAGGAGACTAATGAGGTGCAGCTGGTGAGTAATCAGGGAAGCGGGGCAGGTGTGTTGAATAGTGTAATCAGTGCAAGGGCTAGGCTAGTGTGAGGAAAAAGAAGAGAGGAAGGTGTAGCTGGGCAAACCTGACATTATTTCATTTATAATTCACTATATCACAATTTCAGTGAGTTAGACGTTTAAATACACTCAGTTGACTGTGCCTTAAAACAGCTTGGAAAATTCCAGAAAATGATGTCATGGCTTTAGAAGCTTCTGATAGGCTGATATCATTTGAGTCAATAGGAGGTGCACCTGTGGATGGATTTAAATGCCTACCTTGAAACTCAGTACCTCTTTGTTTGACATCATGAGAAAATCAAAAGAAATCATCCAAGACCTCAGAAAAAAAAAACTGTGGACCTCTACAAGTCTGGTTCATCCTTGGGAGCAATTTCCAGATTCCTGAAGGTACCACATTTATCTGTACAAACAATACTACGCAAGTATAAACACCATGGGACAATGCAGCCAATCACGGTGCTTAGGGAGGAAACACATTCCGTCTCCTAGAGATGAACATACTTTGGTTAGAAAAGTATAAATCAATCCTAGAACAACAGTAAAGAACCTTGTGAAGACACTGTAGGAAACAAGTACCAAAGTATCTATATCCACTGTAAAACAAGTCTTATATCAACATAAACTGAACGTTTGCTCAGCAAGGAAGCCACTGCTCCAAGACTGCCCTAAAAAAGGCAGACTACAATTTGCAGCTGCTCATGAGGACAAAGATCTTACTTTTTGTAGAAATGTCCTCTGGTCTGATGAAGCAAAAACTGTTTGGCCATAATAACTACTGTTATGTCTGGAGGACAACGGGGGAGGCTTGATAGCCAAAGGCCACCATTCCAACTGTGAAGCACGGGGGTGGCAACATGTTGTGGGGGTGCTTTGCTGAAGGAGGGACTGGGGCATACTTGCAACATTGGTCAGAACTGAAAAAGCATGTGTGAGCAAGGAGCCCTACAAACCTGACTCAGTTCCACCAGTTCTGTCAGGAGGAATGGGCTAAAATTCCAGAAAATTATTGTAAATAGCTTGTGGAAGGCATCCTGAAATGTTTGACCCAAAGTAAACAATTGGCAATGCTGCCAGTGGCAATGTGATGAAAAAAATAAAACCTGAAATAACCAATTTTCTCTGCTATTATTCCAACATATCACATTCTTAAAATAGAGTAGTAATCCTAACTGACCAAAGACAAAGAATGTTTATAGGATTAAATGAATTTAAATGTATTTGTCTGAGGTGGATGTAAACTTGTGTCTTCAACTGTATCTGTTTACAGTACAGATCAAGCTTGTCTTTTTTTTAGTAGATGTCATATGTCTTTCCCCTAATCAACACATCCATATTAGATCTGATTAACCTCTCTCTATTAACAGGCTATGTTCCACAGGCTTTTAAAGTTGCAGTAATTAAACCTCTACTCAAAAAGCCTACTCTTGACCCAGGTGTCCAAGCTAATTATAGACCAATATCCAATCTCCCGTTTATTTCTAAAATTTTGGGAAAAGCTGTTGCTAAGTAGTTATGTGACCACTTGCACAAGAATGATTTGTTTGAGGATTTTCAGTCAGGTTTTGGAGTCCATCATAGTACATTAACTGCATTGGTGAAAGTCACCAATGATCTTCTCCTAGCCTCAGATAAAGGACTTGTCTCCATACTTGTCCTCTTAGATCTCAGTGCTGCTTTTGACACCATTGATCACAGCAGCTTGCTGCAGAGATGTGAACATGTTATTGGGATTAAAGGAACTGCACTAAGTTGGTATTTATCAGAAAGATTTCAATTTGTTCATGTTAATGATGAATCTTCCACACAAACTGAAGTTAGCCACAGCGTTCCACAGGGCTCTGTGTTAGGTCCAATTCTCTTCACTTTAATCATTCTCCCTTTAGGCAATATTGTCAGGAAGCACAGCATAAATTTCTATTGCTATGCAGATGATACTCAATTATATTTATCTATGAAGCCAAATGAATCAGATCAGCTGGTCAAACTTCAAGCATGTCTTAAAGAAATAAGGGCCTGGATGACCTGTAACCTCTTACTCCTAAACTCTGACAAAACTGAAGTCATTGTACTTGGGCCTGAAAATGTTAGAAATCTGCTATCTACAGTCTCATGCAAAAGTTTAGGCACCCCTTGATAAATAACAGATTTTGGTGATTTTTTTATTTGAACAGATGTTAACACAGTTTCTCTTGGAAATGGAAAAAATGCACAATATTTTCAGCAAACAGTGATGCATAGTTACTTCTTATGCCATAAATTGAACAAAAATAAAAAATAAAAACATTATTATGGCATGGTGCAAAAGTTTGGGCACCCTAAGAGTTCCAGAGTCTCAAAGTCTCTCACAAGGTATCAGACCTTAATCAGCTCGTTAGATCTGATGCACAGCAACAGCTGTCATTGGTAAATGCCAATTTCAAAGCTGTACAAATACTTTGACTCTTCAAACCTTGTGCACACACTTGTGGACACCCAGCAACCATGGGTTCCTCTAAGCAGCTGTGTAAGACCCTGAAAATGAAAGTTATTGACGCCCACAATGCAGGAGAAGGCTACAAGAAGATAGCAAAGCGTTGTCAGCTTGCAGTTTCCACAGTAAGAAATGTAATTAAGAGATGGCAGATCAGGGGAACTGTGGAGGTCAAGATGAGATCTGGAAGACCAAGAAAACTCTCGGACAGAACTGCTCGTATGCTGGTCAGAAAGACAAATCAAAACCCCCATTTGACTGCAAAAAACCTGCAGGAAGATTTAGCAGACTCAGGAGTGGTGGTGCACCGTTCCACTGTGCAGCGATGCTTGCACAGACAAGGCCTTCATGGAAGAGTCAGCAGAAGAAAACCTTATCTGCGTCCCCATCATAAAATCCAACATCTGAAGTATGCAACAGGACATCTACAGAAGCCCGATGCGTTTTGGAAACAAGTGCTGTGGACTGATGAAGTTAAAATAGAACTCTTTGGACACAATCAGCAAAGGCATGTTTGGAGAAAAAAAGGAGCAGCATTTCATGAAAAGAACACCTTGCCAACTATTAAGCATGGGGGTGGATCTATCATGCTCTGGGGTTGTGTTGCAGCCAGTGGCACAGGAAACATTGCACGGGTGGAGGGAAGAATGGATTCCACTAAATACCAGCAAATTCTGGAAGCAAACATCACACCATCTGTAAAAAAGCTGAAGCTGAAAAGAGGATGGCTTCTACAACAGGACAATGATCCTAAACATACCTCGAAATCCACTATGGAATACCTCAAGAGACGCAGGCTGAAGGTTTTGGAATGGCCATCACAGTCCCCTGATTTAAACATCATTGAAAATTTGTGGGTAGATCTTAAAAGAGCTGTGCATGCAAGACGACCAAAGAATATTACAGAACTAGAAGCCTTTTGCAAGGAAGAATGGGAGAAGATCCCAAGTACAAGAATTGAAAGACTTTTAGCTGGCTATGAAAAGCGTTTGCAAGCTGTGATATCTGCCAGAGGAGGTGTTACTAAGTACTGATTGTGTAGGGTGCCCAAACTTTTGCACCATGCCATAATAATGTTTTTATTTTTTATTTTTGTTCAATTTATGGCATAAGAAGTAACTATGCATCACTGTTTGCAGAAAATATTGTGCATTTTTTCCATTTCCAAGAGAAACTGTGTTAACATCTGTTCAAATAAAAAATCACCAAAATCTGTTATGTATCAAGGGGTGCCTAAACTTTTGCATAAGACTGTAAACACCAAACGGCAGACAGGCAGTGGACCTTATTCACTAACATGCGCATAGAAATGTTCTTACCTTGTGCACAAAATAAGTGCAGGAGACATTACCATCATATTCATGACACCAGCCAATTTTGTTCTTTCTATTGTGTGTATGTTAGTGTAAATCAGAATCATTCTAAAATGACAGGCGCATTCCAGTGGTTTTCAAGTAGCCTGCTGCCATGCCCCCATTTCTCTATATACTTATAAACTAGAACAGTTTTTTAAATTTAATTTATTTCAATTAAAACTGTGATTAATCAGAATGACAGGGCATTAATTTCATGTTTATTTAATATGCTACATTTGGTCAATGCATTAGTAAATTAATCATTATAGCCTTAAATTATATTAATCAATTATATTAGCTATTAAAACCTTTTTAATTAATATAGTTTCAGTTAAAATGTGTTTGCATTTTTTAGCCAGCCAGGCCTTCATCATTTGTTCATACACATGGGGTGAGGCAGTATTAAATTTGTTCACAGAGTATGAACAAATTAAGGTAAGAAAATATTGATACAGAATATTGAATAAAATTGTGCATAAATTGTTTGTATACACGGTTTCAGCACAGAATTGTGTGTACACACTGTTTGTGGACGAGGCTTGGTGCTAGCAGCTAACTGGTGAACATACTCAAGCAGTTCGTAGATTAAGAATCAGATATTTTGGAGTTGGTGGAGACCAAAAACAGAGCTAAAAGAAAGTACTGTATATATTGGACCTGATGACCAGACACGTGACTCCAAATGGCAATAATGCTCTGTAACTGCTGGGTGTGTAAATAAGCAACTGCTTGCTGACAGGTTCACAAATTCAACTTAAAAGGTGAAGATATGTCAATATTGAGTCCCCAGGCAGTGAAAAAGGCCATTATTGCAGATTTAAAGCTACAGTAATGAGGGCAGCAAAATGAGAAAGGTGATGCTCATATTTTTGAATGAGAATTAGTTTGTCATTGGACTCTGAAGTTCTCCTTACAGCTGGGCTTTTAGCATCCTTCACTGTTTTCATTCTATAGTCCACAACTTTGCTGTTTTGGTTCACTCTGAGCACTGTCATCAGTGATGTTATTGGACACGACACCCTATTTTTAATAAAGAATGGAAAATGGTTTGGAAATCACAGGCACAATTGTTTGTGTTGCAGCAGTCACAGGTAAATTGCCTTTTGTTGCAATAATCACAATGATCACATTGACATGTTGAGGCCCATATGTATTTAGTCTGTTTAGCCAGTTTTTTTTTTATTACATATCAAATAAGACAAAATAAGATGGTACAGTTTTGAATCATTTAAGGTTGTAGTGATATGGTACAGGGGTGTACTGAGTTTTGTTATATACTATATGTTCAGCTGCCTCCAGCTAATGTTCACTGTGCAGCTGTAACTATGAAGAGATTGAAAAGTGCACTTATGCTCTCTAGGCTGCAGGACTTACAGTACAGCACAGCAAATGAACTTAGCTGTAAACCTTTACTGCCATGCCTTCTCTGTGCTTACTTTTGTAGTAAATGTAATTTCAAGTCTTACTACCAATTTCATTATTTCACTCGTAATGAGAGTTGTTTAAATGAAGGACATTTCCATCAGCAGTCCCCAAGCTGAATAAGATGACCAGTAAAAGTTGAACAACTGCAGTGATCCATGCTATGAATTCAAGATGGTTAACACTAATTTAGGATACCTGTGTTTCGGCCTGTTCTTTTGCATTTGAATAAATAATCTCTTTGTGCTTCCTTGTCTTCTTTCCTTTTCTCATTATCTCACTATCAGAGGCACTCTCATTTCAGCCTGGGTACATTAATCATTCTTGAGGCCTCAGCTGGTTTCTGAGATTTAATCATTCAAAGAGGAATGGAATAAATATATTGGTGTTCTAATTTGATACTGTATGTGCAGATTAGATAACGGACACCCTGTGGTGAGAATCCAGACCAACCATTCTCAGCCATCCATCTATGTACCCGATGACTGGGGCCATGGCTGGAATGGAAGCAGCTGTTTTCATCCTTCTACCTATTATAATGGCTACATACAGTAGTTAAGAGGGACAATAGAATGAGATTTTGTGAGATCTCATTCTCTATCCAATAACCAGTGTAGTCTCTGTGCATGTGATTTATGCAAAACCTGAGGGAATGTTGTCCTCCTGCAAGGGGCTCATCTGCTTCATTCTAAACAAGAGATGAAGAAGTAAAATCTCATCTCTATTGGAGGCAGTTCCTGCTCTATTGGATCGAAGAGCTCCATGGACCGGAGTGAAGACCGTGGATCCTACATGAAATGATTAAAGGTTAATACATACTGATATATTCTTGCATACACGTAGGTGGTGTGAACTCAGGAGCCATAATATGTTCTTATGTATAAGTCATGACATGTTACTAGAAGTCTGTGAGAATGTTTTTAGCTACACACCACTTAATCAACAGACACACACACATTGATTTGCTTCATGTTATGACTACTGCTATGACCAGCTGCAAAGCTGGTAACAGAGACGTCTCGGTTGACGTTTCTGTGTAGTATGGGGCTAGCCCAACCGAGGGGATATAATGTATAGGCCTGGTGGGTTCAGGGTCTTTCATCTTACATCTGCCTGCGAGCAGTTTGGAGGTGCAAGATACCTGAGTGTGTAATGTTAATTTTACCTGTGATCCTTTGAATAAATCAGCACTGTTTTGTAGTTACTTGGACTGTCTCGTCTCTCAGAGTTAGCATTGGTAAGAAGAACCAAAGTCTAACAGCTCCCTGTAAAATTCAGAATAGAATTTAAAATCCTTCCCTAACATACAAAGCCCTTAATGACAAGGCTCCATCATATCTTAAAGACCTCGTAGAGCCTTATCATTCTAACAGAGCACTTCACTCTCAGAGTGCAGGTTTACTTGTGGTTCCTAGAATCCACAGAAGTAGAATGGGAGGCAGACTCTTTAGCTATCAAGCTCCTCTCCTATGGAACCCACTCCCAGTCTCAGTCTCAGCCTCTCTACCTTTAAGATTAGACTTAAGACTTTCCTTTTTGATAATGATTATAATTAGGCCTGGATCAGGTGACCCTGAGCCTTCCCTTAGTTATGCTGCTATAGGCCTAGGTTGCTGGGAGGGCCCCATGATGCTCTGAGTTTCTCTCCTCCCCTCCCCTTCTCCTCTCCTCTCCTCTCTCCCTATGCTTATATGCCACCATTACACATCACTAACTTTGTGTCCTCTCTCTCTACCTGTACCTTTCTGCAGGTAGCCCTGGCCCTGGAGCTCTATGTTTCTGATGAGCAGTCACCGGCCACATCAACCTGACCAGTGTTTGATTGTTGTGTCCTGTTGGTTTTCTTCTTTTCTCTCTCCTCTATCCACTCACCCCAACCGGTCGAGGCAGAAGGCTGCTCACCAAGAGCCGGGGTCTGTCGGAGGTTTCTTCCGTTAAAGGGAGTTTTTCCTCCCCACTGTCGCCAAATGCTTGCTCAAGGGGGATTTGTTGGGTTTTCCCTCTGTAATAATAATGATAACAGTAATGTCTAGACCTTACTCTGTAAAGTGTCCTGAGATGACTTTTGTTGTGATTTGGCGCTATACAAATAAAATCTGATTTGATTTGATATGTGTAGTGGTTCAAGCTACAGGTTAATATGGACTATGTAATAGAATACCATCAGAGTGGGTAGATTACACACAAATAGCACATTTAGAGCTAGAGTTAAAAGATGCTTACATAACTTGGGCATAACTTCAGCTTTGTGTGAACTGTTCCTGTATTGTAAAACAAGCAGCTTTGATGCCAACACATTCTGTAAGCACATAAAATTTAACAACAATAGCAACATGTAACCGGCAGGTTGGCCACGCCTATACCGCCAGGTGAGCAATTTGTTGTGTTGATCACAGATATAAATACCACCCCGGAAAAGCTCCTGCAATAAGCAATTGCTGTGCTGGTCGCTGCTGTGATTGTTCCTGAAGTGAAGTTCAGTCTCCCTCCATTGATCTGTGTCCTGCTTTCCTCTGAGGTACGTCTAGTGAACTGATTGCATGTTAGATTTGTTGCGACATAAAATGCTTATTTAGTCTGTTTTTGTAGATTGTTTAGGGGATTACTGCATGCTTCTCCATGGGAGATAAGTGATGCAAGTGCGATTCTGCAGGAGTTGGTGTCTGCTTACCTCTGCTTCGCATGTTTTTATGTCAAGAAGCTTATTTAGTTTTATATTTCCTATTTATTGTTTTGTTCCCAAGTTAGGGTTTGGTCGATTTTATGGTGTATGAGCAGTATGTAAATGGTTGGATGTACAGGGAGGCAAGACCCTCTTATATTTGGTTTGTTGATTTATGATTGCTTGTTGTGGTGTTTATTTAATGGTTCTTTTCCAACCTGTTGACTCTGACCATTTTATTCTTTTTCTGCTATTTATTGAGGGAATGAGTAGCTTTTCAAGGGTATTTTAGCTTCTGGTGTTAGTCCTTTTTAAGCATTGCTTCACTGTTAACTTATGCATTGACTCAAATAACTCTTCATTCTTGTGGACAAAACCAACATCTCTGTATGCTTGCAGACTTATTTGCATGTGGTAACCCAGTACTTGTTGAGTCTGTATGAATTTGACCTCTTGAACTAGGAGGGATGATATTCTTTTGGTTTGAGATGTACTAAAACTTATTAGTGTCTGGGTTACATAGGCCTGTATATTGGCTTGATCACAAACAATAAATTGCAATACACACTGTGGAGGCAATTTTTGGTTTTACTCTTTATACATTAAACTGTAACTTAGTATACATCTGAACGAGTTGAACTTTGTCACATTGAGTGTATGAACTTTCAGCTTTTCTGCACAGCAACAAGATGTAGCGTAACCTGTCCTTGAATGATCTACTCCCTCATTAACGTGTCTCTCTGTACCAGGATGAGGACCTCCGTCTAATGTACATGTGCATGAATGTTATCAGTCTGCATTCCTTTCTTGTGATGCTCCCAAACTCTGTGTAAAGCATATATATATATGACTGGGTTGCCTCTGTTCTGGGAGCCTCTCTAACGGACCTCTCAGAGTGCTGTTGTAGACTGCTCCTATTTCTTGCAAGAAATAAAGCACATCCAGCCATCCATCCATTTTCTACCACTTAGTCCCTGAAATAAAGCGCATATCTATCTCAATTCTTTTTATTTCACACTCACTAAAGGTTGTTCAGTTTAGTACAGGCAAACAGGGATTTTTTTTCCACCACAACACACACTACTCTCCAGCCATACACACCTCTGTCCCTAAATTTCTTCAGACATACTGTACTTCACAGCCACTTACATAACACCAAGCAATATACATGCATATATTTAAACACACATTTAAGAAAGAAATCCGCGAATTTAAGTCCGGACTTCTGTATGTACACAAAGCACTTTGAGTGGGATTTTCATGTCTTTTTGGCCAGCATCATATGAACTGTTTCCCTAAGGAAAGGCCAGGCTAAATCCAACTGATCAGGTCTGACTAATGCCCAGCTTCATACACCCCGCAGTTGGGTTAAGTTATTCGTCTGTAATTAGTGGAGTACTTAATCACTTTTCGGCCAAGTCCTAAACTGCGGGTACACAAGGTCTGTCTACAGGAACACTTACTCTGAATTTCATCAACTCACCTAGAAAATTTACAAATATTCAATCCTACATTAATAACTTCTAAATTTTAAGCCAATCCAATTTATGAGCTAGTCACATCCTACTCTGTAGAACAAACCTTGCTTTCACAGGCTTATCATTAAATTTTAATCAAATGCAAATATATTTATAGCTCAGAATTTCACACTGTTCAATCTGTTGTCTGACAACTTATTTTTCTCTTTCAATCCCAAAATGCTGTTGCATTTAAAACAATCATTTCAACATCAGGCATGTAAAAACCATATCAACTTATCATGTAAAAACATTTACAGTGGTGTTAGTAATAATATTAGTGATAGCACTGACAAGGGTCCATTGCATCTTAAAGACCTCGTAGAGCCATATCATCCTATCATCCTAACAGAGCACTTCACTCTCAGAGTGCAGGTTTACTTGTGGTTCCTAGAATCCACAGAAGTAGAATGGTGGGCAGAGCCTTTAGCTATCAAGCTTCTCTCCTATGGAACCAACTCCCAGTCTCAGTTTAGCAGGCGGACACCCTCTCTACCTTTAAGAGTAGACTTAAGACTTTCCTTTTTGATAAAGCTTATAGTTGGGGCTGGATCAGGTGACCCTGAGCCTTCCCTTAGTTATGCTGCTATAGGCCTAGGCTGCTGGGCGGCCCCATGATGCTCTTGAGTTTCTCTCCTCTCCTTTCCTCCCTATCTATGCTTCTGTATGCCTAACATTACACATCACTAACTTTGTGTCTCCTCCCTCCCATAGTGTGTCCTCTCTCTCTCCCTGTACCTTTCTGCATATTTCCCTGGCTGGAGCGCTATGTCTCTGATGAGCAGTCACCAGCCACATCAACCTGACCAGTGTTTGATTGTTTGTTGTGTCTTGTTGCTTTTCTTCTTTTGTCTCTCCTCTATCCACTCACCCCAACCGGTCAAGGCAGAAGGCTGCTCACCAAGTGTCATGGTTCTGTCCTACTGCTTCCAGTTTCAGGCTCTTATTTTGTCACCACTACCTGTTCTTATTTAATTTCAGCTATGGACTCTTTACGGTAATCAGTGCTCATTGCCTAAACCTGTTTTCACCCCTATTTAAGCAGCGTTCTCCCACCAGGACGCTACCAGATTATTCTTGACTCCATGCAGACTTTCCAGCATTTCTTCTTGTTTCCTGTGATTCCTGTTTATTGACCCTGGATTGCCTTGACCACTGATTACCGCCTTGCCCTCCTGGTTCTGATTGTGTTTCTGTGTACTGATCTTTGGACTTCCCTCTCTGACCTTCCGTTTTTTGATTAATTGGCTGTGTGTGTTTGCCGGCATTGAACCTGGACTGTTATTGGATTTTGAGTGTGTTTTTTGGACTATTGCAGTGTCTGCCCTTACTGTTAGTAATAAAAGAAAACTAGTCATTCACCTTCGTCTGGCATTATAATTGAGTCCACCATTAACTGTGTTGTCAGCTTTACTGGCCAACCCTGACACCAAGAACCGGGATCTGTTGGAGGTTTCTTCCGTTAAAGGGAGTTTTTCCTCCTCTCTGTTGCCAAGTGCTTGCTCAAGGGGGATTTGTTGGGTTTTCCCCTCTGTAATAATAGTGATAACAGTAAGGTCTAGACCTTACTTTGTAAAGTGTCCTGAGATGACTTTTGTTGTGATTTGGCGCTATACAAAAAAAATTTGATTTGATTTGAAAACATACATAACAAACAAGGCAATGTAACGGTCTGCCAGTGTGGTGAGGGCACCGGTGGATGTCAGGCAAGCTCACATAAATCCACAAAGGGCTGGATTTTATGCCCATTCAAGGTGATCCTTAAACTATCATGCAATACTTTATTTTGGTAGAAATAAGTCTTGCCAGTGAGAGCTTGCGAGATGTGTAAAAACCAAGTTACTTTTGCCTAGAAATACTAGAACATACAGTATGTACACCTCATTTTTTTGAGCTTTAGGTCATGTCTAAGATAATTTACCTTTGTAACATTGTAGATAAGTAAAAAACAACAACAACAAAAAAAAACAAACAAGGAAAGGCATTAATTTAGGTGTGTTTGTGTGTGTAGCCTGAGCCTGTATCATGAAGCAGCTGTCTTTAAGATCAGCTCAGGTTTTTTATAGGTCATCTCTTTTAACCAGATCACCATGGTAACCTACAGTATGTTGCTGTCTAACTTGCTCTGGAACAGTTTTAATGTGTAAACTGCTCTACTACCTACCATTCAGCTTTCTAGACATTTGAAGTAATCTGTTTTATTGAATTTCCTTTCAGTTATAATGGTATTAAAAACTATTAATTGTACACAACTGTCACTTTGTTGGCTTTAAAATAAGGTTTATAGAATGAAAGCTGATATTACTAATGACATAGTTGTATAGTAACTGCTTTAAACAAGCTTCCTTATGGTTTCTATTTTTTGATCATTCTATTTATTTTGCAACCCCTTAAATTTATCTGGGAACCTGTTAAAGGGTCCTGACCAGGTTAGGATAAACTGAAGATTCAAAATTCAAAGTGTTTATTGTTATATGCACAGTATGGAAATGTGTTTCCCTGCACAATGAAATTATTACTTTGCCACCCACCCTGAAGGCCAAACACCACAAGTGAAATATAAAATAGATAAACAGTAGCACAGTCTAAAGGCACTATAAACAGCGAGCGAAAAGAAATATAATAAGAACACAATAAGAGTTCATGTATGCTATGTTGGAGCTGTATGTGCAATAGTCAGCAGTGGGTGTACAACTATGCATGTGAAACTGAGCATGTAAACAGTGCAAGTACAGTTACATGAAGTAATCCCTAATTCTAAACCCCTGTCAGCTTGATGGCAGTAGGAATGAAAGAGTTTTTCAGTCTAGAAGTCCTGCATTTCACACTTCTGAACCTCCGGCCTGAGGGTAGAAGTGTGAACAGTCCATGCTGGGGGTGGGTGGAGTCTTTGAGGATGGAGGCGGCTTTCTTGCAGACTGCTGTGGTAGATGCTCTGCAGAGAGGGCAGTGGAGTCCTGGTGATCTTCTCTGCAGTCTTTACCACTCTCTGCAGGCATTTGCGGGCCATAGCATTAGTGCTGCAATACCAGACGGTGATGCAGCTGGTCAGGATGTTCTTGACGATGCAGCTATAGAAGTTGCTGAGGATCCTAGGTGACATGCCAACGCCCCTCGGGAAGTACAGCCGCTGTTGGCCCTTCTTGACCAGCTATGTCCAAGTGAGGTCCTCACTGATGTGGACGCGCAGGTATTTGAAGCTGCTCACCCTCTCCACTTCGAGCCCCCAGATGAACAGTGGTCGATGAGATCTCCTCTCCCTCGTCATGTCTACTATCATTTCCTTTGTCTTGTGAAGGTGACGTTGTTGTCCTCGCACCATGACACCAGACTGGCCACCTCCCTCCTGCAGGCTGCTTCGTCCCCACCAGTGATGTGACCTATCACTGCAGTGTCGTCCGCAAACTTCAGGATGATGATATCCTTGTGGAAGGCGACACAGTCATGGGTGAACAGGGTGTAAGGGATGGGACTGAGGATGCATCCTTATGGAATGCCAATGTTTGTAATAATGCTGTCTGCGGACCTATTGCTAATCCTGACAGTCTGGGGCCTGCAAGTCAGAAAGTCCAGGAGCCAGTCACAGAGGGTGGGGTGCAGACCCAGTGTGGACAGTTTGTGGGTGAGTTTGTGGGGGATAACTGTGTTGAAGGCAGAGCTGTAGTCAATGAAGAGTATCCTGATGTAGGAGTCTCTATTGTCCAGGTGGGAGAGGGAATAATGAAGGGCAGCAGTGATAGCATCTGAGGTGGCCCTGTTGGACCGGTAGGCATACTGCAGGGGATCCAGGGTGTCCGGTATACTGCTCTAAATTTGGGCCAGCACCACTCTCTCAAAGCACTTCATAATGATTGGGGTGAGTGCCGCTGGCCTGTAGTCGTTCAGGCAGGTGACTGGGCTCTTCATGGGAAGGGGGATAATGGTTGTGGTCTTAAAGCAGGAGGGAACAATGCTTTGAGGGAGATGTTGAACATGTAGGTGAGAGCATCGGCCAGTTCATTGGCACATGCTCTATGAGCCCTCCCAGGGATGTTTTCTGGTCTGTCTTGTTGTCTTGTGGGGGTTGTTCCTCCTCAGGATTTTGCGTACCTGGCCTGGTGAGACACTTAGTGAAGGGGAGGTGGGGAGCGGGCAGTCCAGGTGTGTGTGCGCCTCCTCTCTGTGCTGTAACTGGAGGTCTCAAAGCGGGTGTAGAAGGTGTTGAGGTCAACTGGCAGGCTGTCTATGGAGCTGAGGATGTTGGTGGTGGTTCTGTAGTCTGTGATGTGCTGCAGGCCTTGCCACATCCACCCAGAGTCAGCAGTAGAATAGAAGCCATTCAGCTTCTCCACGCACTGCCTCTTGGCCGCTGTGCTGCCCTTCCTCAGTCCATACTTTGCAGCTTTGTACTCCATCACATTGCCTGATCTGAATACATGAGAGCGAGCACGCAGCATGTGATGTACCTGACTGTTTATCCAGGGCTTCTGGTTGGGGAACTTCCTGACTTGTATGGTAGGCACGATGTTGTCAACACAAGTACTAATGTACCCGGTCACATACTCAGCATAGTCCTGTATGCTGACAGAAAAGTCCTTCAAGGCGGTTGCAGCTTTAAACACAATAATATGTTAAGCTGAACAAACACACAAAAACATGACTCAAAGTTATGTCTTTTAGAAACTTCATCTTCCTCTATGGTAGGGTTCTCTCAGTTGTTGGCAGTCACCAAGAAGGCTGCAAGATACATTTTAAGCCATTGGGGGAAATGACTTTGGCAGGGATTTAAAAATAAAAGCCGACTGTCCTCCTTCAGTCTAAGATAATGCACATTGCAGGAAGCCAATCAGCTGAAGTTTATTCTAGAGCACAAATAATCCTTCCAAGTAAAATGCCAGTTTGTAAATACCATGGTCTCTTGGTGGTTGCAGGTGCACCCTCAGACCACATGGAGGCACAAGCAAGAAGAGGTTATCCTGCATCACACTGGTGTGTAATGTCATTTATTTTGCAGCAGGCCAACCATGGCATCAGCACTGTGAGGATGGTCAACACCTGCTTCACAAGGCATTATTTTTAGAATTGTTTTTCATTAGCTGTAGTGCCTTTTTGCCTTGGTGCTACTGTGTCAAGATTGTGAATTATGCCATTTTTAACAAGCTACATTATGTTAAATGCATTACATTCTTCCTCCATGGAGTCACATATCTATACATTGAAGAGCTGTCTACACAAGATAAAGACAAACCTTAATGAATTACAATAACAGACAAATTCAAACCTCTCCATGCCCATCTGCCTGCATTTCACATCTCTCTCAGGAGGCCAGCTCCCTTGGTGTAACTCTTCCCTCTCCAAGAGAGGAAAAAGAAGGTTCTAAAAATAACCCACAGGCCCTACAGGTTGGGTGTGTTAGATGCTGAGAGGCTGCAGTCTGGGGCGGGGCTCCGCGCTGGGAGGCTATGTGAGCTCGATGGGCTTTTTCCTCCTCCATTGATCAGTAGTGGGGAAGGCGGACCCGCCGACGCCGCCGTCAAGCTGCTCGGCTGCGTCAGAGTCCAGCTGAGCGAAAGAACAGGGGAACCAGGAATAAAAAGGAAAGATGTTCTGATATGCCGGGAAAGCAGTGCTGAGAGTGTCAGTGAGATAGACCTGCGTTGTGCACATCGCGGACGGACATGGAGGGCGCCACGGAGGAAGAATACAAAGAGAAATTATTATGGAACGTCAAACGGGAGGTAGGCGCAGCTGGCTGACGGCCTTTCGAACCTCACGTTTGGATATTTACTGTGATATTTTTTTGTCAAATCATGACAATTTGATTGGGAATGCTGCATTCATATTTCACTTTATCTCGCGGGCAGTGTTTATATGTTACTGTTGGACAGAATGGTTTCAGTTGAGAATCCAAGTTTACCAAACTGGCGCTGAATAAATTAACCTCATAAGCCAAACTGTACCTGTTGCCAGTTTTTCTAACGTTAACACGGCTGTTTCCTTTGTGGTGATGTGTGGTCCTTCATAAGGAAGAGTATAAATTGAGTTTCATGTGATTTGGTATTGCTGCTGTAATAATATTTGTCCAACACAATACCAAAATTTCAACTGACCATATCTTATTCAAAATGTATTTTTATACTCTTGTTATGCATGCAAATTCATTATAAATCTACAATTTTCTCATCGGCACTGCGCATGTATAAGCTAGCCCTGCAGGCATCCATGGTTGAAGTGTAATCCATCTGTTCAGTACAGGCTGGAGCTGCTGTCAGTTTCGACCAGCAGCATTCACATCCACAACTCAAACAGTGCTTCAGGCTTTTTTGATCCTGGTGATGAATGTCTCACCAGTGAGGAATAAATCATTACTCCTTGAACCTCTATACCTTCCACTGTAATCCTCAAGTTGCCTTCACAAAGAACTACAACCAGACCCAAATATCAATATAAATCAAAGGCAGCTGAATGTGGCAAGGTGTGGCTCGCTGCCTGAACATCCGTTAGTGAGTGTAATTGTGAGCATGTAATTTCGATCATTACAATGGAGGCAGACAGTCATGCTAAAAATAAAGAACTTAGGTCAAGGTCAAGGTCAAAGTGTTTATTTGTCATATGCACAGTTAGGAAACGTGTTTCCTTGTACAATGAAATTCATACTTTGCTGTCCACATGAATGCCACATAATACAAGTATAATATAAAGTAGATTGGCCATAACACACATCTAAATAGGCAGTAAAATCACAAATCTAAGGCACTTTAAAGCAGCAAGTGAAGGAAACTAATAAAACTAGAGAAATGCATTTCCTGTCGTAAATCCGTGTG
The DNA here is from genome assembly GCF_001952655.1 of Monopterus albus. NCBI lineage: Eukaryota > Metazoa > Chordata > Actinopteri > Synbranchiformes > Synbranchidae > Monopterus > Monopterus albus. Next base: position 374,525 of record NW_018127906.1, on the reverse strand, counting down.
GATGCTGATAAGATGAAAGATCGTCCTGAAAATTCCTGAAATCAATTGCTGAAAGATGAGAAGAAATGGCTGAAGTTCTTTGTTGAAATAGTTGAGAAGAAACGGCTGAAGTTCTTTGTTGAATAATCTGAAGGATGAGATGCAATAAAGTAGGAATGCCCTTGAAGAGCTGAACATTTTGATACCTGAATGGCTTTGCTAGCTGAAAGTATGCTGAACTTATTAAGATGTGAAAATAGTCCAGTAGGACCTCACAAAGTAGGTAAAACAAGTAGGTGTGAACGTGTGTGTGGGCGGGGCGACATAGAGGGGGAGAGAGAGGAGTTATGTAGTGGCATGTCTCAATTGTGCTGCATTTTATGAACCACCAGATGGCACTCCAAGACTGTGTTATTGACTCAGCACTTTGAGCCCCTTTTGAGTTGTATTGCAAACAATAAAGCTGAATCAATTAAAAAGTATAAAAGGTATAAAAAAAGAAAAATACAAGCAGGGATGTCCTTGAAGAGGTGAACAGATAAATACCTCAATGGCCTGTATAGCTGAAAGTATGCTGGACTTATAAAGTGCCAAAAAAAGGTTGGAAGATCCCAGAATAACTAGAGAAATGCATTTCCTGTTGACAATGCGTGTGGATGCAATGTGCTGAAGGATTGCCCTGAAACTGCTGAACATTTTGACACCTGAAAGGCATATCTACCTGAAAGTATACTGAAGCACAATTTTCCCATTAATTTGAAGGGGGGAGGGAATTTTCAAAATAAAGCTAAATATTTCAGAAGTGTGAAGTGCATAAAAATTCTGAGTCGAAGCATGAATGTCCTTGAAGAGCTGAACATTTTGATACCTAAAATAACTGAAAGTATGCTGAAGTAGAATTTTCCCAATTCATTTGAATGGGGCAAAACTTTCAAAATAAAGCTAAATATTTTAAAAGTGTGATGTTTTGAAAAATTGTGAATAGAAGCATGAATGTCCTTGAAGAGATGAACATTTTCATAGCCGAAAGTATGCTGAAGTAGAATTTTCCCATTCATTTAAATGCTGAATCAGCATCCATACAATAATAATAATAAAGAATAGGATAACATAGTGTGGGTGCTTCGCATCCACACAATAATAATAATAAAGAACAGGATAACATAGTGTGGGAACTTCTCATCCAATCAATAATAATAAAGAACAGGATAACATAGTGTGGGTGATTCGAATCCACATAATAAAGAACAGAAGAGCATAGTGTGGATGTTTTACTAAAGGGATCTGTTTGGCCATGAAACTTCACAAATCCAGGTAGACTATTTTACCAATTTGGAACTGGATCCAAAATAGAACCAGCTATTGGAACCCATCTTTTGTTAGGTCAAATCAGTGACAATTCCAAGTCAATTCCCAAAGGCGGTTAAGTGTGAATCAACACCAAGAACAAAAACGTGGAATAGCACCTATACAATATTCTTCAAACTGCTGGTTTGCTGTTGTGCATAGTGAGGGAATTGTAATATCATCTGAATCTCTCAGTACAATCTTTCAAAATGGAAAAGTTACAAGAAACAGCGAAAATTTGCATTATTTGCAAAGTTAAAGTCAAAACAACCATGAGATTTAGACAACTTTAAATCTAAACACTCTTGAGACACACACATGTCTGAATAATAATACTCATGACATCAAGACAAAAAGACAAATCTGAGACAAAAGCACCAAAGATCAGGACTAGCCTGGGTCAAAGCATCAATGAAACTACAACAAGCACCCACTAGACTGTAACAAGTCCAAGTCAAAACACATAAGTAGAAAAGGAGTTTGAGACAACAGAAAAAAATGCCTCAAGAAAGACTTGGGTACTGATGCCCGGTTACCTTAACAGACCATGAAGCAAAGGCATAGCCAGGGGAATGGATTTCAGGGTAACCCCCCCACCACACACACAAATATTTTATAGCCTATATCAATTGTACTGTGTGTATTTTTTGTGTCTATCCAGTATAAAAATCAGTGATGTGATTGGTCACACTTCATCAATGAGATGTTAGTATCTTCTGGAGCACAGACTGATTTGAAGTAAGCACACAAACTCTTGGTTTAAAGCCCCCTGTCTCTTTAAGCAGCACTCAGCGATCTTTGTATTGCTTGGCAACTGAAAGCTTTAGCAGCTCCTGAAGAAGTTAAATTGCATCAGTTGGTGATTTATATCACAGCAGTGAGGCAGTCCTGTCAGATGGTCGCATGTACTGAAACAAAAAGTGCCTTTTTCTATTGACTTGGTACCATCAGGGTCCTTTTCTTTTTGTGATATGTACAGAACTGCTCTATTTAGAAGATGGTTAAACTGCATTCTAAACATGAAAGATGTTAATATTTATGAATAAGCACAAGAAGCACAACAGAATACTTCTGTGCACCTGCTGCTCTCAAAAATACTGAAACTGTTCTATGTGTTTTTATAGAAAATTTGGAACAGTTGACAGTGTCCCACTGTCCTGAATTTATTAACTATTTCCCTAAAGAATAGTATGGCTGCTTATCATACAGTGTCTCCAACAAGCGGTGACAAATCAAAGTTCAACTGAAATTTAGAGAGCACAGTCACTGTCTGACAGAAGAATTACTTATTGTCTTAAAGATATTAAAGTAGTCTCAAGCCTTACGTCAGTTTTAGGATGTTCTCTTTTAGTCATACCTCAAATCACTTACTGCAAAGGTTGTGTAACACATCCCAGGGTCCCAGAGCCTCCGCCATTTGGCCTTTAATGCATTTCAACTGGCTTGCCAGTCATACTGTTTTTGTTTGGTAGGTGAGGTGTCATGTCCAAAGCTTTCTGACAGATGTGATAATTGAGAGCGCGCAGAAACTACCCTGGTCCTGGCGTCAGAGCAACGGTCCGTAGAGCTTGAACTGAAATAACAGGATGCAAGGACAGGCTCATAATGTCTGACAGTCACTATCCCTGTACTGTTGCACCCAATGTGACCTGATGTCCTATACTGAGATTCACAGCCAGCTAAACTCTCATTTGCATCACTTCATCCAAGGAACAGGCACATGTTGTATTTGACCAGGATTTAATGCAAAAAAGTGTGAAACTGAAATGATACAAAATACACAGAAATATTCAGTGTCTAGAAATTAGATTCAATATCAAATAAATCATTAATGTCCACAGAAAGTGCTTGAGTTTAATGCTATATAGTTTTATATGAGGCTTACTACTCTAACACAAATATCAAATTATCACAGATTAACACATTCTAAACTTACTCAAATAATCAGCATTGTGTCTAACATTCGTATTAAACTCAGAAACTTACTCATATTGCCACTCAAAGGACTACGAGCTGATGGCTTTAGATGGGGAGTGAGACACACCACCATGTTTGTTGACATACTCAAAGCACATTTTTCTTCTCTTGCCACCTAATGGCTAACATACAACTGCCATAGAAACTAATGCCCTCTAGAGGACTGAATGGGCAACAACATATTAACAGCTCCAGCACAGTCCCATTTATTAAGAATGGTGGTAGAGAGAAAAGTTGAAGCAAATAAATGACTATGAACATGAAGAATATGATGTGGTAATGAAGATATAGCAGAACATGTGTTGCTTTGTATCATATGTAGCTCTCTGTGGACCCACACCAAACTAATAGCAAAATACGATTCTTTGCTTCTCATAGGCATAGTGCTCACTATACCAATAGCGATAAATGCAAGCTCTGGCATAAGTTGTATCTGTACATCTCCATTGCAATAAAAATGACTGCAATGGGGATGCACATGAAAGTGTCAGGTTTGCCCGGCGGCACCTTCCTCTTTTCCTTCCGTCACACTAGTCAGCTCCCTTGCACCAATTGCACTATTAGACACACCTGCCCCGCTTCACTGATTCTCACCAGCTGTGCCTCGTTAGTTCCCCTCTTTACTTATACACTGCTCACCGTTCACTCCCCTGCCAGTTCTTTCTCTGTCTTCAGGCCCCGTGTATGTTATCGTTTTTGCCGAGTACGTTCTCTCTCTGTTTTCAGTTATTACCAGAGTCTCTATCCTGCCCCCGCCGCATCTGGTTTTTCTCCTCATCCGACCGGTC
>NW_018127906.1:368052-369686 GCF_001952655.1 Monopterus albus | reverse complement strand
GCGACATCCGGTTCCGTGCAGCGGAGGCCGGCTGGGAGGACCGCGCGTTATGCGCGGCCTTCTGGCACAGCCTCAATGATAACATCAAGACAGAACTGAACACTCGTGACGAGCCCCCTTCTCTCCGCTCCCTGGTAGACTTGGCCATCCGCATAGACAAACAGCAATGCTCTTTCCGCCAGGAAAGAGCAGGGCAGCAGTCGGGCCCCCGGACCTGCACCACGGCCACTCTACCTGCTGAAGCCCGGGTTCCTCTCCGCATGGGGGACTCCCACTCCTGCACCTCTCAAAGAACGGATGAAACCACGAACTCAGGACGTGCCCGTCTAGCCCCTGAGGAACGGGCCCGCCGCATCTGCACCGGGTCGTGCCTGTATTGTGCGGCCCCTGAACATCTCATCGCCGCCTGCCCGGTGCAGCCAAAAGAGTGGGCCCGCCAGTGACAGTGGGGACACTGATGGGCCGTCCCTTTACCTCCACCAGGCCGGGTACTAGCTGCCTCCTCCCTGTGCTCCTGGAGACTGCTGGTCAGGCATCCTCCCACCATACTCTCCTTGACTCTGGAGCCGGGGGTAACCTCATGGACCCGGCCTTGGTGGAGCAACTAGGCCGAACGCTACTATCACTTGGGGAACAAAGAACTCTTGGCCATTAAGTTGGCCCTTGAGGAGTGGCGGCAGCTCCTTGAGGGTGCTGACCAACCGTTTTTAGTCTTGACCAATCACAAGAACTTGGCCTACCTCCAGTCTGCCAAAAGTCTCAACCCAAGACAAGCGAGGTGGGCCTTGTTTTTTGATCGGTTCTGGTTTACCCTCTCTCATCGGCCGGGGTCCCGTAATCAGAAACCAGATGCCCTCTCCCGACAGTACAATCCCCCGGCCACCAACGACACACCCAAGACCATTCTGCCCGCCTCCTGTATGGTAGCCTCCATTACATGGGAGATCGAGGATACCATACGGGAGGCTCAACAACAAGAACCCAATCCTGGGGGTGGACCACCAGATTGATTATACGTCTCCCAGGCTGCTAGGGCCCAGTCATGCCTCTCTGCTAGCATGCCATCCGGGGGTACAACAAACCATTACGCTCCTGAAACAGTATTTCTGGTGGCCCACCCTAGAGAAAGACGCCAGGGAGTACATAGCTGCCTGTGCTCCCTGTGCGCAATCCAATCCACTCCACCAGTCCCCTGCGGGTCTTCTTCGGCCGCTGACCACACCTAGTCGGCGCTGGTCTCATATTGCCCTAGATTTTGTCACCGGCCTTCCTCCCTCCCAGGGCAACACTGTCATTCTCACTATCGTCGACCGCTTTTCCAAAGCCACCCATTTCCTCACCCTTCCACAACTCCCCACTGCTTTCGACACCGCCCAGCTCCTGGTTCAACACGTGTTTTGTATTCATGGCACCCCTATCACTATCGTTTCTGACCGCGGTCCACAATTCACCTCCCATGTTTGGTCTGCTTTCTGCACAGCCCTCGGAGCACATCCCTGTCTTTCTTCTGGCTATCACCCCCAAACTAACGGCCAAGCTGAACGGCTGAACCAGGAGCTGGAAAACGCCCTCCGTTGTGTCACCAGTTCCTCACCAGAGGACTGGAGCCAGTTGTTGCCCTGGGTGGAATATGC
>NW_018127906.1:365201-366549 GCF_001952655.1 Monopterus albus | reverse complement strand
TCCGCCCTCCCCACCCACCACTTCACAGGTCGATGCACAGTCCCCTTTAATCTGTCTCTCTGTTACTCATCTCTCAGTCATCATCATCTCCACCCCGACCAGCCCAGGAGTGAATCCGCCATCCTCAGCCCGGCCCGTCATCACTCCATTGACTGCGTTTCCTGCTACCGCTGATCGACACCCGGTCCTCTCACTCCTCCTCATTCATGTAAATATTTTGTTCACTACTAGCACTGTAAATAAATCCCACTGCTTGCACCGAAGCCAGCTATCTGGGTCCGTTATTTTTTCCGCTCGCTCATTAGTGTGTTTGAGCGGTTCCTAACAGAAAGAACTTGCCATCATAGACCCTGCTGGCTCCGGTGCAAGTAGCGCCTCTGCTCCTGTACACATCACCGCACAAATGGACAGTATGGCACAGGCACTGCAGCAGCAACAACAGGACTTATTTTCTCTGACCCAGCAAGTAGCACAGCTCACCTCACTGCTTCTGGCTCACCACGCTTCTCTGACCCAGTCACATTCAGCCCCCCGTTCTGCCAGCCCCCGCCGTGATCCACCTATCCCAGAACCGGATGTTTTCGATGGCAGCGTGGACAAGTGCCGGGGCTTTCTGCTGCAGTGCCGCCGGGTGTTCGATCAGCAACCACGGACATTTTGCACCAACAGAGAACGCATAAGTTACGTCATCAATCGGCTACAAGGGAAAGCGCTTACCTGGGCCGAGGCTGCGGACACCAGTGGTAGGCTTATCGGCACCACCATCACTGAGTTCTGGGCAGAAATACAGACTGTTTTTTCACCTGCATCTCATCAGGGCCAAGCTGCCAGGGAGCTCATGACTATCTGCCAGGGGGCTCGCCGGGTCCTGGATTACTCCATTGACTTCCGGGTGCTTGCGATGGAGGCCAGCTGGGAGGACCGCATGTAACGCACGGCCTTCTGGCACGGCCTCAATGATAACATCAAGGCGGAACTGAACACTCGTGATGAGCCCCCTTCTCTCCGCTCTCTGGTAGACTTGGCCCTCCGCATAGACAGACAGCAATGCTCTTTCCGCCAGGAAAGAGCAGGGCAGCAGTCGGGCCCCCGGACCTGCACCACGGCCACTCTACCTGCTGAAGCCCGGGTTCCTCTCCGCATGGGGGACTCCCACTCCTGCACCTCTCAAAGAACGGATGAAACCACGAACTCAGGACGTGCCCGTCTAGCCCCTGAGGAACGGGCCCGCCGCATCTGCACCGGGTCGTGCCTGTATTGTGCGGCCCCTGAACATCTCATCGCCGCCTGCCCGGTGCAGCCAAAAGAGTGGGCCCGCCAGTGACAGTGGGGACACTGACGGGCCGCC
>NW_018127906.1:363424-365126 GCF_001952655.1 Monopterus albus | reverse complement strand
CTTTCCCTCCCCCAGGCGGGGTACTAGCTGCCTCCTCCCTGTGCTCCTGGAGACTGCTGGTCAGGCATCCTCCCACCATACTCTCCTTGACTCTGGAGCCGGGGGTAACCTCATGGACCCGGCCTTGGTGGAGCAACTAGGCCGAACGCTACTATCACTTGGGGAACAAAGAACTCTTGGCCATTAAGTTGGCCCTTGAGGAGTGGCGGCAGCTCCTTGAGGGTGCTGACCAACCGTTTTTAGTCTTGACCAATCACAAGAACTTGGCCTACCTCCAGTCTGCCAAAAGTCTCAACCCAAGACAAGCGAGGTGGGCCTTGTTTTTTGATCGGTTCTGGTTTACCCTCTCTCATCGGCCGGGGTCCCGTAATCAGAAACCAGATGCCCTCTCCCGACAGTACAATCCCCCGGCCACCAACGACACACCCAAGACCATTCTGCCCGCCTCCTGTATGGTAGCCTCCATTACATGGGAGATCGAGGATACCATACGGGAGGCTCAACAACAAGAACCCAATCCTGGGGGTTGACCACCAGATTGATTATACGTCTCCCAGGCTGCTAGGGCCCAGTCATGCCTCTCTGCTAGCATGCCATCCGGGGGTACAACAAACCATTACGCTCCTGAAACAGTATTTCTGGTGGCCCACCCTAGAGAAAGACGCCAGGGAGTACATAGCTGCCTGTGCTCCCTGTGCGCAATCCAATCCACTCCACCAGTCCCCTGCGGGTCTTCTTCGGCCGCTGACCACACCTAGTCGGCGCTGGTCTCATATTGCCCTAGATTTTGTCACCGGCCTTCCTCCCTCCCAGGGCAACACTGTCATTCTCATTATTGTCGACTGCTTTTCCAAAGCCGCCCATTTCCTCGCCCTTCCACAACTCCCCACTGCTTTCGACACCGCCCAGCTCCTGGTTCAACACGTGTTTTGTATTCACGGCACCCCCATCACTACCGTTTCTGACTGCGGTCCACAATTCACCTCCCATGTTTGGTCTGCTTTTTGCACAGCCCTCGGAGCACATCCCTGTCTTTCTTCTGGCTATCACCCCCAAACTAACGGCCAAGCTGAACGGCTGAACCAGGAGCTGGAAAACGCCCTCCGTTGTGTCACCAGTTCCTCACCAGAGGACTGGAGCCAGTTGTTGCCCTGGGTGGAATACACCCACAATACCCTCTCCAGTTCCGCCACCGGTATCTCCCAGGCATCCCTGGGTTACCAACCTCCTCTGTTGTCCTCTGCTGAAACCGACATTGCAGTTCCCTCTGTCCAAACTCACATCTCCCGTTGTCAGGCCATCTGGGCTGAGACCAGGGCCGCTCTAGCACGCATGGCGGACCAAAATAAAAGATTAGCTGATTGCCGTCATCGGGCCACTCCCACCTACCAGGTTGGGCAACAGGTGTGGCTCTCCTCCGCCCATGTCCCCATAAAAGGAGCATGCCCCAAACTCCTCGGTTTCTGGGGCCGTTTACCATCCAGGAAATCATTCACCCCACTGCCATCAAACTGCGCCTCCCCGACACCCTCCGCATACACCCTGTTTTTCATGTCTCGCAAATCAAACCAGTTTCCACCAGTCCCCTTTGTCCGCCGCCGGCTCCACCTCCTCCTGCCCTGGAGGTGGATGGTGGCCCTGCATACACCGTCAGGCAGATCCTGGATGTTCGCCCTAGGGGCCAGGGTTTCCAATATCTGGT
>NW_018127906.1:361139-363093 GCF_001952655.1 Monopterus albus | reverse complement strand
GGAGCTGAAACCCGCCCTCCGTTGTGTCACCAGTTCCTCACCAGAGGACAAAAGCCAGTTGTTGCCCTGGGTGGAATACACCCACAATACCCTCTCCAGTTCCGCCACTAGTATTTCCCCTTTCCAGGCATCCCTGGGTTACCAACCTCCTCTGTTGTCCTCTGCTGAAACCGACATTGCAGTTCCCTCTGTCCAAACTCACATCTCCCATTGTCAGGCCATCTGGGCTGTGACCAGGGCCGCTCTTACACGCACGGCGGACCAAAATAAAAGATTAGCTGTGTTTCCTGCTACCGCTGATCGACACCTGGTCCTCTCACTTCTCCTCATTCATGTAAATATTTTGTTCACTACTAGCACTGTAAATAAATCCCACTGCTTGCACCGAAGCCAGCTACCTGGGTCCGTTATTTTTTCCGCTCGCTTATTAGTGTGTTCGAGCGGTTCCTAACAGAAAGTGAGTTGGATATAGCTCAGGTGCTGTTCTCCCAACATATGGGCATTGTTTTTGTTACACACCCTATGTCCCAATTAAACATTTTTCTGTCCACATTTGCAGTTCTTGTTTAAGTAGTTTGGGTCTACAGCCACATTGGAATCTCCACTTTGGCTATAGTGCTCAGGTGTTACGATTGCTCTGTTGCCGAACAGCGGGAGAGGAAATACACTGGGAACAAACTGCAGAGAAACGTTATGGACAGTGGTTTTATTACAGAATGTTCATAGTAGATAAATTGATACTGAAGGGAGTTGTTGCAGACAGAGGTAAGAGAGTCTGCTTGAGCTGGAGCAGGAGGGCTATGGCAGGAGCTCGAGCTGAGGACACAACAGATGAGAGGCCCGGGCAGAGAGGTGCTGGTTAGGGGAGTTGCTGCGGGAGATCATGAGGCTGTGGGCTGAGGCTGAAGCTTGTGCTGGAGAAAACAGCAAAGGGGTAGCCCAGGAAGTCGGGATGACTGGAATCCCACAGAGAGACGCACAGGTTAATTTCAGAAGAAACAAGGAACAGTCCTACTTGACAATGTGTAGAGTTTGTAGAGCAAGGTTTGTTGTCTACTGGGAAGCCAAACTTCATAGTCAGTGGTTCACAACGAACTGGCATTGACTGGGAGTCTGGCTGAGTCTTGAGTAGGAATGCTTGTACTCAGGAGATGTTCTACAGCTGCGCTTGTTATCAGGGGATTTACAACAGTTGTGAGTCAACCCCTGGAAGACTGGAGCTGAGGAGAGGTTGTGGGAGAGATAGAGAGAGAGAAAGAGACAGGTAGTGGTAGCAAACCTGACATTAGCATGAAGAAAGCCAAACTGTAAAATGGATAAAATAAATTCCAGTACTTTATTAGATTCTTAGCAGTTAAGAAGTCATGAAGTAAATATTAAAATGATTATGGTCAGAATACCAGTGGTTTTCATGCTAACCTGTTCACAGTGACAGTGTTAAGACTTTATTTAACAGGTAACATCTGTTCACCATCATAATTTAGCCTATTAGCATGCTAACATTTGCTAATTGGCACTATATACAAAGAGGCTGTTGGGAATGTCATTAGTTTTGCAGATATTTAGTCAAAGTATTTGACAAATCAAAACTGGCACGATGATGGTGCTAAATGAAACATCAGGGGATCACCCAAATTGATGGGATAAATATTCTGAAAAGTCTGTAGGTCAAAGTGTCATATGCACAGTTAGGAAACGTGTTTCCCTGTACAATAAAATTCTTACTTTTTCGTCCACATGAATGCCACATAACACAAGTGAAATATAAAGTAGATCAGCAATAACACAAATCTAAATAGGCAGTAAAATCACAAATCTAAGGCACTTTAAAGCAGCAAGTGAAGGAAGCAAAAATACAAGAACACAATATAATGCAAAGAGAATATATGCTATGTGGGAGCTGTGGAGTGCAAATACTCAGCAGTGTGTGCAATTATGCATGTGCAAAATGAGC
>NW_018127906.1:358831-360897 GCF_001952655.1 Monopterus albus | reverse complement strand
CATAGCAGTAGTGCTGCCATACCAGACAGTGATGCAGCTGGTCAAGATGCTCTCGACGATGCAGCTGTAGAAGTTGCAAAGGGGCGACATGCCAAACCTCATGAAGTACAGCCGCTGTTGGGCCTTCTTGACCAGCTGTGTGGTGTTAAGTGTCCAAGTGAGGTCCTCACTGATGTGGACACCCAGGTATTTGAAGCTGCTCACCCTCTCCACTTCGAGCTCCCAAATGAACAGTGGCCGATAAGATCTCATCTCCTTCATCTTGTGAAGGTGACGTTGTTGTCCTCACACCATGACACCAGACTGGCCACCTCCCTCCTGTAGACTGCTTTGTCCCCACCAGTGATGCGACCTACCACTGCGGTATCATCGCAAACTTCAGGATGATGACATCCTTGTGGGAGGCGACACAGTCATGGGTGAACAGGGTGTAAGGGATGGGACTGAGAATGCATCCTTGTGGAGTGCCAATGTTTGTAATAATGGTGCCTGAGGTCCTCTTGCCAATCCTGACAGTCTGGGGCCTGCAAGTCAGAAAGTCCAGGAGCCAGTCACAGAGGGTGGGGTGCAGACCTAGTGTGGACAGAGTGTTGGTAAGTCTGTGGGGGATAACTGTGTTGAAGGCGGAGCTGTAGTCAATGAAGAGTATCCTGATGTAGGAGTCTCTATTGTCTAGGTGGGAGAGGGAATAATGAAGGGCAGCAGTGATAGCATCTGAGGTGGCCCTGTTGGACCGGTAGGCATACTGCAGGGGATCCAGGGTGTCCGGTATACTACTCGGAATGCGGTCCAGCACCACTCTCTCAAAGCACTTCATAATGTTTGGGGTGAGTGCCGCTGGCCTGTAGTCGTTCAGGCAGGTGACTGGGCTCTTCATGGGAAGGGGGACTATGGTTGTGGTCTTAAAGCAGGAGGGAACAATGCTCTGGCTGAGGGAGATTTTGAAGATGTAGGTGAGAGCATCGGCCAATTCATTGGCACATGCTCTGTGAGCCTTCCCAGGGATGTTGTCTGGTCCTACTGCCTTGTGGGGGTCAATCCTCCTCAGGACATTGCGTACCTGGCCTGGCGAGACACTGACCACATGGAGGCACAAGCGGGAAGAGGTTATCCTGCATCACACTGGTGTGTAATGTCATTTATTTTGCAGCAGGCCAACCATGGCATCAGCACTGTGAGGATGGTTAACACCTGCTTCACAAGGCATTATTTTTAGAATTGTTTTTCATTAGCTGTAGTGCCTTTTTGCCTTGGTGCTACTGTGTCAAGATTGTGAATTATGCCATTTTTAACAAGCTACATTATGTTAAATGCATTACATTCTTCCTCCATGGAGTCACATATCTATACATTGAAGAGCTGTCTACACAAGATAAAGACAAACCTTAATGAATTACAATAACAGACAAATTCAAACCTCTCCATGCCCATCTGCCTGCATTTCACATCTCTCTCAGGAGGCCAGCTCCCTTGGTGTAACTCTTCCCTCTCCAAGAGAGGAAAAAGAAGGTTCTAAAAATAACCCACAGGCCCTACAGGTTGGGTGTGTTAGATGCTGAGAGGCTGCAGTCTGGGGCAGGGCTCCGCGCTGGGAGGCTATGTGAGCTCTATGGGCTTTTTCCTCCTCCATTGATCAGGAGTGGGGAAGGCGGACCCTCCGACGCCGCCGTCAAGCTGCTCGGCTGCGTCAGAGTCCAGCTGAGCGAAAGAACAGGGGAACCAGGAATAAAAAGGAAAGATGTTCTGATATGCCGGGAAAGCAGTGCTGAGAGTGTCAGTGAGATAGACCTGCGTTGTGCACATCGCGGACGGACGGACATGGAGGGCGCCACGGAGGAAGAATACAAAGAGAAATTATTATGGAACGTCAAACGGGAGGTAGGCGCAGCTGGCTGACGGCCTTTCGAACCTCGCGTTTGGATATTTACTGTGATATTTTTTTGTCAAATCATGACAATTTGATTGGGAATGCTGCATTCATATTTCACTTTATCTCGCGGGCAGTGTTTATATGTTACTGTTGGACAGAATGGTTTCAGTTGAGAATCCAAGTTTACCAAACTGGC
>NW_018127906.1:348355-358533 GCF_001952655.1 Monopterus albus | reverse complement strand
TACGGAGAAACTGTTATAAGCCAGTATACTCTGGCTTTTTGAGTGTTAAATTTAGTCTGAAATAACGAATGAAAGCTGTGTCACTGGACATTTAAGACATATTTGTTTTGTACAGTGTTTAGTTGACATAAGATGCTATTAAGGATAGGAAATTTAAAGAATAGTGTGTATTATGTAACAAGTAAAAGCTGGATATTTTAGATAAACCCTTTTCTGATGTAACTGTCTAAAATCATTTTAGCAGTTCAATCTTGGCCTTCTGTCAACCCTGTGAACTGTTATGCAACCTCACACACTCACTGGGAATTGTGCAATATGTGCAACTTTAACAATTACCATTTAAAAGTGTAAATTATAAATCAGTATCATCAAAACTTGACTCAATAAACACAGAGAGTATTAAAACTTTTCAGGAATTTTATATAGAAACTTAGAAGAGTTACAGCAAAGCAGCAAAATATAAACCTTAAAATCATCAATAATTGTCTTGATTGGCTTACAATCTAAATAAATCAACAACTACTATTTTTAGACATAAATCTAAAATGATCATAGTGATTAAAATTATCATGGTTGGTACTGAGCTCTTGAGCTGAATAAAAGTCAAAGGTCTCATGTCACCGATCCTCAGCTGGCTCTGGGTAGGCCGGTGGCAGGTTGGGCAATCATTTGTTCCTCTTTTTCCTTTTTGCCATGATTCAAGCTTTCACAAGGAAAAACTTCACGAAGACAAAAATTAAAACTCATCAAGAAAATTTCATTCTCTTCTGGTTCAATTTTGACTGAGAGAATTTTAGGATATTTTCAGATAGACCATGTTCTTCTTCGGGGCAGCATGGTGGTGCGACGGTTAGCGCTATTGCCTCACAGTGAGTCGGTTCCGGGTTTGAGCCCCGGCCGACCCGGGGCCTTTCTGTGCGGAGTTTGCATGTTCTCCCCGTGCTTGCATGGGTTCTCTCCGGGTACTCCGGCTTCCTCCCACTGTCCAAAGACATGCAGCATAGGTTGATTGGCATCTCTAAATTGCCCGTAGGAGTGTTTGTGTGTTTGCGTGTGTGAGTGGTTGTTAGTCTTTGTGTTAGCCCTGCGATGGACTAGCGACCTGTCCAGGGTGTACCCTGCCTCTTGCCCGCAGCCAGCTGAGATTGGCTCCAGCCCTCCGTGACCCCATTTGGGACTAAGTGGTATAGAAAATGGATGGATGGATGTTCTTCTTGGTTAAATCCTCTGTAACTCAGGAAACCATAACTCACATACTCAGCATAATCCAGTACGCTGACAGAAAAGTCCTCCAAGGTGGCTGCAGCTTTAAACACATCCCAGTCTGTGTGGGCAAAACAGTCCTGCAGGGTGCTTTCAGTCTCTGGGGTCCAGAGTTTAATTTGTTTGGTGACAGGGTTTGTTTGTTTCAGTCTATAGATAATTTCATGGCAGTCAATTAGGCTGCTGTCAAGATAACTTCAGTCTGAACTAAAGTGGTGACGATTGAGGATCTTATGTCTAGATGATGCCCAGATTTTTTGCAATTTGAGAAATCTGTTCACTCATTCCTTGGCATGTGCTCCTACTAAATTTTATTAAAACCTCTTGACAGGTTTTTGAGGTACTCAGCAAATAAATGTTATTGAATATGTAACATGTAATTAACATTATGCTCATTTTTGAGTCTGCAGTTTGTGGTGCTGTTGTATTGTGTAATACTGAAAGCTAATTTTAGGTTTTGTCCTGTTTGAAGAGACATATATGGTCCTGTGGGGTGCAGCCCTAACAACTCACACACCTCCTTCTATACTAAATGCGAGAGCCCAAACCAGAGGAATAGTATGTACAGTATCTTTATTTTTAATTTTGCATTTGCAAAAGATAATGTGGTTGACATTCGCTAGGTAATAGTTTGGGACAAGTTGTATGGTAAGTCCAAAAATCCCAATCACAAATTGGCACACTAAATTTCTACACAAGATGTACAGTGTGTTACTCATAAGAAGCTATATTTGATGAAACTAATGTCATCTGCTGTCTGTGAGCTCTGCAAAATATGACTGGGGTCATTTATAGACTTACAAATCAGAAAAAGTTGAAACAGTATGTAAAATCAAAATTAAAACTGAAAATAGTGATGTGTAAATCATCTGTGTCCTGTATTACACTGAAAACAACACAGCAGCACATTATTTGATGTGATATTTCATAAGTTTTATTCTTTGTTCAGAATAAACACACACTTCAATTCTGATGCCTGCAACACATTCCAAAAAATAGTTGAGACAGTAAAGTATTTACCATGGTGTGATGTTGCCATTCCTTTTTCAGCATTAATGGAGCCCTTACAGAAGTGTAAGTGACCTTTGCCAAGGGCACTGACACAACCCCAGACCATGACAGACTCTGGCTTTTGGACTTATTGCTGCTAACAGTCTGGATGGTCCTTTTGTTTTTGGTCCGGAGCACACAGCATCCATTCCTTCCAAAATAGACCTGAAATACTGATTTGTTTGACCACAGTACACAATTCCACTGTGTGATGGTCCATCCCAAATGCCTCTGAGCCCAGAGCAGTTGACTGCACTTCTGGACAGTGTTGACATAGGGCTTCCTTTTGACACAGTACAGTTTTAAGCAGCATTTATGGATGTAACTACTTACTATAGTGCCTGACACAGGTGTCCCAAAGTAATCCTGAGCCTATGTAGTTATATCGCTTATAGAACCGTGACAATTCTCGATGCAGTGCTGTCTGAGGACTTGGGGAGCACGGTCATCCAGTTTAGGATTGGCCCTTGCCCTTTACAAATCAAATCAAAATTTATTTGTATAGCGCCAAATCACAACAAAAGTCATCTCAGGACACTTTACAAAGTAAGGTCTAGACCTTACTATTATCACTATTATTACAGAGGGAAAACCCAACAAAGGAGAGGAGGGAAACAAACAGTCTAGGCATATAGGAATTCTTGTGCAGCTCTCTTGGAGTCAGGCAAAGAGTTAAAAGTCAGAAAAGAATGCCTAGTCTGAAAATAAAGATACATAAGAGTGACAAACACATTCAAGATAAAAATGCAATACAAAAAATAAGATAATAGATGAGATGGTGAACTTCAAATATTGTACATAGTATTACACATAGTGGAGTTGGATATGGTATTTCACTTAGTGCGGTAATAAGGGGTTATTGCACATGTTTCTCACATTTTTGTATTTGCCATCAGTCTTACTGAGGCAGGGAAAAGCTGTTGTAAAGTCTAGTTCTGTGTTTGATGATATTGTCTACCCTGCTGTGCCTGATGCTGTAGGTGCTGTTTTCTGTGTCTGAGCAGGGTGTGTACTGGGTGGAGTAGGTTATTGATTATGTTCTCTGCTCTTTTAAGACAGTGCTGTGTGTATAGTGTGTCCATAGCAGGAAGTTTAGTCCCATTGATCCTCTCTGCAGTCTTTATAACTCTTTGAAGAGCTTTCCTCTCTGCCTGTGTGGTGTTACCATACCAGACTGTGATGCCAGTAGTGAGGATGCTCTCTACCAGTCCTCTGTAAGCCTAGGTGACAAGGTGATGGTTCAGCCCAGCTTTTCTGAGCTGCCTGATGAAGTATAGCCACTGCTGGGCTTTCTTCACTGTGGCAGCTGTGTTCAGTGACCAGCTTGGATCAGATGTCACCAGCAGGCCAAGGAACTTGTATCTGTCAGCCCTCTCCACCTCAGTCCCTTTGATGGTCAAAGGCAGCAGAGTGGAGGGGTTCTTCCTGAAGTCTATTATTATTGTCTTGTTTATATTGAGGATGAGGTCATTCTCCTCTCTGTAAACAAGAATGTCATTCACCAAGCTTCAGTAACCCGACTCATCTCCCCCCTTGATGATGCCCAGGATGATTTAATGATAATGGTGTCATGGTTGGAGACATAGTCATGAGTGTACAGGGTGAAGAGTTTGGGACTGAGATAGCAGCCCTGCGGTGAGCCTGTGCTGATTGTGAGCTCAGCAAACACCCTTCTTCCCATTCTCTCCACCTGTGGTCTTTCAGTCAGGAAGTCCAGAATCCAGTTACAGGTGGGAGTTGGTACACCGAGGTCTGTCATCTTTCCAATCAGCCTGCGAATTTGCGAATGGTGTTGAATGCACAACTGTAATCCAGGAAGAGCATCCTAGCATACGTACTGCTGTTATCTAGGTGTTTCAGGGTATGGAATAAAGCCAGAGCCACCACGTCTTTCACAGATCTGTTGGGGCAGTAGGCAAACTGGAGGGGGTCTACAGCAGCGGTCCCCAACCTTTTTTGTACCAGGGACCGGTTTCATGCATGAAAATTTTTCTGCAGACTGGGTTAGAGGTGCAGGCGTTCCAATAACAAAAACCTTTGTCAGTTCATAGTATGTAATCTGAATGCAACAATTACACTTTATATTAGGCAATTACAATAATTCTACACTATAATATCGACTCGCCATAATGCAGAGTCAGTTGGAGCCCTGGGCTTTTTACCCTGCAACTAGAAAAAAATTCCAAGGGCTTGTCTTTTAACACAGGGTGTTTTGTCTCAATGTGGCGAAGCATTTTTGAGGGTTCCATGGCTTCATTAGCTAGTCAGTCACAGTAAATTATGCATAGCGGGTGTGGAGCTTGTGTATCACCTGTTGCGATGAACCCGTAACTTAGGTAGGAATCGTGGTATTTTCTTTTAAATGCAGCTTTCTTCTGTTTGTGACCCTTTTGCTGTCCCATGTATGCCTGTTCCTTCCCAAAAAAGCTCTCCAGTGAATTTTGTTTTTGGCTCATTTTTTTAAAGGGTTAGCTGCTGTTGATATCACCTGGTTCAAATGAAATCATCATTTCATTGGTTTACCTCATTACTGGCCCAGAAATGCAACCATCCTAACTATTTTAGAACGTGTTTCAGCATCAGAATTGAAATGAACAGAGAATAAAATTGATGAGGTATCACATCAAATTTGTATGGCTGCCATCTTGGCCAGGTCTCCCTTGAAAAAGAGATCTTGATCTCAATGGGACTTCCTGGTAAAATAAATATTAAATAAAATAAATTAAAAATATATATATAGCTGGAGTACATTGCAGGTAATTTTGTCACCTGGTCTGACTGATTGATTAAAACAGGAGTGTACAGTGCCTTGCGAAAGTATTCGGCCCCCTTGAACTTTGCGACCTTTTGCCACATTTCAGGCTTCAAACATAAAGATATAAAACTGTAATTTTTTGTGAAGAATCAACAACAAGTGGGACACAATCATGAAGTGGAACGAAATTTATTGGATATTTCAAACTTTTTTAACAAATAAAAAACTGAATAATTGGGCGTGCAAAATTATTCAGCCCCTTTACTTTCAGTGCAGCAAACTCTCTCCAGAAGTTCAGTGAGGATCTCTGAATGATCCAATGTTGACCTAAATGACTAATGATGATAAATAGAATCCACCTGTGTGTAATCAAGTCTCCGTATAAATGCACCTGCACTGTGATAGTCTCAGAGGTCTGTTTAAAGCGCAGAGAGCATCATGAAGAACAAGGAACACACCAGGCAGGTCCGAGATACTGTTGTGGAGAAGTTTAAAGCCGGATTTGGATACAAAAAGATTTCCCAAGCTTTAAACATCCCAAGGAGCACTGTGCAAGCGATAATATTGAAATGGAAGGAGTATCAGACCACTGCAAATCTACCAAGACCTGGCCGTCCCTCTAAACTTTCAGCTCATACAAGGAGAAGACTGATCAGAGATGCAGCCAAGAGGCCCATGATCACTCTGGATGAACTGCAGAGATCTACAGCTGAGGTGGGAGACTCTGTCCATAGGACAACAATCAGTCGTATACTGCACAAATCTGGCCTTTATGGAAGAGTGGCAAGAAGAAAGCCATTTCTTAAAGATATCCATAAAAAGTGTCGTTTAAAGTTTGCCACAAGCCACCTGGGAGACACACCAAACATGTGGAAGAAGGTGCTCTGGTCAGATGAAACCAAAATTGAACTTTTTGGCAACAATGCAAAACGTTATGTTTGGTGTAAAAGCAACACAGCTCATCACCCTGAACACACCATCCCCACTGTCAAACATGGTGGTGGCAGCATCATGGTTTGGGCCTGCTTTTCTTCAGCAGGGACAGGGAAGATGGTTAAACTTGATGGGAAGATGGATGGAGCCAAATACAGGACCATTCTGGAAGGAAACCTGATGGAGTCTGCAACAGACCTGAGACTGGGACGGAGATTTGTCTTCCAACAAGACAATGATCCAAAACATAAGGCAAAATCTACAATGGAATGGTTCACAAATAAACATATCCAGGTGTTAGAATGGCTATGTCAAAGTCCAGACCTGAATCCAATGGAGAATCTGTGGAAAGAACTGAAAACTGCTGTTCACAAACGCTCTCCATCCAACCTCACTGAGCTTGAGCTGTTTTGCAAGGAGGAATGGGCAAAAATTTCAGTCTCTTGATGTGCAAAACTGTTAGAGACATACCCCAAGCGACTTACAGCTGTAATCGCAGCAAAAGGTGGCGCTACAAAGTATTAACTTAAGGGGGCTGAATAATTTTGCACGCCCAATTTTTCAGTTTTTTATTTGTTAAAAAAGTTTGAAATATCCAATAAATTTCGTTCCACTTCATGATTGTGTCCCACTTGTTGTTGATTCTTTACAAAAAATTACAGTTTTATATCTTTATGTTTGAAGCCTGAAATGTGGCAAAAGGTCGCAAAGTTCAAGGGGGCCGAATACTTTTGCAAGGCACTGTATCTTTTCAGTCACACCCTTTCTGTATAAACATGGTGTTAAGCAATAATACAACCAGTTAGTTGTAATGGATGTAATGTAATGCTAATAATGGATCAATGTACTGTACATTGTGTTAATAATGTCTGTTTAATTATACTGTACTCATATTTTTTGGCTGTGAGTTTTTACCAAAAGTATGGCATCTTACTTTTTATTTTAGGAGTTTTAATGAAACAGTTGACTTATATCTGGACATATTTTTTTCTTCAGACAGCCGTGGCAGCCATGTTACAGCCTACAGCTGGTCTGAGAAATAGAAAGTATACTTAAAAACTCAGTAAATCAGTTTTGGTCCAGTCAACTTCAATACTCTTACCAGGGTGTTGGAAGCAGCTCCCATAGGCTTCAATTTTTCTAATACTATGTCCTTTGTTTTCTGCAGTGCTACCTTTGCTGTCGTATTGCAACTTGCAGCTAAACAGCATTAAGTTGCTTCTTGCCTTAAGAAGTATTCTAATTACACAGCAGAGTGTTGGTAACCTCTCTGTCAGGCTGACACTTCCTCCAGGACAGAATCATTTCTTTCTGCTACACTCTTCTCTTATGCCTGCTGCTCAAGGAGCTTGAAAGGCCAGCAAGAGAAGGCCACCTTCAATGGTGGGAGCTCATGGCTGTCAGTCAATATGGCTCTACTGATATGGTCACAGGCTAGCAAGCTACTGGTTCCATGAAAAAGACAGTCAAGAAATTAGAGTTTTGAAGAAGAAGAAAAGAAACCAACACAATTGGATTTAGATCATAAAGTTATATCAGAGCAGCTTTCAGCAGATGGAGAGTGTTGACAGAGAAAAGGGAATTACAGTGGACACTTATTTGGCATTCTTTCTTGCTTGACTGGTATGTTGTGAGTTTATTATTTATTGTAGTACAAAAAGGATTCAAACCATTACCCGTTGTGCTTGTTGCTAAATCATGCCAGATTGTGTTGTTTGCACTCCCAGTGTGACTGTAACAGCAGGTACATCCAGGTAGGTTAACAGCCACTGATCGGTCTGCTGCAGCTGTCACATCAATTTGTAACAGTGAATTACATTACTTTTGTGCCCACCAGTTGAATGTGGTGTATTCTCCACTAACTTGGTAATTTTTCCAAAGGAGTCTGGCTGTCTGTCACCCTGGTTTGGCACCTGTTGCAGCTACAGTGGTATTACATGTGTTTTTGAACAGCATGTGTCCTACAAAAGAACTTGTGGCTAAGTGTCGTTTTATGATGCAACCATGCAAAATGTCTTCACAAAACTTGTGAATATTCAGAATCCTACTGCAATTTAGTCCATGGTGATTTATTTACACACACTAAGGAGACTGATTAAATGCACAAGTTATTTTAAAATTCTTAGTAATAGTATAATATTAATGGCTGACCAAAATTGACTACAGTATATAAATGATTTATTGGGACAAACTAAGCAATTCTGTGTAAAGTCAGACATTAAGCACCCACATACTGTATAACTGGAATGGAATGATCCTTGTTTCACAACTGAAATTGGCAGTTGAATGTTTAGATCGAACAGTTGTGCTGTTTTTCAGTAGGCACGTAGCAGGGTAGAATGTGTGTGTGTGTGTGTGTGTGTGTGTGTGTGTGTGTGTGTGTGTGTGTGTGTGTGTTTTTTTTGGCGCCCTGTCCAGGGTGTCCCCCACCTTTCTCCCTATAATCCCGGCTGGGATTGCCCCCAGCCACTGCGCTACCCTGTTTGGGACTAATACTGCTTCTATACTAAGCAGTATAGAAAATGAGATAAGCTGTAGCAGGGCAGTCAGCTCGGTGAGTTACATAGATTTAATGCCCGCCAGTTAAATATCATAGTGTCCACTAACTGTAGCTCCATAACCATGGTTTGGTGTTCACAGTGGTCTGATTGGAGCTGAGCAAGCAGGGAGAGGGTGGGCTAGTTGGGGTAGAAGCAAGTGATTTGAGAGTCTCATGGTAGTGCTAGCTAGAGTTTGAATTCCTAATGACTGTAGCTTTAAGTAAGAAGTGATTTTACTTAGGTGTATTTTTGTAACACTAGAAATGAAGAACTGAATTTGGAATCCATGCTGTAATGTTAGAAGCATTAATGTTGCGCTAGTGCTTTATTAGTTTGAAGAGTAAGCGTTTATCCATTCTTATTTAGCACAAACCAGAGTAGTGCGCTTTTTTCTGAACATGCTCAAATTAAATTGCTCACTTGAAGCAAGTGAGTGAGCTCAATTTTCTGCTTTGATTATAATCTCCCATGATCCTAAATCTGTTCTGGATGAATGACAAATGGTTTGAATTCATGAACAGTCCGTAGATCCTTTCCTGTATTTCTCTTTTTTGTTGTATTTTTTTTTTGCCATTTGGTGTACATGTGACTAGCCTCAGGAAAGCTGTCCTCCTTTGTGGCCACAGGAACTACAACACTGATGTTCTGATGTTATGAACATGAGATGAAGGGAAAAGCAAATGTGTCCTTATATGGGAGGCTGTTTAGGCTGTAATTCATACTTTCTCACACAGACACAACTATACTCTTACACACAGTGATGATCTAAGATGGCGCTGACAATGGCAACCTTGGTTACTCACGCTCTCTTGTGTTTGTTGATTTTCTTTGCTTTCTCGGTCTTTTGCAACCCATCCCGGATTACTTTTACCAGAGAAGAACTGTTAATCTACAGATCATCTACTCTGATCCTGAACACAGGCGCACCACAGGGCTGTGTGCTCAGCCCAGCTCTCTTCACTCTGTTTACCCATGACTGTTGTGCCATTCACCCCACAAATACAGTTGTGAAGTTTGCAGACGATACCACCATAGTGGGTCTCATCTCAGACAATGATGAGACTCACTACAGGGAGGAGATTCAGCACCTGACAAGGTGGTGTTCAGATAACAATCTTGTCCTGAACACCAACCAAGGAAGTCATTGTGGATTATAGGACGTCCAGGAAGACAATACATGCTCCTCTTCTCATACACGGAGAAGTGGCGGAGCAAGTGGATAACATCAAATTCCTGGGCATCCACATCACATCTGACCTGACCTGGTCTCTGACCTGACCTGGTGAGAACAGCTCAGGGCATTGTAGGAAGTCCTCTTCTGGATATGGACTCACTATACGCTGACGGGATCCAGAGGAGGGCGAGATGGATTGCTACAGACCCCACCCACCCAGGAAACAGTCTGTTTGTGCCTCTTCCCTCCAGAAAAAAGTACAGGAATATAAAGACAACAGATAACTAGCCTGGAGCTAGAACATCCCGACTCTCCGCTCATTGTTCTAGGGGACTTTAACCAGAGCAAATCTCACCCATGAACTGCCCAAATACAGACAGCACGTCACCTGTCCCACTAGGGACAAATTCACACTGGATCACTGCTACACAACAATAAAAGACGCCTATCACTCTGTCCCCCG
>NW_018127906.1:342683-348141 GCF_001952655.1 Monopterus albus | reverse complement strand
GCTTTTGTGAGGATGTGTGTGTGCCCAAAATGTCCTTCTGCACATACAACAACAACAAGCCCTGGTTTACAGCCAGACTCAAGCAGCTTCGTCATGCCAAAGAGGAGGCTTACAGAAGTGGGAACAGGCCAGGAACACACTGACAAAGGAGATCAGAGCAGCAAAGAGGAGCTACTCTGAAAAGCTGAATGCCCAGGTTTCAACCAACGATTCCTCGTCTGTGTGGAGGAGCCTTAAAACCATCACTGGCTATAGGACATGTTGGCCAGCACCACTCTGAGGCAGCATCCACCCTCACCTGTGAGCACACCTGCCCAGCAAGAGCAGTGCAGTTTGCTGACACAGCACCTGGCCTCCCAGCTCTGACACTGGAGTGAAAACTAAAATTCAGTGTTCATGACATGGACACAAGGACAGCTAAATAGAGAAATGCTGAAATTTTGTTCAAACACGTTTGATGTTTACTCTTGTGATGTGGTCGGCTACTGTGTTGCACTGCTGTGATCAATTCAGACTGTGTACTGTAATAGCAAAATGTTCCTTCTGTATGAAGTCATTCTTGCTACTTTTGTAGTGTCAGTGTTTTGTTTGTGAGAGAATCTATAAGGTTTTTAGAAGAAGGATTTTAAATTCTATTCTGGATTTTACAGGGAGCCAGTTCAGAGGTATGACCTCTCTGGTTAGTTCATGTCAGTACTCTGGCTGTGGCATTTTAGATTAACTAGAGGCTTTTTAGGGGATTATTGGGACATGCTGATAGACAGTAGTCCAGCCTGGAATTAACAAATGCATGGACCATTTTTTTCAGCATCACTTTGCGAGAGGATGTTCCTGATTTTGATGATATTGCGCCGGTGAAAGAAGGCAGTTCTAGAGACTTGGTTTATGTGTGATTTAAAGGGCATATCCTCATCAAAAATGATTCAGATTTTCCTCACAACAGTACTGGAGGCCAGGGCTATGTCATCTAGAGTAACTATATAGTTAGATAGCAGAGAGACCTGTGGAGCTCCATGGCTAACTTTAGTCTGCATGGAAGATTCATCATTAACATGAACAAATTGGAATCTTTCTGATAAATAAGATTTGAGCCAACTTAATGCAGCTCCTTTAATCCAAATAACATGTTCTAGTCTCTGTAATAAAATGTTGTGATCAGTGGTGTCAAAAGCAGCAATGAGATCTAAGAGGACAAGTACAGAGATGGGTTTTTGTCTGAGGACATTCACCAGTGCAGTTTCTGTACTATGATGGACTCTAAAACCAGACTGAAGATCCTCAGACAAATCATTCTTGTGCAATTGCTCACATAACTGTTTTGCAACAGTTTTTTTCAAGGATTTTAGAAATAAATGGGAGATTGAATATTGGTCTATAATTAGCTAGAAAACCTGGACCAAGAGTAGGGTTTTTGAGTAGTGGTATAATTACAGCAGCTTAAAAGCCTGTGGAACATAACCTGTTAGTAGAGAGAGGTCGATCACATCTAATATGGATGTGTTGATTAGGGGGAAGATGTCTTTGAGCAGCCTGGTTGGGATAGGGTCTAAGAGACATGTTGATGATTTAGATGAAGCAATTGTTGAGGTCAGCTCAGAGAGATCTATAAGAGAGAAGCAGTCTAAATATAAATGAGATCTTACAGATGTTTCTAAAGCTGTTGCACTTGATGATACATTTGTGAGAGTTGTGGGAATGATTTAATTCAGTTTTTCTCTAATAGTTGTGATTTTATTTGTAAAGAAGCTCATGAAGTCATTGCTGCTGAGATCTAAGTGAATATTAAGCTCAACAGCACTGTGGCTCTTTGTTAGCTTGGCTACGGCATTGAAAAGAAACCTGGGGTTGTTCTTATTTTCCTCTATCATTGATGAATAATATGCAGTTCTGGCACTACGAAGGACTTTTTTTTATATGTTATTAAACTATCTTTCCAGGTTAGGAAAAACTTTTCTGACTCAGTGGAATGCCACCTCCTTTCGAGTTTTCGTGATGCCTGCCTTAGGGAGCAGAGCTTGCAAGCTATACCACAGGGCTAACCTCCTCAGTTTCACTGCTTTCTTTTCCAGAGGGGCAACTGTATCAAATGTTGTATGCAGGGAGGCTGCAACACTAACAACAAGATTATCGATTTGTGTGGGGTGTGATTACAACAGTGAGTGGGCTTATTTACAGTTTGCGAAAAGCCAGCTGAGTCTAATAATGAACTGAATGCACTGTTGAGGCTGTCATTGTCAGCATCTACATGAATATTAAAGTCACCCACTATGATTATTTTATCTGTACTAAGCACTAAATCAAACAGAAAATCTGAGAATTCAGTTAAAACTCTGAATAAGGGGCAGGTGGACGGTATACAATAAATAGAACTGGATTTTGAGTTTTCCAGTTTTGGGTGTGAGAGACTCAAATAAGTTATAACTACTGTATGTTTAGGTCTAGAGTTGATTAATTGAGAGTTGAAAATTGCTGCCACACCCCTACCTCGGCCTGTGCCTCAAGGGATGTAACAGTTACTATGACTAGGTGGAATGGACTGACATGTTCTTCCTGCTGTAACCAGGTTTCACTTATCAAATCTTTCACAGAGATGTAGACAAGAAAGATCTGATATTTAATGGGGTAATGGGAATTTTGGGTGGGTAGCAGCTGCAAAAAAGACTGCAACTTTGTGTCCTGGTCTCAACTCTGGGTTGTCATAAGTTGCAAGTTGCAAAATAAACTCATCCATATTTATAGATATGAAAGCCGCACCCTCCAAAGTGGAATGGCTGCTGTCTCTGCTAATCAGACCAGGTTTTCCCCAAAATGTTTTCCAATTTTGTATGATGCCCACATCATTTTCTGGGCTAGACAGCCAGTGGTTGAATGATGACATGTGACCAAACATTTCATCACTTGTCACATTGGGCAGGGGTCCAGAGAAAATTATGTAGTCCCACATTGTTTTGCTGAAGTTACACACTAACTCAGCATTAATTTTAGCCACTTCCAGCTGGTGTAGATGGGAGTCATTAGTACCGGAGTGAATAGCAATCTTACTGTATTTACGTTTATCCTTAGTCAGCAGCATCAGATAGAATTCTATGTCGACTGCTCTGGCCTCAGGAATACATTTTACTATGGCTGCTTGTGTCTCTACTTTCATGTTTCTGACTAAGGAGTCACCAATTACCAGAGTTGGTTTCTCAGTGAGTGTGTCACTAAGTGGGAAAAATCGATTTGAAACATGAACAGGCAGGTGATGCACAGTGGGCATTTGTTTCGAACTGTTACTCTTGTGAACTTTCACCCAGCCACCTGGCTGAGATCCCGGCTGCTCAGGAAGCTCTTACCCAGCTAGGAATTTTTTGTTCCAAGAACGTTCCAATTACGTTCCATTTTTTTTTAGGAAAATGTTATTTTAGAAGGTTCCAGTGGTGTTTTCAGTGGCAAGTTTTTAAAAAGTTCCTAGAACATTCGTATTGTGGGTGTAAGAACATTCCAAGGTAAAGTTCTTGGAAAATTTCAAATAAAATATTCTCAGAATGTTATAACAAAAACAAGAGGAGAGGGGTGACGAGGGCTGCTCATACTTCTGGTTCTGGAGGTGGGAATTGCAAATAAACACAGTTTAAACAGGGGGAAACACAGCTCAGTGGGGGAAGTGCTGCAATGACGGAAGAAAAAAAACATAAATGTTAAGGAAAACAGTGTCAGTTGTAGTGTTATTTAAGAAACATGATTTGTTATCTTCCAAACACTTGTGAGATTAAAGTTATAATACAAAAGGGGTACCTAGAGCATGCGCGATAGATGGGAGGAAAAATAAAGGCGGTAAATTTGAAAAATGGCCGAAGGTAGTGATGTGTCGGTCACAAACGAAATGGTTTTTCTTAATGCCAATCTTCACTAAAGACTAGCTAAAACTGTTACTTGGATGCAGCTTTTTTCGTTTTGTTTTACATATTTACATTTATATTTTGCTCTTTTTAGTGAGCCGAGCCAACCCACTTTCTTAAAAGAGCTGGAATTCCCATCACTAGTCGAAGGTCAGTTAATAATGCAACTGATAGGGAGCAATTTTCTTTAGTGGTCATTGCCAAATTGTTGTACCCTGATTTGTTTTAGCTAATGTACTTACATAGTACATTTGCCATCCCTGGTAGGCTAGTGGTTAAGGCGCAGTGCTCTTGCTGCTGTGGCCCGGGTTCAAGTCAGGGGTTTGCCAGGAAGGACATCCGGCGTAAAACACGTGCCAAATGTCAACATGCGAGTCGTCAGTGTGACGATTCGCTGTGGCGACCCCTCAACGGGAAAAGCCAAAAGTGACTTTCACTTACATTGTACATTTAAGGCAAAGATAGTGTTTCTAAGGGGAAAAAACACAAAATGATACTTTCTTCAACACAGCTGCAAGCCAGAGTCTTCTGAGAAATGGGAGAGAAGTGTAAACACGGAAGCTTCTTCTTCTTCAGCTGTTTTTTAATGGCGGTGTGAACACTTAAGCTCTTTTGACCCAGAAATCAAAAACCAATCAGTTCCGCCCCTCCAACAACTGTGTTGAGATTTTTGCTGGAGTGAAGAGAGTGGTTTGGTCAGACATGATCATGTAGAAAAGAAAAACATATTGTACACAGAATTAGAAGGAAATTAGTACAAGATAATCAAGAGCTATACGCAAATTTAGACCTATATCTTAAGTCTGACTGTAAGTGTATTTGACACAGAGGCGTCAATTTGTGAGGTTGGGTGAATACCAATCGAGTGAGCTGGATATTGTATGTGGAGTGCCTCAGGGCTCTGTTTTGGGACCTAAACTGTTTATATTATACATCAATGATATATGTAAGGTTTCTGAAACTGTTAAAATGGTTTTGTTTGCTGATGATACTACCATTTGGGCATCTGATGAAAACTTACGGCAACTCTCGGTAAGGGTTTCAGAGGAATTTGTGAAGATAAAGAAATGGTGTGATAGTAATTTACTATCTTTGAATTTGGAGAAAACTAAATATATGGTATTTGGGAACCGTAGACCACATAATGAACTTCAATTGAGAATGCGGGGTGCTAATATCGAATGAGTGTATGAAATCAAATTTTTGGGTGTCATGGTTGACGACAGATTATCCTGGAAATCTCATATCAGATATGTTCAGCATAAAATAGCTAAAAATATATCGATATTGGCAAGGGTTAAATATATGCTGGACGTTAAAGCATTGCATATTTTGTATTCTTCATTGATTTTGCCATATTTGGAGTATGGCGTTGAAAACTGGGGAAATACATACAGGAGTTCACTTCAACCATTGTACATATTACAGAAGAGAGCGATAAGAGTTGTGCACAAGATGGGGTATAGGGATCACACAAATGCAGTTTTCATACAGTCCAAATTGTTAAAATTCTTTGATTTAGTGGAATATAAGACTGCTGTGTTTATGTATAAAGCCAGGAACGACTTATTACCTGG
>NW_018127906.1:335415-342645 GCF_001952655.1 Monopterus albus | reverse complement strand
TGTATTTCTATAAGTGGGGTCAAATTATGGAATAATTTAACTGTGGACATGAAAAATAGTACTAGAATTGAGGAGTTTAAACATAAATATAAATGTATGTGTTATACAAGATATATGCAAGAATAAGATTATTCGAGAAGGCATTAAGGAAATACTCTGTTTATTAATGTAGAGATACTGCTTGCAGCCAATGAAGCATTAATTTTTGTATAATATGATGTCATGGGGTAGGACTGGATAAGTCTGACTTCTTCCTACTCCATTCAAACATGTAATATGTGTAAGCAAACTGATTTTGGATTAGCATTGGTTAGATATGTGCAATTATGTGTGTTGTTGCCATTTGTTCATTTGTTCTGTTCTGCATGTTTGAAAGAATAAAATCAATCAATCAATCAATCAAGTTACAGCAGGCCTGGTCTACACTCCACTTCATCCATCACTCAGTCCAGGGGTCATTTTCTCAAGCTCCGACATTTGACCCCCCCAACACACACACACACACACACACACATACACACACACACAAACATTTACATCCAACACAGATAAGCACAACCATTTATATCTCTATGGCTGGCTCATCAGTTTAGCATTTGGTCACATAGCTCAATCATTTACATTTACACCCTCCACATTGGGGGCAGGACAGACAAAATAACTATAGTTTTGCCAGCTTTGTGGTTCCATTTCATCACTGATTAATCTTGTGTAATTTGTAAATTTGTTGATTATTTTCCCCCATTGATATCTTGATTATGTTTGATTTCTTTAAATTACATTTCATTAGAAAAAAAGTGTTGCACATTAATTCATAAATGTAATCTAAGAAGGGTAAAGGGGCAAATGTACACATGTTATTTTAACATAAAATTTTTGATTGTGTTGAATTATAAAGCCAAAAATTCTGTGAGTTCACCAGACCATAACATTGCCTGAAAATTATCTGAGAAACATTGCAGTGAGAATGTTTTGAGAAGGTTTTCGGAATGTTGCAGCCACAATGTTCTAACATTGTTTAATAAATAACATTGCGTGAATGTTATTTGTTATACCCCAGTTCTTTTATTGAACAGATCTGAATGAAGACGGAGTCCGACTTGCTTCATTTTAGTGCTGATTTATTTTGAAAGCCACAATAAAAAGTTACAGAAACACAAACCCGGGTGGCTCCTGCTCCAGACAACTGCTGGAAGAAAGGAGACCCCGGAAACACAAAGCCTAATAGATTTATAAGGTTTTGGACTAACCCCTTACACAGACAGATGTAAAAACATCAGGAGCTGGAGACAGTCCGACGTCTCCTTCTCATATCTTATGCTCCGCATGCATCGAGCACAAGTCATAACAAAACGAAGAATTCCATATGTAGCTAAAACATTCTTTCAGACATAATTCTTACACAAGATTAATACACACTCTTTCAAACATAATTCTTACACAAGATTAATACAAAAATAACTGGTGTCAAGGCACCCTTCTCAGAGTCAACATTATCTTCTAACCTTGAAGCCGAGCACACAGGAACACACTTTGAATCTTACTAAACTGCATTAATAACACATTAAAGTCTAACACATTAAACTCTAATAATTATCTGACTGATTTATTAATTTCTAACATATCAAATACACCTTACATTGACAACATTCTGAGAAGGTTCTCGGAATGTTGCAGCCACAATGTTCTAACATCGTCTAATAAATAACATTGCCTGAATGTTATCCAAGACACATTACATTGAGAACATTCTGAGAAGGTTCTCGAAACGTTGCAGCCAGAACATTTTATTTTTGTTAAATATGCAACGTTGCTTCAGTGTTTGCAAACAAACATTGCATTCACGTTTCAATAAATGTTCATTTATTGAATATTTCAGTTAGAACGTTATAAACTGGTGCAAAAATAACATTGCAACAACATTTTTTATCAATGAAAAATCCTTAGAACATTAATGGAAAGTTTTCAACTAATGTTCCATCTGTAATCTTTGTAGAACTCATAGAGAATGTTACAAGAAGTTGTGGGAATATTCCTTCCTAGCTGGGTAGGGGCTAGCTTGGGCTGAGCTACATCTAGGAGCACTGCACTGGCTACATGGGCCTGGCTAGCTGAGCTGTTTTCCATGGTGCGCAGCTGTGCTTTCA
Source organism: Monopterus albus (assembly GCF_001952655.1). Lineage (NCBI taxonomy): Eukaryota > Metazoa > Chordata > Actinopteri > Synbranchiformes > Synbranchidae > Monopterus > Monopterus albus. The sequence continues at coordinate 340,498 of NW_018127906.1, read as the reverse complement.
ATTCGGTAAGCCTCGCCTCCAATGCTGCTAGCATCTGATATTTATTACAAGTACCATTATTGCTAAAGGAGACAGAGGAATAACTGAACATGTGACACTCCAAGCAAGAGAGAGGAGAAGGAGAGGAAGAGGGGGAAGCCAAGATCAACTAAGCTACTAGCTTAGCTATCTTATAAGCTAGCTGACCTAAAGTGGCAAGTTAAATTTGGAGGTTCTCTAACATCCAGGTAAAAAAAAAAGTAGCTTAGGAGTGAAAATGGTAGAAAAAGAAAAAAAAACCACAAGGCAAAATGGGGCAGTCCGATGAAGGAATGTCTATGGATGAAGGTTTGCATGTAAAGAAAAATCACACAGGCTAGAGGTAGAAAATACATGACTGATCACATTGATGAATAATTTCACCCCACCCCTTTCAGGACCATGGGGTCCCCTAAGGATACGGACCTTATTGAGTGAAATAGATATCAGCCATGATGTGACCGACTGACAAATAAATTTGCTTTGTCATTGATAAATTGTAAAATCGTTTTCTCTATTTAGCCACACCAGGCTACCAACTTAGAATTTTTAGTGCCACAGGAAACCTGCCCTCATGTTACCGACCATAAAATTGATTCCAATGAGTTATACTCAGTGAGGTATAAAGATTTTTAATTTGGGACAATGAGAGCACTGCTATCAGATTGTCAGCTCAGTTGAGGTAGTGAAATCAGTACAGGGAGAGAAAAATATGAATCATTGCAATCCTGATCTTTCCAGTCTTCAAATGCCAACAGGAATGTGATTTGGAGTTTGTTGGTCATTTAGTTCCTGGAATCGTTTGGTCAAAACTGATATTTTATCTTTGTGTTGAGGATTTCTGGATTATTACCACGGTGCCAGAGGAGGAAATCAGTGAGTGACAACAGAAAAGCTCAACTCTGTAAAACAAAGTGGAACCAGTGATCCTTGTGACAAAATATATGCCTGTCATTGACTTTTCCTGTGCTTGCACCTGCTCTACAAAATGGATGATTTAGCCAATCCTTCACAAATTTTTTTACTTAATCTACAACCTCAATAATACAGGGAGAAAGTTTGAGCTGAGTGGTAATGTAGCTAGAGGTTTATTATGCTGCAACCAAGCAATTCACTCTTTCTGTTTATCAGTTAGATCCAAACAAGGCAGAGGTGTCAGACAGGTCCTGCATTAATTACTGATGACAATTAATTTTATGGAGAGAGGAGATTTAGACAAGTGAACACCATTTTTGTCAGTATCTCTCCTTCCAAGAGACATAAGAGATAGTAGCAGAAAGATTCATCTTAATGTTTCTGGGATGCCAGGATCTTGTTTGGAAGTTAGTGTGTAGATATTTAAAAACCAGGGGAAAAGCTTTGATACTTATGGCAACAAACCCTAATGATTTTGAGTACAATATTTCTGATAAAATATCTATTGCCAAGATTACTATTACAAAGTGCTGATCTCATCCCCTCACCTTTCATCTAGTGCTGCTTTAATTTAAAATTTCACACTGACCAACACTGTAATCCAAGGAATCTCAACAGTAATGGCCAGGTTTCCATGTATTGTGCATGAATATTCATGTCCCCCAGAAGACAACTTGTAATCATTTGGTGTCCTCCTGACCCTTCATCCTGTACCTTTATCCGTTCAAATGTTCTACTTTTACACAGAAAATATCAAAATCCAATTAGCATTTTGTCATGAAATTTGCAAAGCACATCCTCTCCATTTCAGACACTGTAGAGCCACTATCAGGCAAAAATATCTTTATATACATAACCTCAGCTGTGCAAAAACAGTGCTGGATATATATTAATTTCTCTGGTTTATAAAGGAAATCATGCTTAAATTAAGCTTAAAACCCTTGTAATTTTTATTCCTCTTGGAATGTAAGGATCTAACAATACCAAAATCATCATTACCATGTTCATTTTGTCTAGCACCTTAAGGCATTTGATGTGGGCTTGCCAGTGCTTGTTCAACATTTTCTGTTTGATGCAAAGTGCTAATTGCTCTGGTGTTTCTGCACTGCACTTCCCCAGAAATCACTTATGACAAATATGACAACAAATTACATTATGCAGGTTATTACCGTACTGTATTGTTTATGAGCAGTTGATTGTGATAATAGTGATGATTGCTCAACTACATGCAGCTTTTCCTGTAAAGAGAAGCAATAATAGTGATTCCAGACACAGTAACAAACTCAGAGGTCTTTGTGTGCAGGTGAAACAGATTATGGAGGAAGCAGTGACTAAGAAATTTGTCCACGAAGACAGCAGCCACATCATTGCTCTGAGCAGTAAGTACACTCTTCTCTTCTTTTCTAGATACACACACACATATAGATTCTCTAGAGTCTATTTCTCTTCCTCTCCTTGTCTTGTGCACAGGCACACTTGTTGAGCTCCTCAGCAGGTGATTTGGTGCTGTTCCTTCGTCAAGGGTACTGCTTGATGTCACTGTGCCTCAGACTGTGCTGCTGCATCACTGGAAAGTTAATAATCACGGTAGAACTAATGGAAACTGATTTCAGAGGCAAGCTGTACAAAAGGAAGACTTTCTAAACCTCAGATCTGTGTGTATGTGGTGAAAGACAGAGGGATTGCCACTCCTGCCCTGATAGTTGAACTTGCAGTAATGCGTGAGTCAGAGCTTCCATGCTGGTCAGAAAGCTGACTTTGTTTGTAGCCTCAGATTAGCTGAATGACTGGTGACACAGTAGAAGCTTCTTGTCTGTATCATGGGGTTAAGTACACATACAGTGTACCATGCTCTAATTATGTGGTTTTTGACAGTGTTATTTATGCCTTGTCGAAATTCAAAATGCTCATCGAGGAACAACTTCATTTTTTTGCTTGTGAAGGTACTCAAAACATATGCACCCAAATCCAAACACACACAGAGATGCAATATTAAGTCAATTAATCATTTAATTGATCAATACAAAATGAATCAACAACTGTTTTGACAATTAGTTAATTGTTTGTCATTTTTCAGGCAAAGTTGGTGTTATGGTTATGTCACCAGGAGGGTGAGGGAGAACTAACTCAAGATTGCAGACCCAGGTGCTAGTGAAAAGAAAAGGGTTTAATGAAACAAAACACAAAGTAACAACATAACAAGGGCCATGAACATATATAAACAGCAAAGTAGGGTAGAGATGGTGGAGGAGACCGGGATGACCAGGGGAAAAGACAGGCTAACAGCAAAAAACAGGAGAGTCGAAGGAACAGGACGGTCAGGGGAATAAACAAGCAAAGGAGGGTAGGCGAATGAAACGGTTTTCCACAGCACAGGAACTGTCAGCTTGGATAAAACAAGTAGCGTCTGGCTAACCTCATGGGCAAAAAACAAACAAAGAGGTCCACAGCACAGGAACTGTCAGCGTGGACCGTATATAACACAAAACATATAACCAACGTACAAAATGCGATCCACAGCACAGGAACTCTCAGCGTGGAAAACAAAATGACGTACAAATACATACCACGACTATAGGGCTGTTACGAGGTATGCACGTTAATGCTCTGGCGATGGCAGACTGTCCGCCAGAGGTATAAATAAGGTAGGAGGGTGATTACAGTAATGCGCCCCAGCTGTCCACGATAACCCACAAGTCACTAATTACAAAATGCGACACAGCTGAGGCGCTGATCCTGCAAAAAGAATGAGCAGGAGAGAGAAAGGCAGAAGAGAGGCAGGTCACACCGAACGGACCTGACAGTTGCCAAATATTTGACTGACTATCTTCTCATAGGCCACTTTTCCTTGTCTTGTGTTGGACTGTTGGTATAATCCACTTTGGCATAATCTTTCTTAATGAGAGTCACACACATTTTTCAGTTTTTTGATGATTGACCAAATGATAAATAGAGAAAATAATCTGGACCAATAGTTGCAGCCCTACATAGATAAGCTCTCCACTGCTCCACCCACCATGGGTTCCCACATCCTCACTGTTCAGTCAGATCCATGTATCAGCATATTCCGTCTTATACTCATGTTGATGCCTTGCAAAGCTCTGAGGATTTTTGCTTCAGATGGAATTACTGGATTTTCTCTGGATAAAACACTACTACTGCAATGAAACCTATATACCAAAACCAGAATCAGTTGATGGTATGCAAAATATTTTGATAATGAAACAAATGACACGTCATCTTAAATAATGTTACTGTAATCAGTGTTACATGTTATAGGTAAAACATTTGTCTGCACATACAGTATGTGTTACTGAGCCTGTAGTCACCTTGGCACTATTGATTTCTTCTTCTTTGCCTTCCTGTTATTAGTCTGTGTTGAGCTTTGTTTACATAGATTTACTATTACCTGGGGAGCACCAGTGATTTTGAAGAGAGCACTGTAAAACCACTAGACACTCTCTGCATCTTATTAATGGTGTTGGCTGACATGCTGTTATAAACTGTGAGACCTGTCACAAGTTATCATAATATCCCAAGTGAAAAACATATCAAGTCAAGATTTTTATTTGTCATTTATGCATAAACAGACAGTCTGGGCATATAAGAATTCTTGTGCAGCTGTCCTTTGGAGTCAGGTAAGGAGTCAAAGGCCAGAAAGAACTCTTATACTTAAAATAAAAAAGTTGCATAAAGGCAACAAAGCATTAAACCGCAATACACAAAAATAGGGTCATATTTTCCCCAGTGAACCTCAAACATTGCACTTAGTACAGTGGAACCTTGGATTGTGAGTAACCCGGTTTGTGAGTGTTTTGCAAGACGAGCGAAAAATTTTGATTCGATATACAAGCAAGATCTCACAATACAAGTAGTACATATGCTTTGTCTGCTGAGCGTCACGTGATGTACGTCACAACTGAGCCGATGGTTCTCGTGCTTCACTCGTATAGTCAATATCTGTACTGCAACAATGGCCCCTCACACCAGCAACAATTCTTTTCAAAGGTAAAGTGCAGGTTAATTTGTTTTATTTTTACTTTATACAGTATTTTGTATTACTGTAATCATTCCTAGGACTGCACTCTTCTGGACAGAGGTCTCAGATGTTGTTCCTGGGATGTTGTTGGAGCCACTCTCCCAGTTTGGG
>NW_018127906.1:319817-329523 GCF_001952655.1 Monopterus albus | reverse complement strand
TTCAATATAGCTTTTATGAAATTACTCTGAATACACTTTTATTGTATTACTAACTTATTTACTAATCACATGCTTTGGAAGCATGTAAAAAATGTACTTTTACTACACTTCAACACAAGTAGAAATGCACTTTTTAAAGCTTTTAACACTTTATATGCTAAAAGTATCATTTAACTTTAAAAATATATACTTTGTAATTTCTAAGTATTACTGTTATGGATCTTCTCCATTATTATTTTTAAAAGATGTTGGTGCAAAGTGACATGGTATTCTATGATCTCATATTGTATGATATGATACAGTTTTGTATAGTGCAGTTTGATATGATATGATGCAATATTAGGGATTTTTCCATGGGCCCAGGTTGGTCTGTTTTAGCCATGCCGTGCCAAGCCAATCTATGATAATGTGTTTCTACTACAGGCACAGGCAGGGCACAAGTTCAGTGCTGTTTGGTCGACATAATCAGTTTTAAATATTGCAGATCATTTTAAATATCATTTAAACAGATACGGCCATAGTGAGCCAAAAAGGGCTATAGACAACAGGAACTTATTTTTGACTATCAAACCTCCCAGCAACAGATAAAGATAAACAACTAAAACACTAGTATTTTTACTTTATTTAAATTTGGATGTAGGACTGAGTAGTTCTTATACTGATATTGGGGTTTGCAACCAGTGGTCCTGCATTCAGTAATGTAGTTTCACTGTAGGAATCTTTTTTATTTTTTTAAACACATTTTATTATGGCTGCTTTCTCTCTCTTTCTCCCTGCCTCTTTCTCTTTCTCTTTCTCTCCTTTGGGCAAGGGGAGTTTGGCTCAGGCGTGGCAGTGAAGGAACTCAGTAGTCTGGGACTTACTTAAATGACAAGGAAATGCTCTTTCATTGTGAAACCTACTGAGATGCCTTTGGCCCTTGACTACTCGCTCTGAGATTTCTCCTCCTCCAGAGATCATAACTTTTACCCTGCTTCACTTACCTGTTTGTTCCTGACTCCTCAGTGACACCATCACCATACCAGTCCAGCTCTGCTATCTGTGATTCCCTAATTCTCCAGCAACGCTGTCACCACTCCTGTCTTGCTCTACTTGCCTGTGTGTTCCTGACTACCCAGTGCCGCTGTCGCCATACCTGTTCTACTTACCTGTGAGTTCCTGACCCTTCAGCGATGCTGTCATCACGCCTGCCCTGTCCTACTTACCTGAATGTCGACTCCACTTCTGCCTACTCAACTCACCTGTGTGCTCCTAGCTCCAGACGTCACTCCTGCCCACTTGACTCACCTGTGTGCTCCTGGCTCCTCAGCTACCCCAATGTCACTTCTGTCTGCTCGACCTACCTGTGTTCTCCTGTCTCCCCAGCTACATCGACGTCACTCCTGCCTACTTGACTCACCTGTGTGCTTCCGTCCTCTCCAGCCACCCCGGCGCTGCTCCGGCTTGCTAGTGTCATGGCAAAAATCAATATGCAGGGAGAATCACTGCAGTGCCGATCATTTATTGAACAATGTTTTATGATAATGGTTGAGAGGGCGAGAAACAGAATCACCTGTCAGTCTGGGCCCCTGCAGAGAAAGTCAGGCTGTCATTCAGCAGTTCTAGTCTTCTCCTCGGGTCCTCATACACACACCTGATCAACTCTGCAGCTAACTATATGGCCATTTCCCAACTTCCTGTGATTGTCCAGATCTTGACGTCCAACCGGGCCCCCACCCTGGTTACACTTCTCTATTTTTGGGAACCCCCTGCACACTGTGCTAAACAACAGGAAGTTTGGCACCGGATGTTCTTGCAGAGACCCGTACAAAGGAGCAGAAAGTTCACCCTGACCATACTACATGTTGTGCATTAACTAATATTACCTATTAAGTATGTTAATAACTATTAACTATATTCTGATCCTATGCTGATTATATTCAGTTTGCTTTAACCACTACACTAGCCTTACCTTGGAGGCCTGGGCTCACTAGCTACATCAACTGCGCTTACTGCTGGCACCACCTGCCTTTGAGCACTGACTGCCTGGACACACAGACAACCTCCAACGTAGATGATCTCCTCACCAGGCCCAGTTGGCCCCGTCGCTCTACTGGCTCACCAACCCAGCTCCGCAGCCTGCCTTCCCTGCTACATTATGAGGTCCTTCTGTTCCCCTTGGTTATGCCAGCCTGCCTGATGTCAAGTCCTGTCCATACTGTAGGTTCTCCCACCTGCTCCAGCATGTCCCTGCTTTCTGAGACTCCACTCTCTCCACCTGTCTTTGTTATCAGTATCTGATTATTGGTTTCTCCAATAAAGTTCCTGTTGTCCAGACTTTGAGCCTAGCCTTCTGGGTCCTACTTTCTATTAGTTACCTGGTCCTAACATTTCTATTTATTATTTATTGTTTGTGAATAATCTAATTCATGCAAATATAACATTTAGAAAACCTATGATGACTTTCAGGATTAAAAGTCAGTCACCTGTTAAGATGAACCAGACAGGTCCTGAAACCTCTCCTATCACCCACCCCTCTCATTAATTATACGGTCTATGCAGTGGGATGTAGCACCACCGTTGGGTTTCCCTGAAGCTCGATAAGCCACATATCTTTTATAAAAATGCAACGTCTTCTGACGTTAGTGCAGGCGTACAATATTTCACACAGGTCGTACACAGCAGGAGAGCGTCTGTGTCAGACCTGGAAATACTTCGATTGGTTTATGCATGTTTGGGGTGCTCCTGGGTAGAGCGCGCAAGATGGTTCATGATGCGATAATGTAGCTAGTTTGTAATTTGCTCGTGAATAATCGAGTCTCTTGCCTTGTCTGATGATTTTTGCAATGGCTCTTAACGACAGAAGTTCCTGAATCACGTTGTGTCTCCGGTTAGCTGTTGTGGTTGGTGTCTTCATTGTAAATGGCAGTTTTTCTTCACCATCAGGTGTTTGTATTCTTCTGGTTTCGTGCCGGTCACATGATAGAACATCATCAACACACCTGCTAGCTCCGTGTATTCTCACATGCGCTCACTCCTATGGCAAGCCCCTTTAACATTAATAGGTGGACAGGACTTACATCTAAGATTTCTGTATTTATTACCAGTCAAAAGTATAATTTAAGATATCCACAATTCAAATTTGACTAAACAAAATTTTTATTACATTTTGACTAGTAAGAATTCCTTATAGACTTGAATGGGAAAACAATTTTAAGATATCTACAGTTCAATTCTGCCTATCCAGAATGTGAATTCCAGATATCGGACTAGTCAAACCTCAAATTAAAGATATCTTTAATTTGAGGTTTGACTAGTCATGATTCCAGTTACAGATATCTGTAATTTGGCACATTTAAAAGATATCCACATAATCTTTTGGATATCACAAATTTTGACTTCAAGTGTAGATATCTTAAATATGAGTTTTGACTAATAATTGCTTTTAAAATATCTACAAAGATATTGTGGATATCTTGTAAAGGTATTTACAGTATAGATGCAGTTTTAAAAAACAAATTGGATGACTATCCATAATTGTAATTCAGGTATCTACATTTGCATTTTGACTAGTCAAATGCACAATGCGTCTGGTCATCATTTTAGATATCTACAGTTATATTCTGACTAGTAAGAATGGCAGTTCAAGATATCTACAGTTCTATTGTGGGTATCTGCATCCATCTTAGTTATGTAATTTTGGCCTCACTGATGTTATTGCGGCATTTTAGCATTGATTAGATTGACAGAATTCATATTAAGGATATCTAAAATGTATTTACAGCTAACTTTAACATATCTGCATTTCAGTTTTGACTAGTCAGAATTCCTCATTGATGTGAATGGAAAACTTAATTTAAGATATCAACAGTTCAGTTTTGCCAAGAATTCATTCATTCATTTTCTACCGCTTAATCCCTGAGCGGGGTCACCCGGAGCCAATCCCGGCCGGCAATCGGGCGAAGGCGGGGTACACCCTGGACAGGTCGCCAATCCATCGCAGGGCTAACACATAGACAAACAACCACACACACGGGCAATTTAGAGACACCAATCAACCTAAGCTGCATGTCTTTGGACTGTGGGAGGAAGCCGGAGTACCCGGAGAGAACCCACACAAGCACGGGGAGAACATGCAAACTCCACACAGAAAGGTCCCAGGTGGGGCCCGAACCTGGAACCTTCGCGCTGTGAGGCAACGGCGCTAACCACTGTGCCACCGTGCTGCCTCAGTTTTGCCTATCCAAAATGCAAATTCCAGATATTTGTAATAACATTCTGACTAGTCAAAACTCAAATTAAAGATATCTTTAATGGGATTTTGACCAGGCAGAACTCCTTTTTGGTTATCTAAAGTGAGGTCACAGACAGCAATTCAGCATTTTAGCATTTCTTTTGATATCTACATTGTAATTATGACTAGTCAAAACTGAAATATAAGATGTCTGCAATTACATTTTGACTAGTCAGTCCAGTTTCAGATATCTAAATATCTAGTCACCTTGTAATTTCAAAGTGTCAAAGTGCCAGTATGTATGATGTGTTGCATGCAGGGCAAGAACCTGTTTATTTATTAAATATCGTCCATTGACAGAAGGAAATTTAAGCCAGAGAAATGGTTTGCATCCTGCAGACTGACGGGTGTTCCAGGAATCTCATCTGCCCTGCAGGACAGGTGTGAGTCCTCTGGATATACTAGGAGGCACAGGGGATTCCACTCTAAACCCACAGAATGCTGTTGCTTAAAATTATTGGATGGTTTGATGATATCAGAATGTGGTTATCTCAGAAAAATAGCAGGATAAAGAAAATTCCTTCAAAAAAAAAAAAGAAATATGCGTGTAACACTGAGTAGCTCCCAATTTAGATATTGATAGGAAATGAGAGGAGCAGGTTGCCTCTGGGCGAATCCAGTAAAGATCAACACTTTTACCTTTTGCTCATGTATTTAATTTTTGATCAAAGAAATCAATACAGAAGTATCACAATTTTCTTATTGCTTGATCAAGCAACTTCAACAGGGTCCATACCCCTGCTGATTTCTAACTATAACCACTATAGTTTCCTCTCTGGTTTTTGTATTACTGTAGGTTACTTTTATGAGAAAAATACGTCTACAAATCCTGTACAAATCATTGTACAAATCCTGCTGGATGCCCACATGACTCCCTCAAGGAAATTACAACGTGACCTTGTCAAACCTTTACTGTGTGCTTTGCTCATGTGCAAATTGGATATTGTCAGAATGTATGTCTGAGTGGCAGAGAGCAAGGTAAAGTGTGCCAGCTCATGGGCCCTAACATCATCCCGTCATCATCGCCTGCTTCTGCTCAGGCCAGTCACCTCCCTGCTTGTCTAGAGATGGAAAGGTACATAACAATGTGTATCTGGAAAATCATTTTATGTCTAAACCTAAAATGTGAACACTCCATTTTGATGGTCACAATTAGCAAGTTAACAAATCAATGTGACAGCTAAAATATATGGAGAATTTGGTCTACACTGATGAAATCACTGACAGTACTGTCATTTCTTCTTACTGTACTTACAGGTCAACATATACACAGTACTGGCATATCTGCAATGAGCCAATAGCCACAGATCTGTTATTAGAGGGGCCTTATTTATCAGCTGGACCTCTGCTCCAAATCAGTTTCAGATTAGTTTTACCTTATTACATTGCTATATACTTTGATTTTAGTTTCAGCTGACAGCTGACCTGAGACACGATGTGTGATCTGTTTTTTTCACTGTCACTGTTTTGTACTTGTGTCTGAAGTTGGCTGTGCAAAATTTAACCAAGGCACTGATATATGATGAGACATAAATTAAATGACAGAACCATTAAGTTAGAGGCCAGAGAGGCAACACTCAGCAACTTAGAGAAAGCTAACAGATTTTAATCAACCAGCTGAAGGGCACATACATAAAATCTTTTAGGCAGCTGTGATTAACAGATATTAGATACGCTACCATTATTAGTTACATCAGTACACACTGCCTTAAATTTATATTTTTGTGTGCCATTCATCGCAGTGTAATCTAATTCTATATTATGAGTTTTAATCTAGCAAATGCCACATACAGTGTGTATGTACAGTAGTTAACCATCCTGGTGTAAGACCATGTTGTCAGCTCCTTCTCATCAGTACTGCACTGAAAACCCAACCATGCATAATGCAGACTATTGGTCAGGGACTCTGAAGAAAGGTGAAAGGTCAGATGATAATAATAAGCAATGATGTCAGCACAGGACTGAGTCACTGCCGGCCGTCTCCTCCTGAGTGCCTTTCTTAATACCTGCTTATTCATCTACTGAATGTCTGCTGATGAAGGTCAAATTAATTCCAGCATCTCATTATGAAAATCTAGTTGAAAACACAGGTGTTTGTTTTAGGATGGGATTAGCTGTAATTATTAGCAACATTAAATATAGAAGTCACATTTAAGTTTTGTGTGTCTAGCCAGAAAAGGAGAGGTTTGATGCATAGACCTATTCCATGCATCTTTACCAGTTCCACTTTCCTATCATTTTTGCTTCAATCATTAACATATGACTAACACAGCATTCTTTAGGGTAATGTTTGCACCTACACTATGGTAAAAAGTTGTTCTACAGTTATGTTGCTGATGAAAGTACCTATACAATTACTTTTCTCTTTAAATAACAGAAATTTGCAAATTTTAGACTGTATACAAAGTCAATTGAAAAATGTAAATAGATACAAAATAAGTTTATTAGGGGCACATGTACAGTAGAATATTTAAAATTTGGGGAGCTAGGAGGGAACATAATATCACAGCAGAAATGTCAATCAAACAAAACTGGACAAAATTGTATTTCAGGCTTTTAAACTTAACTATGAATTACACGTCATATAACTACAACTTTACCAGGCACCTTTGTTACATGAGATACCTCTCATGTTCTGCTTACATGTCTTGTCTATGTCTACATTGTCACTAGTTCTTCTTCTTCTTCTTCTTTTAGTTGTTCCTGTTAGGGGTCACCACAGCGAATCATCTATTTCCACCTAACTCTATCCTCAGCATCCTCTACTCTCACACCAATTAACTTCATGTCCTCTTTTAGCACATCCAAATATCTCCTCTTTGGCCTTCCTCTTGACCTCTTGCCTGGCAGCTCCATCTCCAACATCCTTCTACCAATATAACCACTATCCCTCCTCTGCACATGTCCAAACCATCTCAATCTGGCCTCTCTGACCTTGTCCCCAAAACAGCCAACCTGAGCTGTCCCTCTGATGTGCTCATTCCTAATCCTGTCCATCCTGGTCATTCCTAAAGAGAACCTCAACATCCTCATCTCTGCTACCTCCATCTCTGCCTCTTGTCTTTTCCTCACTGCTACAGTGTTTAACCCATACAGCATAGCTGGTCTCACTACTGTCTTGTACACCTTTCCTTTGATTCTTGCTGCCACTCTTCTGTCACACAACACTCCTGACACATTTCTCCACCCACTCCAACGCGCCTGCACTCGCCTCTTCACCTCTTTCCCAACCTAAAGGAATGGACTTTGGGATCAATATTTCATCTGCTGTGCAGTTTTGCACTGGCAGGCAAGTGGATCTCAAGCTTAGTGTCAGTAGTGGAGGGGCATGTATGAGTGTTTGCCCTGGCTGGATGTGCAAATGCATGGGCATGTTTTGGGCATTAGCAGGTATTGCCATGTGTCGGTCAGTGGCCACCTGGCAGGCTTCTTGTATGATCCTGCCTGATTTCATCATCTCAGGGGTTTGGGTTTTGATGAGGGACCAAAAGAGTTGTTGATCGTGTCTACCTGTACATGGAAGTCACTAACTTCACTGCCAGAAGTTGTCCTGATCAGATAGATTCTGTCATCTATAGTAGCTCATGGGAATTTTCCAGGTAGAAGTCAATCTCCCTTAAGTGTCATTTAATGTCAGAGGATCCCAAGGGATCCATTTCAAAACATCAAATGCTTTGAACTATTTTGTCAAGGTCACAAAATGAGGGGCCCCATGAGGGGTTATCTATTGAAATGGTAGAGGACTGCACAGTGAAATGTACTGGAGATGAGGCTGAGGAACCACTGTGGCCCAGAAAGGAATAAGGGTGACGTATCCCTGTTGGTTCCTTTAGTGTCCTCCCAGAGGGTGAGCCATCTTTCTCTTGTTTTTGGTGAAATTCATTCCACCATGTCTGTTTATGTTGACTTATGTTGAGAGACTGTTGAAGTTGTCACTTAATGCATGTCAGTTCCTCCTCTTTAGCCATTTTTTTTGTTGGGCATTTTGGACTTTGCTCTGGGCATCACCCAGCTGTTGTTGGAGCTCAAAAATGAGCTTGTTACATGTCTTTGCTGTGTGCCACATGCTTAACTTTCAAGTCATCTCATTCTGCCAAGGTTTGCTGGAGCAGCTCAGCCACCTTCTTTACTTACCTCAGTGAGCTGGGGTTGTTTTGCAGATAACTCCTGTTCATGCTGGAAGAGGGCTTGTTCCAGCTTGTGGTTTGTCCTTGCAGACTTATAGGTTGTTGTTTTTTTTTGTGTGTGTTTTTTTACATTTAGACTCAACCACTCATACCTTATCTCATCAACTCTGGTATTTACGTATGAACTGGTATTTTGTCCACATTTTAGTTTGTTGCCATTTCTGGCTCACCTATCTTGTCAGTTCCCCAATCCCTCAGTGTGTAGTCATCTCCCTGTCAGTATCTTTTTGTAGTTGTCTGTTGGTTAATTAGGGTTGTATTTGTTTGTTTGTTATTAGTCTTGGTTCATGTGTATTTGCTTGTTGGTTTTCTTCTAGTGTTTGCTTTGTTCAGTTACCTTTGACAGCTGTTTAGTTACATTTTCTAGTTAGTTCATTTTCGTAATTATTTTTTGTTTGTTTGTTTTTTTGGCCCTATGTTTTGATGTCTGCGTCTCATCATCAGTGTTCTTATTAAAGCCTTGTTTCTTGTTCCAGGCTTTCATGTTGTGTCTGCTTTTGGGTACTCTTACTTTGTTTTCAGTGATACACACAAACTTTAAAGGCAGAACAAGTACTGCATGAATGAGCAACAGTAGCTGTGGCACAAGCACCATTTTTACACTGTGTAAATAAAATGTCCATGTTCATGAAATGGTGATTAGATGTTAAAATGACTTGTACCAATAATACTACCTACTAGACTTGAATGAAAACTTGGAGATAACAGAGAGGAGGATGTGTTTTCCATTTACTGCTTCTGTCTGTATAGTTTGTTTGTCTTTCTCCCCCTCCTCCACACCCTCTCAGAGTTGACTGAGAATGACAGAAATCAGAAGGCACTAGAGACTGTAGTGAAACACCAGGTATTCCACTGATTAGGCCCAGTCCCCATGGCAACTCTGCCACCCTCAGATAAATGTTTATATTTTGTGACAGAAAACATCTCTCAGAAATATGGTCAAATTTAGACACATAAACACACTCACAGTTGCTTATACAAGTCTTGTGTCTGCTTGCGACACTTTGTGATGTTTATCTGAGGAGACGTTTCATCTGCTGTGGCACACAGCTGGATGGGGCCATGATGTAACTCGCTCTGCACTGCAAAACACTGGCTGTAGCTCAGTGACGTGCGGTCAGGGGAGGCAGGTGAGGCAGAGCCTCCCCAGTCAATCTTGAAAAGAAAAAAAGTTAACCATAAAATATAATAAATGTTATTATTTGTCGGCTGGTGTGTGTTGTAGGCCCTTTTGCCGTTCAAATCC
>NW_018127906.1:317701-319542 GCF_001952655.1 Monopterus albus | reverse complement strand
CCTTATCAAAATGGAAGATTACATTTCCAAGCTGAGAAAATTCGCAAATCTGGACTTTCAATCAAAACATTTTTGACAGTCTGGACATTTTTGTCCAGAAGGATCTTCTTTATTGAAAACATTTGTTTTAATATTGGATTCGAACGGTAAAAGGATTTGTAATACATACCAGCTGACAAATGGATTTCGTGTACAAGTAAAGGTAAGACCATAAACTTTTATTATTTCTAGTTAGAAATAAGCTCAATTGGAATACATTTTAACCTCAAATTAAATATGGGTCACGTTTGTATGAAGAATGCTGATATGAGACATAAAGCATAACGCATTGTCTGTTAACAGACAATTTGTTAACGGTTCATTTGTATTTGTAAATCTGACTGTAAAAGAGTCAGTGCCTCACCAGCTGTCAGCCTCACCGCACGTCACTGCTGTAGCTGTGGAATTTTATAGCTTTTAGAGATTATACCAGTAGACTATTTGTCCTATCACAGTTATTATTCAGATTTAATTCCAATTTTTGCCACAGTCAGGAGCTCCATGCATTCCACTGCAGGTTGGACTGATCTGCTGTCAGTTTTACAATCTTGTTGCTATCAAATCTCACAGAGGCTTGCTGCTGCTTTGATGCACACAGTGTTTCCTTTGGTTTATTTTTACATATTCTTACTGAAACTAAGCATCACGGCCATACCACAAAGATGATTATGCAGAGCATATAGAGACCCACTCTAAATCTAATGGGCTGTAATTGAGTTTATAATTGTTTTTGGTAATAGTCAGGAGGTTAGTGATCTGAAGCCCCATAATGTCTGCTTTTTTAAAGATAAAAATGTCAGAAAATGTAGCTCACAACTCAGCAGCCCACCTTGTTAGCAGATAAAAGCATCCTGGCCACAGCATCATTTATTTGCACCATTAATCACTTGATATTTAGAAAGATGAATGATTAGAGCAAATACTAACATCTCGGTGTGTGAAAATGAGAGGTTAATTTACTATATGGATTTGGTCTCTGTCATTTTGCAGTGGGACTGAATAATTGAAATTACATTCTATTACTGTATTTATTTTGGAAACCTCTGTGATAGACACATAAAGCCTTTCACCAAAATGACACCATGCAATCATTCCTGTGTGTCTCCTAACACCATGGTTTCACAGCAACACACTGATCTTGACTTTTAAACTATCAAATTAGGTTTGAGTGGGTGTATAACTAAGTTCCAAACTTGTATGTGTTAGGAGAACTGGATACCAGTTGCCGGAAAAAATTTCATTGTGCTATGCATAATGACAATAAAGATTCTTGACGACATATTTCATCATGGCATTCATTCCAATGAAAGTTAGCTGACTTAAATACTAGTGTAAATGCCAAAAAAACATTTTGTTCCCTTCCTGAACTGCTTTTCCCTGTTGTGCAGCCCAAGATGCATTTGGCTTAATGTCTGGCCTTTCCAGGTCATACAGTGGATTCAGCAGAAGTTTGATTCTGTGGGCTTTAAGATAACCCACTTTAATCCTGGTAGGTCTCCTTCTTATCAACCTTATAAACATTAGCACACATCTTGTTATGCTGCTCACTTCATTGAACGAGTGGCCAAATATTCACCAGTTTGCAGGTTGAATAGCTAATTATCTACACAGGTGCAGCATATTAAATAGCATGCAGATGTCACAGCAAATGTCACTTGAGTCCAGTAAGATGATGGTGTGGTACTTCAGTTCCAATAATACATGTCTGCTTATGACATGTAGCTACAGCAGAAGTTTGTTGATTTCATCTCCAACCAACAAGCCACTCTGTCAGGTCTGCTCAGTGCTACCTGCCTCTCTTT
>NW_018127906.1:312339-317683 GCF_001952655.1 Monopterus albus | reverse complement strand
CTGCAGGCTTGGCGACACAGCTGAGGCACATATCAAATGATCACTGTCCCTACTCAAAGTGCTGTCAGACGCTCCTTCATCGCCAGATCATTAAGGTTGAGGTCCACATTCGATGCGGCCACGCATGTTACTTTGTCAACGCTATGCTTTGTTCCAGCCCCACAGCAACTCCTCAAACCCTTCTTGTGTGCAATACTTCTGTTATGTTCCTGCTGTATTTACCTACCTGCCAACTGTAGACCTGAATACTCCTCACGCTGACGCCAGCAGCTGCTCTCTGCTACGAGCTCAGCCATCTCCACTCATTCCACCTGAGTTCTCCGGCTCTGCTCATCTGTCCTCACACACTTCTCCTCTGCACCGCTGCATCTTCAACCCTGTGTCGCCACCTCCAACCCCTCAGCTGACTCACCTGCCCGTCCTGGTCCTCTGATCCTCCTGGTTTCTGCTATTCTCCTGCCCGTCCTAGTCCTCTGATCCTCTTGGTTACTGCCGCTCTCCTGCCTATTCAGCCTCCACTGTTCAACCCTGGTCAGACCACATTAACCCCATTAACTTTGTTTTTTTTCCATCTACATATATTTTGTAATAAAGACACTTTCCTACTAGCACATTGAGTTTCTCTCTCTCTCACCTCCTGGTGAGAGACACCAACCCTAACACACTCCAGCTGACTGAGATGAAAAATTCTATTTTTGATGGCACTTCATCTTTTTAATAATATAAAACTACTGAAAAAACACTGATATTCTTTTATAATAGGGTATGGGGAAATTATACTGGGTGACTTAATGCATTCATGATACAACCCCAAATCATAAATAGTTGTAAGGGCATATAAAATCAAAATTTTGATTTGTAAATCATCTGTGTCCTGTTCTACATTGAAAACAATACAGCATCACATTATTTGATGTGATACCGCCTCAGTTTTATTCTTTGTTCAGAGTAAACACTCATTTCAATCTTGGTACCCACAACACATTCCAAAAAAAGTTGAGCCGGTTGCATTTCTAGGCCAGTAATGAGGTAAAACAATGAAATTCATTTGAACCAGGTGATGTCAACAGGTGACTGCAATCATGACTTGGTACAAAAGTGGCATCCAGGAAAGGTGGAGCCCTTTAGGAGCAACGATGGTCCGAGGAGCGCCAGTTTGCCAACATACTGTATGTGTGAGAAAATTATTGAAATGTTTAAAAACAATGTTTCTCAAAGAAAGATAGGAAGGGATTTGCATATGTCACCCTCTATGGTGCAGAACATCATTGAAAGACTCAAGGAATCTGGAAGGATTTCAGTGTGTAAAGGGCAAAGGCCAAGCCTAAGCCGGAAGCTCCAATCCCTCAGACGGCACTGCATCAAGTATCGCCACTCTTTTATAAGCAATATAACCACATGGGCTCAGGATTACTTTGGCACACCTGTGTCAGGCACTACTATACGTAGTTGCATTCATAAATGCTGCTTAAAACTGTGGTGTGTCAAAAGGAAGCCCTATGTCAACAGTGTCTAGAAGTGCAGTTGACTGCTCTGGGATCTGGGATGGACCATCACACATTAGAAACGTATACTGGGGTCAGATGAATCAGGATGTCAGGTCTTTTTTTCTGTGATTGCAACAGTTTTCTGGGAGAAGTTGTGGGTTATCTGACAGAAATGTAGGGGTGCCAATATTTTGGGCCATGACTGTATTTGAATTGGTCTGGTAATTCCTTGCACATTTCACATGCTCCAGTTGAGCCATAAGCTATGTCCTCCTGGGTGCAGTCATATTTTGCAGCCATATGTTCTCATCTTTTTCAGCTCCCAAGTAGACAAGCATAAAACAGCAGATAAGGCAAAACAATTCTCAGCAATGGCTTAAAGGGGGAAAGGGAGGAGTGAACAGAGGGCAATGGTAAATTATAATGTTGGTTTGTTTTCCTGCAGGTTGAGGTTCATGAATAAAAACTCAACAAACAACAATAAATCACAATAATTGTAGATTTACAGAGGCTTTGGGGAGTGTGTATCTGAGTGTATCCATGCTTTTAAGGCCATACCTGCAGGGCACTGTAGAGGGAGCTAACAGCCACTGTGTATGCCTTCCTACTGCAGTACAAATTCACATGTTGCAATAAAACAAATAGTCCGTTGTCAAGTGGAGACAGAGAGTTAAGATTAGGCTCATGCCTTTGATCTCTTGATTTATGAGTCTCACTCCCTAAGAGGGAGGAAGAAGGCATGGGATGGTGAGGAAGGGAAGCCTGGAGAAATGAAGAGGAAAAGGAAGGCAAGGACTTGTTAAAGGCAGGTAGGAACTTCATCCCCAATGCTAAACTGTTCTCTACATTCTGGAATCTCTTCAGGTATAGTGTAGGATTGTGGCTCTTGTTACCATTGCTAACTCTGAGAGACGAGACGGTCCAAGTAACTTCAAAACAGTGCTGATTTATTCAAAGGATCACAGGTAAAATTAACATTACACGCTCAGGTATCTTGCACCTCCAAACTGCTCGCAGGCAGATGTAAGATGAAAGACCCTGAACCCACCAGGCCTATACATTATATCCCCTCGGTTGGGCTAGCCCCATACTACACAGAAACGTCAACCGAGACGTCTCTGTTACCAGCTTTGCAGCTGGTCATAGCAGTAGTCAAAACATGAAGCAAATCAATGTGTGTGTTCGTGTCTGTTGATTAAGTGGTGTGTAGCTAAAAACATTCTCACAGACTTCTAGTAACATGTCGTGACTTAAACATAAGAACATATTATGGCTAAGGCTACAGTTCTACACGTCATAATAATAATATTAAACACCCTGTCTGCTGACAGTCATCAACTCTTCTCTCTAGTTATCCTTGACCAGATGTACCCTGTAGAAACTCATAAGCATGACTAAGCATTTAACAGTCTAACTAGACATCCTATCTCCACTAAACATTTCTAATACATAAAGTATCTATCTAATATCTATCTGACTAAAAATACCTAACAGAAGGAAAGGACACCATGTGCTCCTGACCAAAGACAAAAGGACCATCTAGACTGTTACCAGCACCAAGTCTAAAAGCCAGAGTCTGTCATGGTCTGGGGTTACATCAGTGCCCTTGGCCCGCCGCCTGCTCCTCCTATGTATGTACTATTTTGTTATAATTGATGCTGCCTCTGTTTTCTCTGCCCTGGTATATGATCGCCTGACGCTTCTAGAATTCATTGGTGTGGACTGAGCACCTCCTGGAGCATGGCTAGCTACCAATCAAACCTCCCATCACCCCCGCTAGTGTCCATACCTCCTTTCCTTCAACGCTCTGCTGGCCCTCTCCCGGGCAGAGTTTGTCGGAGGCAACGTGGCAGGAGAGCTGGACTCCATGTTAGACTGAAATCTTGCCTGAATTCATTGGTGTGGACTGAGCACCTCCTGGAGCATGGCTACCTTGATTCAAGCGGACCCTGATCCATAATTATTGCTTTCTTCAACCGGTTGGCTCAGATGTTGGTCCATAACCGAGTTAGCGGTTTTTAAGTCAACTTTAAAAACTCACCTCTTTAGACAGGCCTTTGGTGTTTAATCTGTTTTACTTGCCCCGAAGGGATGTCGTTTAACTTGTTGTCTTATGCTATTTGTATCTTGATATGGAAGTTTTTTTATTGCTCCTGTTTTGTAAATTTGTGTTTTATTCTGTTTAGGTTTTATTGTTTTAGTAATGTTTTCTATTTGCTACTATTGTGCAGCACTCTGTGCTCCTCAGAGTTGTAAAGGGCTATATAAATAAAGCTTTATTATTATTATTATTATTATAAAGGTCACTTACACTTCTGTGATGGCTCCATTAATGCTGAACAATACAGAGAGATGTTGGAGCAACATATGCTACCTTCAAGATGACATCTTTTTCAGGGATGCCTATACCTGACGCTTCTAGAATTCATTGGTGTGGACTGAGCACCTCCTGGAGCATGGCTACCTTGATTCAAGCGGACCCTGATCCATAATTATTGCTTTCTTCAACCGGTTGGCTCAGATGTTGGTCCATAACCGAGTTAGCGGTTTTTAAGTCAACTTTAAAAACTCACCTCTTTAGACAGGCCTTTGGTGTTTAATCTGTTTTACTTGCCCCGAAGGGATGTCGTTTAACTTGTTGTCTTATGCTATTTGTATCTTGATATGGAAGTTTTTTTATTGCTCCTGTTTTGTAAATTTGTGTTTTATTCTGTTTAGGTTTTATTGTTTTAGTAATGTTTTCTATTTGCTACTATTGTGCAGCACTCTGTGCTCCTCAGAGTTGTAAAGGGCTATATAAATAAAGCTTTATTATTATTATTATTATTATAAAGGTCACTTACACTTCTGTGATGGCTCCATTAATGCTGAACAATACAGAGAGATGTTGGAGCAACATATGCTACCTTCAAGATGACATCTTTTTCAGGGATGCCTATACATATTTCAACATGACAATGCAAAACCGCGTACTGCACACATTACCAAGGCCTGGCTTTGGAGGAAAAGGGTGCGAGTGCTGGACTGGCCTGCCTGCAGTCCCGACCTGTCCCAAGTAGAGAATGTGGTGCATTTTGAAATGCAAATTGTGCAACGAAGACCATGGGCTATTGCACCTTAAGACTTGTTTGCAGGAAGAATGGGACAAAATGACACCTGACACACTTAATCACCTCGTGTCCTCAGTCCCTAAACATGTTTTAAGTGTTGTAAAAAGGAACGGCAACATCGCACCATGGTAACGGAGGTGGTAGCATCATGCATAACCCCTCCCATCCCCTGCACAGCACAGTGGTGGCTCTGAACAGTTCTTTTAGCATGAGACTGTTACATCCCCAGTGTAAAAAGGAACGTTACCGCAGGTCATTCTTCCCCACAGCCATCACACTGTACAACTTTAAAAGCCTGTGGAACATAACCTATTAATGGAAAAAGGTTAATCAGATCTAGTATGGATGTGTTGATTAGGGGAACGACGTCTTTGAGCAGCCTGGTCGGGATGGGGTCCAGGAGACATGTTGATGATTTAGATGAAGCAATTGTTGAGGTCAACTCAGAGAGATCTATAGGAGAGAGGTAGTCCAAGTATGAATGAGGTCTGACAGATGTATCTAAAGCCATTGTAGTAGATGGCACATCCGCGAGAGCTGTGGGAATGGTTCGACCAATTTTTTCTCTAATAGTTGTGATTTTATTTGTAAAGAAGCTCGTGAAGTCATTGCTGCTGAGATCTAAGGGAATGTTAAGCTCAACAGCACTGTGGCTCTTTGTCAGCCTGGCTACAGTGCTGAAAAGAAACCTGGGGTTGTTCTTATTCTCCTCAATCAGTGATGAATAAAATGCAGTTCTGGCACTAT
>NW_018127906.1:306208-311976 GCF_001952655.1 Monopterus albus | reverse complement strand
ACGTTATTTTCTGGGCACCACCTAGACAGCCAGCGGTTGAATGACGACATGCGGCTAAACATGTCATCACTGGTCACATTGGGTAGGGGCCCAGAGAAAACTACGGAGTCCAATGTTGTTTTAGCGAAGTTACACACCGACTCAACATTAATTTTAGTGACCTCCGACTGGCGAAGTCGGGAGTCATTAGCGCCGACGTGAATAACAACCTTACTGTATTTACGCTTATCCTTAGTCAGCAGCTTCAAATAGGATTCAATGTCGCCCGCTCTGGCCCCAGGAAAACATTTGACTATGGCCGCCGGTGTCTCTAGCTTCACGTTTCTGACTATGGAGTCTCCAATTACCAGAGTTGTTTTCTCAGCGGGTGTGTTGCTGAGTGGGGAAAATTGATTTGAGACGTGAACAGGCAGGTGATGCTCCGTGGACATTCGTTTGGAGGTACAACTCTTGCGAACTGTCACCCAGCCACCTGTCTGAGATCCCGGCTGCTCGGGAAGCTGTGGGGGGTGGCTAGCTTGGGCTAAGCTACGTCTAGGAAGCTCCAAGCTGGCTACGTGGGCATAGCTAGCTGGCCTATTCTCCATGCTGTGGAGCTGCGTCTGTGAGCCTTGCCTCCAATGCTGCTAGCATCTGACATTTATTACAAGTACCATTATTGCTAAAGGAGGCAGAGGAATAACAACATGCGACACTCCGAGCAAGAGAAAGGAGGAGAGGAAGAGGGGGAAGCCATTGCTTTCAATTAAGCTATTAGCTTAGCTAGCTTCTAAACTAGCCGACCTAAAGTAGCAAGTTAGGAAGAACTTCAGCAACACAAGTGCTTTAAGTGGTGCAAGCGTATGTTGTCACTCAAAAATTCAGATGGACCTAGAAAATAGTGAGCAGAGGTGAATGACCTGACACAGGCATGTGCGTGTACACATAACAATTTCTCAAATTCATAGCTGTAACCATAGCTGCAATGATGTGGTTAGCAAATCTCCACCACATATTAGTAGCATTTATGTGGTAACCAATCATGATGTAGATGTTTGACCACTCATTTACTAGGAATAAACTCAGGATATAATGTGTAGGCTGGCTCAAGATACTAAACATTAACAATGACACCAAAAAAGAAAAACATCAATTTTGTCCATGGCAACGGCTTGGTCCTGACGTAAGGGCGTTCCATTGCTGGTCCAATTTCGGCTAAGCTCGTTAGCTCATCTGTGTGTACTCTCTGGTGTGTCATGGTGTGTTTTGTGTATTTCATCGGAGCAGCAGGAAGCGGCGCTTGGCTCACACTTCGCTGCTATGTTGTTTCAATGCAGCCCCACTTAATCAAGTGGTGTGTGAGTGAGTGAGTGAGTGAGTGTACTTGGTTGGGATATCTCTGGTGGCTCTTGTACCTTCTTACAGTGGCTGGCGAGAATCTGGGTTGCTCTTTCTGCTACCTTAACTGCTATGTGCAGTTAAGGAAATGGTCCCTGCCAGCACTTGGACTTCCAGTGTCTCCACTGAAGCTTCTCCATCATGACCCAAACCCCTAGCTGCAGATTATGTAGAGGTTCAGAGGCTGGAGCCGGGAGAGCTGCTTTCACCTGTTGGAAATCTGAGAACACTGGACAGGGTTTTACACTATTGTAAATGGTAACAGATTTTCCTTCAGCCAGTTTGGCAGAGAAATAGGCAACAGGGTTTATTGTCCACCCTGTTCCTACAAGAGAACAGATGTCATACATGCATTTTTCTCATCCACAGTCTGTGTGAAAGGTCTGGTCAACTCAGGTAGTCCCAGTGTAGGTGTGGTCTGCAAAGCTAACGTCAACTCAGTGAAAGCTTTTTCAGCATTAGGAGTCCATGTCACTTTATCATAAGATTGAAGGCCTTTTCCATGAATCAGTGCACTGAGTGGGGCCTCCAGTACGACATAATGCTGGAGCAAATTCCTACAGTAGGTAGGTAGGTAAGTAGGTACTAAGGTAGGTACTAAGGACTACAGCAAGAGAATAACACAAAGCAAACACTGGAAAACGTAATAAAAACATGAAAGAAAACACAACGAGACCAGAGCTGCTGAAACTTGCTGCCACTCCGCGCAGCGTATGTGTATTAGAGAAGGAACATCATTTGCTTTTGTGAGTGGTTTTGGAAGCTGCTGGATAGCTTCAACTACTTTGGGTGGTCGTTGAGTAGTAATGTGTGCCTTTCAGTTCTTTTCTTTTGCTTTTGACAAGTTCTTTATGTTTGTAATGTTCCAGTTTGGCTATTATTGATTGAGGTGTTTTGTTTGAATGTGATCCAAGGCAGTGTACACAGTGAAAGGTGATCATGTTGACTGCGTCCAGTGGGATTTTTAGTTGATTCTTCATAAAGTCCTTAATCAGTGCCTCGGGGTTGACAGTTGATTGTTCTGGAATGCTGGTTAAAATCAGGTTATCGCACATATTTCTTGTTTGAATGTCCAGCATTGTTTCTTTCATTATTCTATTTTCTTTTTTTTTTTTATTGCAACACAAAATAACGCATTTACAGGACAAAGCATATAACATACTACATGACACAAATGAGACAACAGACTAAGAGGCAAAGGGATTATTAATTGAGGGTATTGAGTTATGTGTGTGAAGGTGTGTAGTGTGTGTGTATCCAACTCTATGCAGACTGATATTCATTACTCAAGAGAAAATAGAATTAAACCAAATAAACTAGGAAAGTGGAGGGGGTATAAATGTAAAGGAATGATTGTAGTAATAAAATAAAGAAGAAAAGGGAAAAAATAATAATAAAGCTATCTCAATCATATTCTATATACTTCTCCATTCACATACTTATGTATACACTCAGATATATATGTAAAAACATTCATAAAACAAAAATTTGGTTTGATAGGTGTGATACTCAAAACAGAAACATGGACCATGAGGAATAGTGACAGTAACCATAATGAAGTAAAAAGCAGCTTGTTATATTTCTAGAAGTTTGTCTGAATGTGTGTGGCTTTGGCCTCAGGTATCTGGTTTGAGTTAAAAGAGATTAGAAATGGATTCCAAGTGTCAGTGAAGGTAGGTATATTATTCTTATGGGTGGATGATATTTTCTCTAGTGTGATATATTCTATAAGAAGGTTGGTCCAGTGGTTGATGTGCAATGAATTTTTTGATTTCCAGTTTAGAAAGATTGTTTTCTTGGCAATAGTTAAAGAGATAAGAAGTGGGTTTTTATATTTAATTGGTAGGTGGATGACTTCTGTGACATTACCAAGCAGACAGAGTGACGGGGATGGGGGATTCTACAGCTCAAGATGGTGGAGAATTTCTCAGTCACTGCTACCCAAAGGGAGTAAATGGGTTGACAAGTCCAAGTAGCATGGAAGTAATCATAGACGCAACCCAGAGTACATTGTGGACAAGTATCTGTATCAATGAAACCCATTTTAAACATTTTACCTTGTGTGATGTGAGTCCTGTGAATAGTCTTGTATTGTATAAGCTGTAAGTATATCAGAATCAGAATCAGCTTTATTGGCCAGGTGTGACGGACACACAAGGAATTTGACTCTGGTACATTGACTCTCAATGTGCAAACAATAAACCAGCATAAGGCTGTGTAATATAACAAAAATAAGCAGTATTTACAAGCAACAAAAGGTGCAAACAATGCAGATTAGCCAAAACATGAGGAAAAGTCAAGGTGTGTGGCTGTTGTTTTCGTGGTGTGTATCTAAAACAATTGGACATAACCTTACACATTAAGACAAATATTAAGACTAGCATTACAGTTGACACTAACAGCTCTTTGCCTGTAACCTTGACCTGCCTGCAGTCTGCACTGCAAGTACATTACTGAACAGTTAACAGCCTGAGCTAGTCAATCTGTCTCCACTAACATTTCTAATACAACAGATCTCTAATCAATATCTATCTAACTAAGAAATTACCTAACAGTTACATTAGCTATTTGGCCTCGTAGTTCTAGCACATTAAGTTAGCTTCACTCCTTTCTATAACCTGGTAACTAGACCAATATTGTTTTTACATACATATAAACAGAATTCCAGCATAGCGGCTAAGTACGTCCCACAGACTATTACAACCCAAAATATGAAAAAGCAATAGCTCGCTCACAGCTGCAGGGCTCCATGTGTAAGATTTGATTCTTATAGGGTCTAGTTACTTTATAAGCTTTAGATACTTTTCATAACTTGAGTTTCCTTTAGTTACTTTTCAGTTCTTCATTTTCTTTTAGTTACTTTTCATACCTTTGTATATATTACAGCTGTATTGATGATTGTCCAGAACTACTGAGCTTTGGTTACTTTTAATACATTTATTTTCCTTGCTTATATATCTTACAATTGTATTGATGAGAGTCAAGTGATACTGATGTAGAACCTGCCTACTTTAACTTCTGTGTAGACATACTGTCTGTATCTTCAAGTAACCAGACGGCCTATTTTACATTTTAACAAAGACCTGTTGGCCTGTTTTGCACCGTCACCTAGACCCGCTTAGCATATTCCAAGTTCTGTTTTGTCATGTGGTATCTTGCAGAGACAGGGGGGCTACAGACGGGAAAATGATCCCACTTTCTCAACCTGAGCAATAATACCACTGCTCACAGTTGCTCTAATTAACATCCGTGTGACGTCAAAGCTTTCTGAACAGCCCCATCCATCATCTCTCTAACATCACAAACAGTGTTCAGGAGTGAGCATGGTAGCATCTACAGCTATCAATATCAAGTATCAAGTATCCTCCAAGAAATCTGATAGCTGTTTTTGTTACACTGTATTCCCTAGTGTGAAGACATACAGTATGCAAATAGAAACAGCAGCCTCCCTATGACTCCTGTGCTTAATCAGTCCCAACTCTCTCTGACAATCACCAAGATTAGTGTTCCACTCCACACATAATGAGCACATCTGTCTTCTTGCAGGGAAAGCATTGATTCTCTGTAATGTGACATGATACCAGGGCTGCTCTGAAAAATGTCATCCTGCTGCTGCTGCGGCACCACTGGAAGGTATTCATGGTGGATGTGAAGTGGAAAATCATCTGACAGCTGATCTATTACAGCATCTTCAGAGGAGGAATCTTTTACATTTAACCTTAATCACAGTTAATGAAATAAATTAATTGATCATCACAGTAAAGAGTATAACTTTGTTTACTACATACATCTCAGTTGATAGAGAACGACATGCCAGCCTGTTGTCTGAATTCACAGGCTGGCTCGTGATTATGCTGCCCTTAGTTTGTTCTGTATGAACAGCACAAGGGTGGGATATTGGTGACACTTTGGAACGACAGTGGTGCGGGATCTCAGTGTAAAAATGACTTGTACATTACACAGCCAAGCCCACAGGCAAAGTCTGTTTTGCAGGTGGTGCCCTCACTAAACTCCCCCTTTAACCTCCTCAGCTGGTCTTTCATCCCTCTGTTAGTTTTTCTCATTCTCACTCTGAGCATGGTGTGTGGGCACAACACAAATCAAGCTAATGTAGAATGCAGTTTATTTTCACCTCCAGATGCTCTCCTGTAACTTAGACCTTGCTATCACAAAATACAACCATGAATGGCAGGTATGTTTAGCATGGCCATTTAACTGTAAGATTTAGCCCAGTCCTTTTCAACCAGGAACTCAGAGAGACGAAGCGGACCACTTGAGTATATAAAAAATATAACCGTGCTGGTTTATTCAAAGGGTCACAGGCAAGAATTAACATTACACGTCCAGGCATCTTCCACCCCCAAAGCTGCTCGCAGGCAGCCCGGAAGAAG
>NW_018127906.1:305156-305980 GCF_001952655.1 Monopterus albus | reverse complement strand
GAGATAGACATCCTGTCTGCCTTACACATTTCTAGACAACAAATCCCTAAATATCTACCTAACTAAGAAAATACCTAACATAACCAACAGATGGGTCTACAAAATGTTACATGAGTGTGTGAACCTGGGTCTCCTGAGGGAAAGTCCTGTGTTTTGTGTACCTAGCCATCAACACCAATACCACAGACTTGCTTTTTTTGGAGGGGGGGGGGCTCTGAGCCATTATTTTGAATGGCTCTATGAAAGGAACTGAGCCATAAGAACAGCTCTGTTCAAAGAACTGCTATTCCCATCACTAGTCCCAAAGGGTGGTGGTAAGATGCTGTCATCAGGGGAGAAAGAGATTGAGGATCAAGGAGTCTAAATACCAGGCTCAAACCTTTTTGAACTTTTGTCTTTCATCTCTTTGTTGCTATAGAGAATGTGAAGTTGTCATCACACCAATTTTGGATAAATGTGCCCTTTTGGAAGATCACATTCATTATCCGTCATAGAGATATACGCTATACATTTATAAGTTAAAAAACCTATTCCATCAGACTATCCCATATAGCTACATACAGTAGTGGATGCTTCAACCAAACATCTCTACGTCTGTTATGAGTTAGCTACATTCAGTTAGCAACATTATCATTTCTGAATTATCAGTCAGTAAAGGGAGAGCTAAACAATTTAAGCAATTTTTTAACCAAATAAAACAAGATGTATGCCTGTAAATACAACACTTCACTACCAAAATGGCACCCTGGTCCCAACATTCAACAAAGTGTAGTGTACCTTCACATAAGTAACTAGTCAGTTAATAAAACAGAGAGAAAAAAAAA
>NW_018127906.1:303045-303630 GCF_001952655.1 Monopterus albus | reverse complement strand
GTCCAAAAATTTATCTAGTCTAGCATCAAAGAGTTTTTCTAAGATTTTAGAGAATTGCGATAATAAAGAAATAGGTCTATAATTTGTAATATTATGTCTATCTCCAGATTTATATAACAGAATAACCTTTGCTATTTTCATACAATTAGGAAATTTTCCTGATTGAAAAGACAAATTAAAGATATAAGTTAGTGGTTTAGAACAACCGATTTAATAATAGTCATGTTTATTTCATCACTGTCAGTCGATGTCTTATTATCACATTTATGAATTATATGTCTAACCTCCATTTCTTCTATTGGTTTAAGGAACATGTGAGAAAAAAGGTCCATTCTTTTGAAAAGAGAAGACTAATAAAAAGATATGTTTCTCTATATGAAATTTATTATGCATTAACGTATCAAAATAAGCATGTGCACATGGATCTCATCTGTTTAGGATAAACAGAAAAGACTAAATTCAACTTAGCAGTACACAACATTTATATGAAAGAATGTTGCTCTCTGATTGGTCCAAAAACTGTTGGGGAGGAATTGTGGTTTAAACTTAATTCTCCCAAGATTGGTCCTTCAGTCCGTCCATCCT
>NW_018127906.1:300813-302738 GCF_001952655.1 Monopterus albus | reverse complement strand
AAAATAGAAAAAATAAATAAATTAAACTGTGATCACAACAGTTATGCACTGCTGAAGTTATAAGGGTTACAGTGATGCCAAGAAGTGTACATATAAAGTTTTCACTATACTGTATATATTCATATATACTGACATACACCTACATAAAACTGTGGGCGGCATTCCATGTGAAACGAGTGTGGCATATTACACACATATTATAACACAGATTACACTTAAAGTTACATGTGAATAAAACATCATATTTGACAGTCCACAGACTTTATCTGTGAGGGAGGGGGTTTGAGAGCACTGAGAGATAGAGTGAGAGAGAGAGACTGAATGGATGCACTGGTGTGCATTTCACTTTTTAGAGGGTCTGCTAATGATTTATATGAGCATTTTTAGAGAATGTTTCCAGCTCTTGCTTAGTGCCTCATAAAATTTAGCTGTTTTTAAAAATGTTTTATAATAAACAGTAAAAATTGAAAAGCAGCATTTCAATTTAGAGGCGCTATGGGGTTTAGTCCCCCCCAAAAAAGACCTGAGCTCCCCTGAAGGAACAAAAAATTCAAGTTTGGGGGGGTCCCAAATAATCAGTAATCATAAAACAAACTTTGAATTAAAAGTAAAAACAATAAAAGTTTGGCGCACCCCCCCATCTTTTTCTGTCACTTCTCCCAGGTTCTTTTGGCAGTAGCGGATCTTTGCAGTACCTGTAGTTTTAAGCAAAAGTATGAAACTGGTTTGTTTTACTTTGAATAATGGGAAAAGGGAGGCAACTTTCATAGCCCAGTGAGGCATCTGTTACGATACGACATGAGTGAGCTCATTCACATTTCCAACTCAAAAGCCATGCTGCTACTGTACTCTACATTATCACCATTTTCTATCATCGGTGTGTCGCATGGATAGACATAAAAACACATTTTAAGATCCAATGAATGGAGAGAGCTGTGTTTTTTTCACACCTATGATACTCAGTCTGAACACAGCCTTATAAAACAAACAGGCCTGAATTCCTAAACTGATGTAATGATGTAATTCAAACCCTGCTCAAAAGTAATGTGAGAAAAGACAGCACATGGACAGAGATAGGTGTTGGAACTCATAGTGTGAGCAGAGGAAGTGTGAGAGAGTGCAGGAAAAGGGGCAAAGATAAGGTGTTGTAACCCTTCCTGCTTTCAGCCTCCAGGACCGTAGTCGAGTGGCGCAGGGGAGGCTGATGTCTGCTCCAGGGCCGAGGCTGCAGTCCGCCTCGGGGTTATCTCCCTTCACCGTGATCTGTAGCAGCGAGCAAGAACACTCGGGCAACTTCCTTGGAAACCGAACTTTTATTGTCACTTTCCTTCAACATGAACAATGTCGCCCACATCGGTTGAATTTCACTGTCCCCTCTTTCACACTCCGTTCACACTCTCCCCAACCCGCTCATACTGACCTCTCGTCTACTACGCCCATACGTCACACGCTCTCCCTTGACCACACCTCCAGCCACACACACACACACACCATACGTACAGACTGCTCACCGGTTATTCACAAATGTTCTACGCCATTCACGTAACAGTGTTAATCACAAGGCGATAATGTTGAAACCCACACACATACGATAATGTGTGTGCCTTTGTATTACTTACATTATGGGGACTGAAACTTGTTAACACTAGTGTTGCTTTCGTCAACGAAAATTATGAATAAATGACATTGTCAACGAACCTTTATCGCGTGACGAAAATGAGACGAGACGCAACGAAAATGCTGGTCATGTGACGATGACTATAATTAAATATATAATGCAATATTGTTGACGATAAAAAATGAGACGAAATGTTATAACGTTATTTCGTCTCGTTTAGTCGTGTTATTATTATTATTTTGCAGTATTTCTGTTTCCTGTGTCTCGCTTCAGGGGCCGCATCAGACACATCGCACTGCGCAGACGA
>NW_018127906.1:292318-300679 GCF_001952655.1 Monopterus albus | reverse complement strand
TGGAAAAACTTTAATTACATAGAAGTGGAAAAGAAAACGGAATTTGTTGTGGAAAAAGATGGGGAGAAATGTGGCCACAAAATCACACAAAATGTGTATTGGATGTACTCTTGAGTCTATAAGGTAACAATAATATAATAAGATAACCTTGTTTGAAATGGGTTTGACTAAAAGAAACATTTGGTTTCATCTATACTACTAGACTAAAATACAATTTTCATTGACTAAAACTAGACTAAAATGTCATCAGTTTTCGTCGACTAAAACTAGACTAGACTAAAAAGAGTATGAATTGACTAAAACTAATAAAAACTAAAATGACAGCTTCACAGAAAGACTAGACTAAAACTAAAATGAAAACAGGCCGCCAAAAACAACTATAGTTAACACACTCACATCAGTCATCACATCACTGCCAACCTCGTATGCATGAGTTTGGTCCAGAGTTTTGGACCAGAGGCTGGTCCCGACAAGGAAATTGAATTTTAGGGTGGCAACATGGTTTAAGCCTAGGGTCAGGGTTAGGGCTAGACAAGTAGTGGTTATGGTTAAGGTTAGGATAAGTCTACAGAAAATGAATGTAAGTCAATGTAAAGTCCCCACAAGGAATAAAAATACCGTGTATGTGTTTTGGGGGCATCTGTGTGAGAATAAGGTCTGAAGATGAAATGAGTGTTCATCTCTTGCATGGAAACAGAGGATATCAATCAAAACCTGATATATATGTATTTGAGAAAATAAAGATTAGCTAATGGAAAATAGACAGAGTGAAAGACTGAACTGGTTTACCATATCCTTAAGAAAAAGCACAAGCACTAATTTTGTCAGGTCTCTGTGGGTTTTGTCATGGTGTATCTGACTCGACTGTTATAAATGACTGAGTGTTGCTGACCCCAAAGAATGCACCAGCTCTAACCTTGGTAAATCCTATCTTTAGTCCAGGGCTCATCACTGGTACCCCTGTGTTAGACCCAGTTCTTTAAATGAAAGCCAAAGAACAGAAAACAGAAGAGGACTGTATAAAATCAGTAGAAATTTATTCCAGTCTGGTCACATGTGAAGCGATATAGCGCTGGGCTCAGAGAAACAGAGCTTCCACAGGAACCCTGTCATCAAAGAGCCCCGAGCTATCATCTGTGGTCACATTTATCTTCTTGGGTGGAGGCTGCCTTGTACAGAGGTTGGGCTTTGCATGCATCCTAATACTATTGGCCCTTGGCATGAGCAGGCCAACCTCTGCCCACGTCAGCTTACTGGAATGTGCTAGAAACCAGGTGTGTGAGTGTTGTGATATCAGGCTGTCAAAAGAATTTCCAAACAGAGCAACGAAGTCACTGAAATGGTAATAGCAGTAATCTTTACTTGCAGCAAGGAGACAAGTCAGCATGAGCATACAGAGTTGTCTGAATGAGCTAAGTCTAAACATCACAATATATAGGAGAAAGGGAACTCCCTAAAGATGCAACTCAAGTTGTAAAGTAGATTTAAGTAGCAAAACAGAAGTTGAAGGGGGTTGCCCTGATAACCCCTTAGACACTAAATAAGCTGTCGCGCCTGTCTATCTTCAAAGTTTATGGCTGGCTCCTTTAAGTCTGGAACACCATGTGTTGAATATATCACAACACACAGAATACCAAAACAAAGATTAAAACATGCCCTTCAGTTCACACAAGCAGTTTCTCACAGGTCTCTGTTCTGAAAGTTTAAAAAACATTAAATAGCATACAGTGATTAAAACAAAGCAGAAATCATGTATAATAATGTAATTCTTATGACATTTCCCTCCTGTTTAAACTTTTAGAAACACATTAATTACAACATAATTCTTAATCTCATTCATCCCAGGATCTCATACATGGCTCACTCAGATTAGAATCAGGAAAGTCTCTTTTCAAACCCAGTCATCCTGTTCCTCATAGTCTTCCTCCTCCCTGTCCTCGTTGCGGACTTGTTGGTACATGGTCCTAGTCTGAGCAGTGTCTATCGGTCTGTACATCAGTCCTCGCAGACAGGGGATGCCACAACAGCCACACACGACCAGCAGGGCTGCAGTCACGGACAGAGAAATCAACCCAGAAGCGATCAGTTTCCCAAACTAGGATTTCAGGAGGTCGGTGAAGGGGTTGTTGATCCCAGAGTTCTCAGTCAGTTCCTCGGATAGGGCTGTCAGTCCTTCAAGGGCCTTGGTGATGCTGCCATCTGGGAAAGTGTTGTTAGTAAAGGCTCTATTCCATCATAAAGCCTCGTCCGGTTCTTTCAAACCAGGAACTCCGAGGGACGACTCAGACCACTTGAGTACATAAAAAATATAACCGTAGTCCAGAGATCTTCCAACCCCCAGCCTGCCAAAAGCAGCCCGGAAACAGGAAGACCCCGAACCAAGCATTGCTATACAATATTAATCATTTCTGGGCTGTCGAACCGTGACGTCACCTGATATGCCAGCTTGGCAGCTGAGCAGAGCAGTAGACAAAACATGAAGAAAATAATGTGTGTGGCTGTTGTTTTCGTGGTGTGTATCTAAAACAATTTGACATAACATTACACATTAAGACAAATATTATGGTTACTTTTACCGTCATAATAACATTTGTCCCTGACTTCAGCCTTTCTGCCTTAACCAACCTTGCATTTAACAGCCTGAGGAGACATCCTGGCTACACTAAACATTCCTAGACAACAAATCTCTGAATATCTATCTAACTAAAAAATAACCTAACATTAGGTATAAAAGTATAACAAAATGTGCCAAACATCTTACATACTCCCCCTCACTCGGCTAACAACATATCCAGGGCCATCCTATTTTGCCATGACATGAGAGAGGTTGGGCCTAGTTGTTCTGCTAAGCCTCTTATTACATTTCTGGTATGATTCACAAAACGTTGATTATACTACAAGTAATTAATCCAGTCCACATTTTTATTTACCATGACCTACCAGGAAAGAAAATATTTGAACCCTGCAGCCATCTGATTTCTAGCTTTAAACTCATCAGGTACTCCTCGGGTTACGCCAATTGCATCTATGTACACTCTGCTGTCGAACGATCCTCTGGGCCCACCTATAGATTTGACAGACAGACCATGTATGCACTCTGCTGGAACTCTGTTTAAACACCACCTACTTCCAGTTTAGGGGGCACTTCTATAAGCAGCAACACGGCTGTGCGATGGACTCCCCTGTGTCTCCTATAGTTGCCAACCTGTACATGGAAGAAATTGAGGAGAAAGCCCTGTCTTCCTTCACTGGTACCACTCCCAGCCATAGAACACCCCTCACTAAATAGGGGTGGTGGACTAAGACACAACTTGTCATCCATCTACAATCCTGTTTTGAGCTCTCTACCCAAACATGCCCACCAGGACAATAGGCGTTGGTCGACAGGGGAGGATTCAAGGACAGGTAACGACTCTCACCAATACTGGGCTATAATGACTCAGTCGTTAAGGGACATTGTTGGCCTTCAAAGGACTGAAACACCACCAAGGGGGATAAATATCTCCAGCTCAACACCAGTCAGTCAGAACTGATGAAGTCTCTTGGATGAGAGGTGAAACGTCTTCGACCTAGAAATCTAGTCCAGTTGTTCTAGGTTTTTTCAGTTTACTATGACCTGGATGACTGAGAATCTGCACAGACATTCATTCAAACATAATTCTAACACAAGTTTTAATACACGAAAACAATTGGTGTATGTAGCTCACATTTCAGAATCAACATTGTCTTCTAACCTTGAAGCAAAGCAGACTAGAGTAGACTTTGAATCTTACTAAACTGCATTACTAACACATTAAATTCTAACACAATGTCTAATACTTATCTGACTGATTTATTCATTTCTAACAATACATTAACTCAAAGGGTGTTAACCCACCTGCTGTGGGGGTTACATGCATGTTTAAGAGTACTAATGGCAGGCAATAAACCCAGTTCTTTCCAGTTTCCTCTATAGTTTTTCTTAGTTTTGCTTTAAGAATGCCATTATGTCTTTCCACTAACCCTGCAGATTGTGGATGATATGCACATTGATGCTTCAGGTCTATGTGCAGAGTTTGAGCTAACAATGATATTACACTGTTTACAAAGTGAGTTCCATTGTCACTATATATTTTTTTCAGGTATTCCATATCTGGGGATTATTTCCTTCACTAGTGCCTTTGCAACTGTGTGAGTGTCTGGAGCAGCTGTGAGAAATATTTTAACCCATTTAGTAAACATGTCTGTTATAACCAGTGTGGGTCTTTGGTTCTTATTACCATTGCTAACTCTAAGAGACGAGACAGTCCAAGTAACTTCAAAACAGTGCTGATTTATTCAAAGGATCACAGGTAAAATTAACATTACACGCTCAGGTATCTTGCACCTCCAAACTGCACACAGGCAGATGTAAGATGAAAGACCCTGAACCCACCAGGCCTATACATTATATCCCTTCAGTTGGGCTAGCCCCATACTACACAGAAACGTCAACCGAGACATCTCTCTTACCAGCTTTGCAGCTGGCCATAGCAATAGTCAAAACATGAAGCAAATCAATGTGTGTGTGTGTGTCTGTTGATTAAGTGGTGTGTAGCTAAAAACATTCTCATACGACCTCTAGTAACATGTCGTGACTTAAACATAAGAACATATTATGGCTAAAGCTACAGTTATACACGTCATAATAATAATATTAAACACCCTGTCTGCTGACAGTCATCAACTTTTCTCTCTAGTTATCCTTGACCAGATGTACCCTATAGAAACTCATAAGCATGCCTAAGCATTTAACAGTCTAACTAGACATCCTATCTCCACTAGACATTTCTAATACATAAAGTATCTATCCAATATCTATCCGACTAAAAATACCTAACACCAGGCCGAATTTCTTTTCCTCACACTTTTTTAACTCTATAAAGTCCATGCAAATGTGTTGGAATGGAAATTGTGGTCTTGGAAATTGACCTCTTTTAGCTCTCAGGTTTCCTCTTGCATTGTGGTGAGCACATATTGTACAAGTAGCACGAACATTTTTAGAGTAGTTTGAAAATCCATGTGTTGTGAACGCTTTGCCTATCATGGATGTCATCCCTCATGACTTTGTCCAAAATTGCAGCATATCTTAAAAGTAGAAATATTTGGTAGGATAGGTTTCCCTTCTGGTCATTCGTGTAGTTCTGTTTTTTCATTAAAGGTTGCTCCCTTTTTCTTCCATTTCTGAATTTCAGTTTGTGAGGCAGCTTTTTGCATATCTTTTAAAACAGTTTGGTCTATTTGAGATGGGTTGTCTACCCTCAAAATTTTCATTTGTGAAGCTTTCTTAGCTTCTTCATCAGCTTTTTTATTTCCTAGTGATATGGGATCTGTCCCTTTAGTGTGTGCTGCACACTTGCAAATGGCCACCTTTTTGGTAACTGTATAGCATCTAAGACAGGGGTGGCCAATTCCAGTCCTCAAGGGCTGCTGTCCTGCTTGTTTTCTAACTATCCCTGCCTGACCTGCTGCTGATTACCTGGCTCAGGTGTGTTCAGCCAGTCAGAGGCTGGAAGATACCATCTTAAATGAAAGTGGAGTGAGGAAAGATAAAGTGAATTGGTAAACAGAAACAAACTGTACTTTCACACAGGTTACATGCTCAATAATTCATATCAACAGAAAGAGTCTTAAGTTCCATCTTAATTTTTACTCCTCTGTCAAAAGAATTTTTAATGACTGTGTATTCCCCTCCAAAGAAGATAAACTAAGCTCCCTGGAACAGCTATGGGCTGTGGGGGAGCTTTGGTTCTGTGGCGACACAGGATCACACAACAGACACTGCCCTGAAAAGACCTTTTTCCATGCACAGTCATTACTCAAGGACCATCATAACAATACAATATATCAATAAGAATAGGATGGGGCATCATCATGGAATTCCCTACCTTAATGCATAAACCCTATTTGTATCTGTGACCCTGTGGCCTTTCCCCTTGTGCCACCTTTAAGGAAATTGATATTTTACGCTTCAGTAAGACTGACACTCTAAGAGCAGGATAGTCATCAATATGATGTTGTTATCAGTCTCTCAGTGCCATTACAGGGCTTTAGACTGTTTAACACTTCTTCTTACTGGGAAACTAAACACATTTCTATACTGATGAGCACAGTGAGTGTTACAGACTATTTTTATTGTCCTTCATCTTTTCAGTTTGCTAATAATCTGTCATACCTTATGTTGGATATAATATTAACAATATTAACACTCCCAGCACTTATCCTCCTCTCTCTGCAGCTGCCATTGAGGCCTGCCTGAGCCATCTCCTGAAGAGACGGGCAGCTGGTTTTCTCCGCAGTGACAAGATTGCTGCCCTCTTCACCAAGGTCGGTAAAGTCTACGACACTGCCGGCGAAGTTTGCCGCCAAGTGCAAGAGCAACTCCAACAGCAGGCTGATCTCACCAGGTTTGTTCTCACAGACCCTCACACCCCCTCTTCTGCCTCTTGTTTCTTGTTCTTAGTTTTTTAATCCATACCATACTATGTAACAGAGGAGAGCTCACTAAATGGTGTTTGACACACAACTTCAGTTTCATGTTTATGTTTCAGTCCATCAGTTTAAGAATGAAGTGTTTCCATCAGGGAGCAAACCTGACACCACAATCAGAAATCAGTTTGTGCAAATTGAATGAATTTGAAGGATAAAATGAGAAAGGATTGTATTGAAAAAGGTACATTTAGAAGTCTAAAGTACATTCAGAATCTAAATCATAAGTGAAAATGCTGAATCATGAAGAAAAGGGAAGTAAAACACATATCCATACAAAAGAGGAAGTACAGGTGTGTGTGTGATAGAGAAAGGAGACAGTTTATTAAGAAAAGTTTTTTAAAAAATGGTTTCATGCATAAAGTAAAGATTTGATTGATAATTAATGTTTGATCAATGTCTAATCAATGATAATCAATGTTTAGTCGTGTTGCAGTCAAAATATAGTGATCTGTGGTTGAATTTTAAGGCTTTGATACTGTAGCTTTTGTGTAACAGTGTGTAATTCTGATGGTTTAGTTTAACGTGTGAAGTCCGGTTCTTCTTAGCCATGCTAACTCTAAGAAACGAGGCAGCCCAAGTAACTTCAGAACAGTGCTGATTTATTCAGTGAACACAGGTAAGAATTAACATTACACGCTCAGGTATCTTGCACCCCCCAACATGCACGCAGGCAGCTGAAGGATGAAAGACCCTGAACCACACCAGGCCTATACATTTATCTCTTTGGTTGGGCTAGCCCCATTCTACACAGAAACCGTGACGTCTCTGGTGCCAGCTTTGCAGCTGACCATAGCAGGAGTCAAAACATGAATAAAATCAATGTGTGTGTGTCTGTTGAT
The DNA here is from genome assembly GCF_001952655.1 of Monopterus albus. Taxonomy (NCBI): domain Eukaryota; kingdom Metazoa; phylum Chordata; class Actinopteri; order Synbranchiformes; family Synbranchidae; genus Monopterus; species Monopterus albus. Next base: position 293,330 of record NW_018127906.1, on the reverse strand, counting down.
TAAGTGGTGTGTATCTAAAAACATTCTGACATGACATCTAGTGACATGTCATGACATTAAACTGAAAGATATTACCCAGTTCTTTTAACCAGGAACTCAGAGAGACGAAGCGGACCACTTGGATATATAAAAAATAACCGTGCTGGTTTATTCAAAGAATCACGGGTAAAATTAACATTACATGTCCAGGCATCTTCCACCTCCAATACTGCGCGCAGGCAGACGGAGCATGAAAAAACCATTAATGCCTAAACAATCTTATCCCTTGGTTGGGCTAGCCCATGCTACACAGGCACATCAACCGTGACGTCACCTGATATGCCAGCTTCACAGCTGGCCGTAGCAGTAGTCAAAACATGGAGAGAATCAATGTGTGTGTGAGTGTTGATTATGTGGTGTGCATCTAAAAACATACAGGACATTCAGGGACATGTCCGGACATTAAGCCTCGGAAAATATTATGATTAAGATTACGGTTACACATATCATAATAATAACAATAACCTCCTGCCTGCAGACTCGTCTCTATTTAGTTGACCTTGGCCCATATACAGCCTGCAAAAAGCTCATAAGAATGACTAAGCATTTAACTGCCTAAGCCAGACAGCCTGGCTCCACTAAACATTGCTAATACAACAAGTATCTAATCAATATCTATCTGACTAAGAAATTACCTAACAAAACATAAGAAAATATTATGATTACGATTACGGTTAAACACATCATAATAATAATATTAAACATCCTGTCTGCTGACAGTCAAACTTTTCTATCTAGTTATCCTTGACCATATGCACCCTGCAAGAAACTCATGAGAATGACTAAGCATTTAACAGCCTAACTAGACATCCTGACTCCACTAAACATTTCTAATAGAACAAGTACCTGACCAATATCTATCTGACTAAAAATACCTAACACGCTGTGTCTCAAGACAGTAAAAAAATCTCTTTCAAGTAGGAAACCACCCCACAACAATTATGAAAAATAACAAACTTGTCCCTGTGTCCTC
>NW_018127906.1:283405-287038 GCF_001952655.1 Monopterus albus | reverse complement strand
GCAGCAGGGAAGTGCTTGTTACGTTGTATAGTATTTGGGATTTTGGCTTTATAGACGTTGCTGCTTTAACTGACTGATAAGACTGCTGTGTTTATGTATAAAGCCAGGAACAATTTATTACCTGGTGGAATTCAAAAACTATTTAATGAAAGGGAAGGGGGATACAATTTAAGGGGTCAGTTAAATTATAAAATTCATGCTATACGTACAACCAAAAAAAGATTCTGTATTTCCATAAGTGGGGTAAAACTATGGAATAATTTAAGTGTGGACATATAAAACAGTAAGAAAATTGATGAGTTTAAACACAAATATAAAGGTATGTGTCAATCAAGATATGGGCAAGAACAGGCTTAACGATTAATCAGGTAACATTGGGAGTGTGGTGTTTTTAGTATATCACTAGCGTGGTGTAGAACAAAATAGTAATACTGCTTGCAAACCAATGATGATAAGATGATGTTGGGGGTAGGACTAGATAAGTCTAACTTCTTCCTACTCCGTTCAAGCATGTACTAGGTATAAGCAAATTGAAAATATATTTGTGGATATGTTTGGAATTATGTGTGTTGACATATTGACTGTTGTTACATGTTTGAAAGAATAAATCAAATCAAATTGTTTTCTTGTATTAAGTGGTAATGTTCAAGACAGTTTAAGACTATAATATAACTAGTTTAAATGCAGCTTCCTGAAAAGGGAATCAGTAATGATAGAAATTAACGCTGAAATATTGACATAATTTTCAGACAGTCATTTAAAAACAATCTAAATAAACTAGTTTACTCATTATATTACACACATTATAATTCAAATGTCCTATCTTAAAACACAACTTGATAATGAGTTTAATCGTATTGTTCAACAATCAACAGTGTTAATAGTATGCCAACCTTCTCAACAGTGTCTCGGAGAGTTAAAACCGGCAGTAGCAACCTTGCGGTGATAACAAGCTGCCTGGCTGTGGATACCTAACGGTGACCACGAAGCAGCACCTCTCTGATTGGGCTTGTTACTCGGTTGAATTCCATACAAATCAGCTGGCTGATGAGAGGGGAGGTGATGTTTACAAAGTTATATCAGAAAATATTTTATATGAAATATCCAACTGTGTGGCACAGTGGTTAGCGCCGTTGCCTCACAGCGAGAAGGTTCCAGGTTCGGGCCCCACCTGGGACCTTTCTGTGTGGAGTTTGCATGTTCTCCCCGTGCTTGCGTGGGTTCTCTCCGGGTACTCCGGCTTTCTCCCAAAGACATGCAGCTTAGATTGACTGGTGTCTCTAAATTGCCCATAGGAGTGCGTGTGTGTGGTTGTTTGTCTATGTGTTAGCCCTGCGATGGATTGGCGACCTGTCCAGGGTGTACCCCGCCTTTGCCCGATTGCTGGCCGAGATTAGCTCCGTGACCCCGCTCAGGGAACAAACGGTAATGAATGAATATCCAACTGTTTACTTATTACATAATATACACACCCTTTAAATTTCCTATCCTTAATAACATCTTATGTCAACTAAATACTGTGCAAAACAAATATGGTCTTAAGTGGCCAGTGTCATGGCTTTTATTGGTTCTTTCAGACAAAATGTAACACTTCCCCAAAGAGCCAGAGTATACTGGTTTATAGACATTTCTCAGTGCAATCACATCTGAGGGTATAAGGAGGTAGCTGGCTATAACTGCAGGTTGTTGTTATTTGGGAGGTTTTGGGAACTCTGTTCGCAGGTTCATGGTAGTCAATTACTGAGTGAATATCTCCGCCAAAGAACCTCAAGCAGTTTGGAGCTTTAATGTGTTTCAAATATTCCACCTTAGTGTGAGAAGTTAAGCTTTATTCCTATGTCCAGGGGTTAGCATATTGTGGCCTTCATACAACACCAACAGTAGGAAGCTAGCTGCTAATGATATTATAAAACTCTGACTTTGAATGCGACACAGATGCTGAACCTCCATTGGTTGATTTAATAGACCCAAGTTTGGTGTCTGTGCAGGGTTTGAAGTCAGTGTTTCATAATAGCAGTAGCAAGTAGCCTTCTATTGGTGGTGTCCATTGTTTATGTTCACAACATGTCCATGACACTCCCTCACAACCCCTCACCTCTCCACCAATGCAGCCCCTTGCATTAAAAGATTGCAGAGGGGTGTGTTTCAGTGCATTTCGGGTCCTGGGAGACAGTGGAGCCCAGGAACATGAAGGGCTCTATTGATGATACAGTGCTACTGAATATGGTGAGGGAAGGTAGGGTGGGGTCCTCCTCCTGAAGTCCACTGTCATTTCCACTGTTTTGAACGTGTTCAGCTCCAGGTTGTTGTGACCACACCACAGGACCAGCTGTTCAACCTCCCATCTGTAGGCCGACTCGTCACCATCTCGGATGAGACTGATGACCATTGTGTCATCTGCAAACTTTAGGAGTTTAACAGAGGTGTCCTGTGAGGTGCAGTCGAGAACTGGTGGGGGCAAGCACAGTGAGTTGGGTCAGTTTATAGTGGAGGATGTCCGGGATGATGGTCTCTCAAAGGACTTCATAACTAGAAATGTCAGGGCAGCAGGTCTGTAGTGATTCAGTCCTCTGATGGAGGGTTTCTTAGAGGATGATGGAGGAGCATTTGAAGCAGGAGGGGACTTCACACAGCTCCAGTGGCCTGTTGAAAATAAGTGTGAAGATGGAGGCCAGCCGATCAGCACAGCACTTTGTCATTATTTATCTACCATGTATCTCCATGTAACACACAGTTATAGATGTATTCCATCAGGAGCAGACACAGTCTCATGGACTGCTGAATGTTTAGTAAAGCTGAGCAATCTGTGTACACACTGTGATAAGCTTCAGGCCTGTGTGTGTGAGGGGTGAGGTTGGTGTGTATACTTGCATACGTGTTTGCATATGTAGTTCAGTGTGTGTGTGTGTGTATACACAGAATATGATAAACTGCTTTATCTGCAGGCACTTAGGCACTAGTCAAACTGTTTGCAAGCCCATTAATTGTCCATTAGCCTGAGTTACATAGCTACCACATGTCCTTCCAGGGTTGCACAGAGAGGTTTTCAAATTGGAGACAAAGCTTGGCAATGAGAACACACACATACAGTGCACACACAAACCAGTACTCCATGTCTATATAATTTATGCACAAACAATAAAACATAGACAAAATGCAGTGAGAGGTCATAGCTGCATTATGTGATGGAAATCAGCTGTATCTGTTTGGGTGCAATGGGCACTGAGCTCTTCATCCTCATATCAGCTGTGGACTTTTGTTCATCTGTCACATCTTATTGGACTTTATTTCCCCAGACACGCCACACACAACAACAAAGCCTATTACTGTGTATAAATCTGGTTTGCACAAGTCACACTCCTTCACCAGAATGCATACATGCACAATCAGAAAACACACAGTCACACTGGCATATTCCTACCCTCCTCTTCCACCCTCTCATCCCACCTTAGGGCTCCATCTCTCATTTACCGTGGTTGTCATGGCAATGCCGTTTGTGCCATTGGTGGCAAAAGAAGCAGAGAGCATGATGGGAAATGAGACCGAAAGAGAATGTGGGCAGACATCAACAGTAGAATAAAAAGTACCAGTTGTGAAGTGAATGGTAGTCACAAGAGAGCCAGACTGAATTTT
>NW_018127906.1:278151-283366 GCF_001952655.1 Monopterus albus | reverse complement strand
TCCTTCTCTCTCTTCCTTAAACACAGGAAGAGCAAAACTAACATATCATCATGATTTTGTATTCACACACACACACACACATACACATACCTACACCACCTACATGTCTGTAGTGATGCACAACCAATAAAACACAGACTGTGCAGTGAGATGTCATAAGTATATAGGGCCAAAGTGTATATTGTTCATTGGTTAGAGACTGTAATTTTATTTTCTGCTGTATGTGTGAGTAGGCAGTCAGCCAAGGTTGAATGACTGGTTACCCCACTCAACCATGAAGGAAAGCAGAAACTACCAAGTACAACAACAACAACAAAGATCCATGAACACATCAGGAAGATGGCCCCAAGTGATGACGTGCTTAGTGAATACCTCAGGCAGCAGAAACCAGAGGAACAAGGGAAGGAAGAGTAGGAACCATCATGGAAGGATAAACACCTGCATGGTATGTTTCACCGTCAGATAGAAGAAGTGGCTGATACTGAAAACTCGTACCAGTGGCTGGACAAACCTGGACTGAAAGACAACACAGAGGCACTAATCCTGATAGCACAGGAACAGGCTCTAAGCACAAGATCAATAGAGGCGCAGGGGTCTGCGCGGGGGCCTGCCATACCAGGCAGGACCCCAGGTGCAGGCTGTGCAAAGATGCCCCTGAGACAATCCAGCATATAATAGTGGGGTGCAAGATGCTAGCAGGCAGGGCATACATGGAACACCATAACCAAGTGGCTGGCATAGTGTACAAAAACATCTGGGCCGAGTACAGGCTGGAAGTCCCAAAGTCAAAATGGGATACACAAGGTGGCTGAGAATGACCAAGCTAAGATCCTGTGGGACTTCAAGATGTAAACTGACAAACTAGTAACGGCCAACCAACCAGACATAGTAGTGGTGGACGAACAGTAGAAGAAGGCCGTAGTGATAGATGTAGCAATCCCAAGCGACAGCATCATCAGAAGGAAGTTACACGAGAAGCTTGAGAAATACCAAGGGCTGAAAGAAGAGCTTGAAAAGATGTGGAAGGTGAAGGCACAAGTGGTAATAGGAACATTGGGGACTGTGACCCCCAAACTGGGAGAGTGGCTCCAACAGATCCCAGGAACAACATCTGAGATCTCTGTCCAGAAGAGTGCAGTCCTAGGAACAGCTAAGGTACTGCGCAGGACCCTCAAGCTCCCAGGCCCGAGCTTGAAGGAAGGAATAAGACCGCCCCAAAGTGGGGGGCAAGTGGAGAATTTTTTTTTCATACATACATATACAGTATATATAACTCATTACCACTACAATAAAGTTTAGTTTGGAGAAAAAACAAAAAAACAGAAATGACATTCCTCACTTCTGATGAGCCTACTCTCTTTCCATGGGTTTACAGGTCTGAGTGAGGTCCATAAGCAATAATTAATAAGTAATGAAAATAATTTTGTTAGTTCATTTAGTTTGTTGCAGTGCAAATCTTTAGTTAGTTCATTTAGTTTCTTGCAGATCTAGTATGTTGTGTATAAAGCACTTAGCTGTGCACTACTCACAGTACCATATTTCTCCAAATAGTCTAAACAAAGTTGGTGAAAATCTGTTACACACCACAAAACAATGTTTGAGGGAAATTCAGATAATACAGAAATTGAACATTAAAAAACTAAATTTTTCAAGAAAAATACCCCAGTATTTTGGTTTCTAGTGTTCAAACACATATACACTCCCTTGAACCCAATGTCTGCCATCATATCTGTTATACTCTTTAAAAATTCCACTGGTTCTCTCCATCTAAACAGAGCACATCATAAAGCCCTTTACAACAATGGAAATTCACAGTATGGAAATCCAGAGGTCTAATAAATCACCCTGACTTACCTCTTTGCATATTTATATTTATTTGACAGCTCAAAATGCACTTTCATTGTAATTTCTGTAATCAGCTCAGTTAGCTACATGTTGACATTTTTTGACATTTTAAATTTGCAGAAAGCAGTGACAGAGCACATCATGGTGGAGGACAGATGGAACAGTGTAGGAAAACCTGTTTCCATAAAGGCTATTTACATTCAATTATATGCTAATGTGAACAAATGCAGATATACGGTATATAATAATAAGCTAAATTAGAATAAGAAAATAAGCATCAGTAAAAACTAAAGAGCAGCTACAGTACAGTGCAGTGCAAGATTTGAAAAAAGATGACATCAAATATATTTTCAGGCAAATATTTTCCCATGTTATAACAGTAACAGCATAACCAACAGGAAGAACTTGATGAAAAGTAGTAATAATTCACTCAACAACCTTTACTTCACTGACCAGCTTTTCTGATTTTGTAGGGCTCAAGGCTAACATGTTGAATATCTGTTATCTACAATTGAATGCTGTTGTTGCACTATTCTGCGTGTGAGTCTCACAATCAAATTCACCCGCAATCTTATACTGATGTGATCCATCTTGCCATCAGACAGTGATCAGTTGACAACTCTACTCCTCATATCTGCATATATCCAACATATAGTTTGGCCTTTATTTTGCTACACTTCCACTTTCCACCTGGTCCCATTCTTTGTGCCAGCTTTGCCTCTCCTGGCCAGTTCTAAATATACTCAACCTGTTTGTCATCAGTGCAATCACCAGCTAGTGTATATACCAGCTCCCAGCAACCTTCCCTCATCTGATTCTATTCAAAAACTGTTGTTTGGCTCCCCAACGTTTCTGATTCTTCTCAGCGCTCTGACCCCTCGCTGCTATGAACTGCTGATGTTTGGACTCACCCAACTTTCTGATTCTGATTTGTTCTCTGCTCAGTGCTTCTAGCCATGTTGCCGCTCCTTAAGCCAAGTCAAAGTCCTTGTACCTTGAAGAGAGTTCTTGATGTTCATCAACTCAAGTTAAAGCTTTTGTCCCTAGTAGTTTTTGTGTTTATTCTGGCACTGACTTTTACAACCCCTAAAGTAAAGGGGTACTTATTTTGACTATGCTTCTATGTGTATGACTACGCTACTGCTGTAAAGAAGGAAATTATATTTATATCTAGTTGAAGTTTTTTATTATTTGCTGGACAAAATCATAGTTGTTTATTGCCTATCTTTGGATGTGGATTTGGTGTTTTTTTATACTTCTAACCTCCATGAAGTTTGAGTTGTGTGAAGCTCCTGTGAAGGTAGATTTGAATGACACTTACCCCCTAGTGGTGTCTACCGATGCTCTTCTGTGATCAGTAACTCCAATCTGAGCTCTCTGGTGTTTGCATTTGAGTCTGTAACACTAAAATTAATGCAGCATGAACATGTTTAGAAAATGCTATAGCACTCTGTCAGATAATGAGAAATCATAGTTGACCTTTGACCTGAAGGACCAAGAAGAAAGTTCAGGAGGTGACCAGACCAATAAATAGACTGATAGTACAATCCTTAGATCCTGTTAGAAGTGTGGAAAATACCATATATAGAAAGGTCAAGGTGCATATGACAAATAAGTGTTTATTTGTCATATGCACAGTTAGGAAACGTGTTTCCCTGTACAATGAAATTCTTACTTTGCCGTCCACATGAATGCCACAAAATACAAATGAAATATAAAGTAGATAAATAAGTAACACAAAATCTAAGGCACTTTAAGCAGCAACAGATGCAGCAATATAATAAACTGTCATATTGGTGAGCAGAACTGACACCCTTGACCATATGCAGAAAAATTGGTGTCTTGACTGTAATTTCCACCACCAGTAATGTGCAGCCTGTTGTTTTGATTTTAATGTTTATGGCAGAGATTGGTTCTATTAAAAGGCGCCTTAATGTGGACCATTTCATGTGCTGACAGTCTGTTGATAGAGCGCTGAAGCTGACGCAGTCTGTTAGATCTTAACATCCTGTTAATGGATTCCAGGGCCATGGCTCTGCACTACTGGGAACAGCTGGGCTTATATATCTTTGTTTTCTTACCTCCCACTGGTCGGATGTGTTCGTGTGCTTTTCTGCTCTGGAAAGTCACCTGGTTATTGGCCTATACCACATAAATTTTAAAAGTACAAGGTGATCCTTCTGTTGTTATTCACTGGCATATGATCTGTTGTGTTTACACAGAGATATTGTGAGTATGTGTTTTTTTGTTTGTTTGTTTGTTTGTTGTTGTTTTTTTGACTTGTCAAATCAAAGGGAAAGTGTTTCCTAAAGACTCAATTTTAAGGCGTACACAACTTTTCTGTAATCTAAAATGCTTTGAGCTTGTTGTTGTCAACATTCAAGGTCATCTCTAGCACCAAAAACAAGTTTTATAATGTAGGTTTTGTAGATGAGTCATAACCCAAAATGCTTCGGTTTTATGGCTTTGATCATTTTAAGAGGAATTTATGCTCAAGTGGAAAGATACCTTATTTTAAAGGGAAACAATTCCTTGAAAATGAAAGTATTTTGTCCTTGTGTTTGTGATTTTTTTCCCCCCTCTGTTTCCAGGGGATGACTTTTCCATCATACAGCAGGAAATCTTCATGGTGAAGGAATGCATGCACCACAATATTGTGGCCTACTCTGGGAGCTACCTCTGGTAAGAGGCAGCTCAAAATACTCCTGTCGTGTCATTTTACACTCAGTATTGTCTCTTCTTAGCCAGCCCAAGGTGTAACGTTTGTGGAGCGTTTGTTGTCGTCAAAAGGATTTAATGAGCCGCTGCATGAAACTTGCGTGACGTGTTTAATAACCAAGTCACACCTGTGAGTGATACTAAGAAGATATCATCTGGGCAGACTCGTGCTGACTTAGCCCTTCAGTTCCAGGATGCAGCTCTTATGCTTTATGGAGCCTGTTTTGTGGTTGATATCTAAGAGGAAGTAGGGCCGGCCCACCCACCACGGCCTCAGACTTCCCAGCAGGTTTAACTAGAATATATGAGCCGTTTAATGTGGCTGTTAGTTCAGAGAGGTGTATGTCTTACCACAACAGGCACATCTTATACAGTCACCACCTAGAGAAAAATGGCTACTGTAAAACGTTAACGAGCAGTGCACCATGCATTATTAAAATCATTTAACTTTATTAGAGGAACCACAGTTTCCTCAGACCTCCTTTCTGACCTGAAAGCATTTCTACATCCAGGTAAAAGATGTGAAAAGTAGTACAGTTGTAATTGAGGTAGTGTACAGTATCATTACATGCAGTTTTATCACAGCTACACATCATGTTTTTTGCTTTATGTCAGAGGGTTGAAATAACTTTTCTACCCATCCCCTCTTTCC
>NW_018127906.1:273116-275531 GCF_001952655.1 Monopterus albus | reverse complement strand
TGGCTGCAGCTTTAAACACATCCCAGTCTGTCTGGGCGAAACAGTCCTGCAGGGTGCCCTCCGTCTCTGGGGTCCAGAGTTTAATTTGTTTGGTGATCAGGTTTGTTTGTTTCATTGTTTCATTAGCTAGGAAGAGGCTGGGCAATGGCACTCAGGTAGCGCGAGCTTTTAGCCTAGCATGGAGTCCCTCGCGCTTGCCTCGCTTCCGTCTCCGTCTCCGGGTCGCTCTCCTGATTTCAGCCTGCTCACTTGTGCCTGGTGTTCCGGGGGATCCCTGAGGTTGATGGTGGTTGTAATCGTTGTTGTTGTTGTGGGAGCGGGCAATGAGCTGTAGCTGTGGTGGTATGAAACCAGAAAGTAAATATAGTTAAAGTAACAACAAAGTGACATGCCAGAACTTCAAAAGAACACTGCAACACCTTGCAGGTTTAGTTTAAAAAAAGAAGATGCTGTCTGATTTGAATTCTCTCTTATCTTTGACATTCTCTGGAGTGCTCTCACTACACATACACACACACACACACACACACACACACACACTTTTCTCTCTCACGACACAGACAACCACACCTTTCTCTCTTTCTCACTACACAAACACCTCTCTCTCTCTCACTACACACATACCTTTCTCTCTCTCTCTCACACACACACACACACACACCAAATTTTTATTTGCTAATATCGTTACCATGGTGCCCGAGTCCCACTTAGCACAGACACACAAACACACACTCATTAGGTTTTTGAAGTGGTTTTGTCTGATTGCAGAAGAAGTGCCAGAAATCAAACTTACTCTAGGATGAAAGTGCCCCTCTTTTAGCCTGACATCATGCACCTGACTCCATATTCACCCAGATGATTTCTAGCATAAAATGGCCACTTTTGTCTGACATGGGACACATGAATTAAAAACCAACCAGTAATCAGCTGCTATAAATACTGAGGAGCTATAATGAGCTATAGATGCTGCCTCCACATAGTCAAAGACAATTTATTTTCATTTATTACAGTTTTTCTGAATTGCTAATACATTTTTCTTGAAACCACCACTAATTTTCTCAGAACCCTAAACACAAATCCAAATACTCAAACTAAATTCACAAAACCTCTGACTCTTCAGGCAAAATCAAGCAATTGCTTCAAAATCATTTCACCAGCACTCAAAATCAAACAATGCTTTCCTATCATAAGTCAAACACTGCAGCTCATTCATTAGACCAGGGGTGTCAAACTCAATCGCACAGGGGGCCAAAACTCAAAGCACACTTTAGGTCGTGGGCCGAACAGGATAAAAATTTATTGAACAAACTAAAACTAAACATTTTTTGGACATAAATATGAATCAAAACAGACAGGATACAATTGTTAGAAATTAACCCAATTCTTTTGTTGGAAGCACAAGAAGTGAAGACAGGAGAGGATTGTTTAAAATCAACAAAGTTTACTTAAAGTGTGATCACAGGAAAGTCTTACAGCGCTGGATTCAGAGAGACAGAGCTCTGGGGCTTTACTTAAGGAGGGATGGAGCAGCATCTCCTTTGTTTGTATTTGGGCTGCACAGTCATGCTCCTGTGCAGTCTCCATTTGGGAGGCCATATTGGCTCCAGAGCTAGAAAAATGGACATGGGGTTTTGTCATGAGCTGTTGGAGGCCGTTAACTCTATGGGCTGACAACGTGAACGCTTGTGAGTCCAGAAAAGCTTTGACTCCATGAGTTGTATGTACAATGGTTTGGTTACTCATGGTCATGTGTGAAGTTTTCATTATTGCCTTTCCAATTGCAGCCACATGTCCGACACATGTAGGATGTCCCATTTCTACAGTGTTAAGTCTGGAGCTGTAGTACATCAAAACCTTCCTTTCTGTGCTCACACCTTCCCCCTTTTGAAATAGAACGGCATTCACATAGCCGTTCTTTTCATCAATGTCTAAGTGAAACGGTTGTGAATAGTCTGGGGCATGAAGATGGCAAGCATTAGCTAAAGCAGTCTTAGTGTCAATGAAGGCTTTGTCAGCTTCAGTGGTCCAGTTCAAAGGGGCGTGATAATTTTTGTAGCCTGCCTGCATTATGAGGGCACGTAAGGGGGCTACAAGTCCAGAGAAGTCAGGCACAAAATTCTTACTGTAGGTCACCAAGCCCAAAAACTGCATCATGGCTTTCACAGTGGTAGGTTTTGAATAGTGCAAGATGTTTGATTTGTGGTCAGTGGTCATGTCCAGTGGAGGATGCAACACGACCGAGGAAGGTGACTTTTTATCTACCAATCTGTAATTTGGATTTAGAGACTTTAAACCCACAGTCTGAGAGATGCTTCAGTACTCTCTCAGTTGCTGTCATGATGGAAGTTTCATCGGGGGCAGCAATGAGGATGTCATCCACATATTGTAGAAGAGACACTTGTGGAGGCAGAGACA
>NW_018127906.1:261983-268405 GCF_001952655.1 Monopterus albus | reverse complement strand
ACCTCTGAGACTATCACAGTGCAGGTGCATTTATATGGAGACTTGATTACACACAGGTGGATTCTATTTATCATCCTTTGTCATTTAGGTCAACATTGGATCATTCAGAGATCCTCACTGAACTTCTGGAGTGAGTTTGCTGCACTGAAAGTAAAGGGGCTGAATAATTTTGCACGCCCAATTTTTCAGTTTTTTTATTTGTTAAAAAAGTTTGAAATATCCAATAAATTTCGTTCTACTTCATGATTGTGTCCCACTTGTTGTTGATTCTTCACAAAAAATTACAGTTTTATATCTTTATGTTTGAAGCCTGAAATGTGGCAAAAGGTCGCAAAGTTCAAGGGGGCCAAATACTTTCGCAAGGCACTGTATGCAAGAACAGGCTTAATGATTAACCAGATGGAACATTGTGGGTGTGGTGTATGAATGTTAACACTTTGTAATAATTTTTTAGTATATTACTTGTGTGGTGTAGAAGATAATTATTTAAGATTGTAATTATGTAAGAATGTTAACACTCTGTTATAAATTTTTTTAGTATATTACTTGTGTGTTGTAGAAGAGAATTATTTATGTAGAGATACTGCTTGCAAACCAATGATGGTAAGATGATGTTATGGGGTAGGACTGGATAAGTCTGACTTCTTCCTACTCTATTCAAGCATGTACTAGGTATAAGCACATTGATATTGATATTGGATTAGCATTTATTGGATATGTGTAAAATTATGTGTTGACATATCAACTGTTTTTACATGCTTCAAAGAAAGAATAAATCAAATCAATCAAAATCAAAAAGCAAACATCTGCTGAGAGTCTGGATGTAGAGGCACACATGAAAAGTACCAATGAGATGGATAAATGGCATTGAGCAGTGCGTAGGGATTGGGTGTGTCATAGTTAGTGGGGACCACCATCTTGTTGACAGGTCTCAGGTCATGCACCATGCGATAGTAAGGCTTGCCAGGTTTCGGTACAGGATTAATAGGAGTGTTCCATTGGGAATGGGTGGGGGTAAGGATGCCTCCTTGTAAGAGACCTTCAATAGTTAGAGATACCTGTCACCTGGTCTGGCTTCAAGGGATACTGGGCTCTGTATATTGGCACTGCTCCAGTTTTCAATGGAATTTGCATGGGTGGGATCTTAATAAGTCCCACATCCATTTGGCCGGCTGACCAGAGTGTGTCAGGAAGTTTAGACAAAAGAGCATGAGTGCCCGGGTGGTCAGTGTGCTCACATCCATGTGTATGTGGCAAGTGGCACTTCTCAAGTGTCAGGGTGAGGTGGGAGGTGTGGGTGATTCTATATGTCTCCAGGGATGGTGAGTACTGGAGGTGTTTATTTTGGGTGGGCAACCAGTCAGTGGCAGAATGGCAACATTTTGTCATTGGGCCTAAATTCTTTGCCTCTCCCCCTTCAACTATTTTTAAAGTGATATATGGGGCACAAGTTTCTTCTAATGCATAGAGATGCTGCAAACTTTCAGGTAGGAAGATGGCAGCCGCCACTCCCTCAGAACCGACATAGATGTCACAGACAGAAACACTTGGAAAATCACCAGAGATTTGATATTGTTGGTTCACGTCATCCCACAATGCATCATAGTTTTCATCACCTTTTAACTCATAGTTAAAGGTGCAGTGAGGTGGGTCTAAGGAATCAGAGTACAGGTGTATGATTGAAATCCATGGAAGCCACTGCGAGAGAACAGTATGGAGTGGAGTTTCATTAAACTCAGTGATCAAACCCCATCACACCTGAGCCATATTTTCTGAGGTAGGAGAACCCAAGTCTGCAGAAGTTTTCACCATCTGACTCAATGCATGTCTGGGGGTGGCACAGCGGTGCACAGTCCTAGCTGGGAAAGTGATGTCCACATGGTTTGGGGCCAAAAGAAGTGAAATGTTTTGAGAGCACAATATATCTCTGGCCAGTAGGTTGACAGGGCATGAAGGAGATAAGAGAAAAGAGTGATGAAAAGACAAATTCCACTTGCAGGGAACAGGGATAGACAGAGGCCACTCTTCTGTGAGTCCCGAGAAGCCAACAACAGGTACAGTATTCCTGGATAGTGGGAGTGGCGTGTTCAGAGTGGAATACCTGGCTCCTGTGTCAACCATGCACATATACTCACGGCCGTTAACTGTGAGTTTTACTAAGGGCTCGAGAAACGTATTTGGGGAACACAAAGAGTCACCTGCTGCCTTCTCTGGGCATCCCTATTGGGGCATCTGGTTGGCTCCTGGGGCCTGATATTGTCCAGGTGTTGGAGGAGGGTAGGCATTATAGGCATACTGGGGGGTATCTCCAGCTGGTCGTGAATATTGTGGGGCTGGTCGGGCATGACACTGATTTGCCCAGTGTCCTCGCCTTCCACATTGAAAACAGTGATCATTCCTGTGAGGACCGGGTCTATTATTGGAACGGCCATGCCCTCTCCTACTGCTGATAGATCTAGACTGATATTCAGTGGGTTGGGGGGGTAGTTTTGTGGAGGAGGTGGTCCATAGAATGTGGGTGGTGGGTGATGCTGTATAGGTGGCAGGACCTGTGGTTGCTGGGAAGGCAAAGGAGGGTTTTGCTGAGGCATCTGTTTAGAGGCCTTGGCCTGGTTTTTTTTGTCTCTCATTTCCTTTAGCTGTGACTTAGCCACTTGTGTCTGGAGACTAGCCAGGTCATTCTTTCCTTGCTCCTATTGTTCTAATTTATTATCAGTGTAATGAATAATATGAGCTGCCCACAGAGCAAAAGAAAAATCTGACAGCCCCACAATTAATTTTAATGCATCTTGTACAGAAGAGGGCAGGGAGGATTCAACTGCTCCTCTACACAACACTTCAATAGTGTCTGTGTTGGCAGGATCAACACCTATTCTGTCCTGCCAGAGACCTCTGACTCTAAACAAGTATGCTGAGCCTCTCTCGCCCTCTTTGGGTGGGATGCAACATAACTCTGTGGATTTCATGTGAATGGGGTACCTCTGGCGGACCACTGGCCACAGAAGGTGAACAAAATGGTGTAAGGGGAGGTCATCAGCATTTACATGTGTGCCACAAAGTTGTTCAGTTTCTCTCAACATCCCCAGGGAGGTGCAAGATGAAAATACCCGTCTGAAATCTCCCAGTGCAGGTATGATTCCAGCACAAGCTTCTAAGAAGGTTTTAATCCATTGAGTAGTAGTGCGCCCACTAGCGGAGGTAGTAGTTACTAAAGGCATTTGGGGCCAATGCTTAGAAGGTGACTTTGATTCGAGACAGGCATGGACATTTCCATGATTAAATCTCTGTGCGGTGGCACTTGGAGACAAGCTTCTATTCTTTAAATCAGAAAAGCCCAAATCATTAACTTCAAAGGTTAAGTTGGTTACATCAAGGCCCTCTGTAGCATTACTGCAGGGTTTACACTGTTTGACTAAGAAGGTATGGCCTCAGAGAGAGTGCAAAAGGAGGACTGTGAGTATGTGTATTGGCTGACTCCTGGTGTTTGTAGTCCTTTAGCAGCTGGTGTGCTAGAAACAAAGGGGTTTGTACTACAAGCTGCTACTTCATTTAAATATTCAGTTGTTTCATTCTGTGAGGCATTGTTACCAGGGAAGGGAGCAGTTTGCAATAGGCCATTTTTAACAATCACCAAGGGTCCCATGTTTGGAGAAATCTCTCTGGTCTGGGTTGGTGTATTTTGTGGCATTTGAGCTTGAGACTGGAGAGAAGTTAACAGTGAACGTGCCTCAGCATAAGGAGGGGGTGCAGCGGTGGAGCTGGGCATGTTTTCTTAGTGGTTGTGTCTCTGGAGATTGGAATTGTTACAGGCATTTGTGGGGTCAATGATGCAGAGGACTGAAGTTGGAGAGCAATTTTAACCTCAGTGAGGAAACATTGGCAGTTTGCAAGAAAAGCTTCTGCCTTTAGAACCATTTTAATAGCCTTTCCCTTGTTAAGTTGTCCTGCTTTGCTCATGTTTTGTTTACTCGGTTCAACGCTCATTGCAGTTTGCTTCAAGAACAGTGTTAAATCACTCACTTTAGGTGGAGCGCCTTCACGGCCTCCAAACACCCCCTTAACTTGTATATCTTCAACCCAGCTAGTAAATCTCTCTAATTCTTTCCCTTCTTTAAGAACCTTCCCTCGCCATTTCATGGTCGCTACATACAGTACCAACCTCAAAGTGCCGGGTTGACATTCATTCCACTGTTCACATATACTTAGTGCCATAGTAAAAAATTAGACAAACACGTATCAACAAGTTTTGGTGAATGGCACAACGCCCATGTGACTGGCCTAGCCAAGAAGCTCCTACACAGAGACTTTGTGCGCTTGGCTATTGAGGGTATCCCAGCCAAGTCACTTGTGTTAGACACCAAAACTTGCAATACCGTAACTCTATAATCCCAAATTGCTATTCCAGTT
Organism: Monopterus albus; assembly: GCF_001952655.1. Lineage (NCBI taxonomy): Eukaryota > Metazoa > Chordata > Actinopteri > Synbranchiformes > Synbranchidae > Monopterus > Monopterus albus. The sequence goes on along the minus strand of NW_018127906.1, from coordinate 263,998 downwards.
CCCCCCAAACAGAACTACTTGCCAGCTGTAATTGAGTGCAGGAATTCTCAAGCAGGAAGCTGCTCGATACGCTGTTTCTCAAGACAGTTGAAAGTCTCTTTCAAGTAGGAACCACCCCACAATAATGAAAATTAACAAATGTGTCACTGACCTTATGGAGACTTTATCTACAGTATACTGCAGCATCACTCGTCATGGATTTTATGTCTTTTATGAAGCCAAATGATCTAAGACTAGGACACTCATGCACTTTCCCTCACGTGAGGCTATGTGATTTAGACTTATATGTGATCAGACTTCAGACAAAGATACTTCTCTTTTAAAACAATTTAGCAATCGGGGAAGATCCTCAATCAGACAATTCAGCGTTTTAGAGTGCCCAATGTGCAGAATTTCTCTATATTATAGAAAAGGTATCTGCTTACCTGGTTTTATGAATGCCGGCCGGCAAATTGTCTGTAGAGGGCTCCACCGATCTCACTTCGCCGGTCCTCCGTTGGACACTACCTTGAAGTCGTTCCGATCCAGGTCACAGCACCATTTGTTAGAAATTGATCCAGTTCTTTTGTTGGAAGCATGAGAAGTGAAGACAGGAGAGGACTGTTTAAAATCAACAGAAAGTTTACTGAAAGTCTGAGCACAGGTGGAGTCTTACAGCACTGGGATCAGAGAGACAGAGCTCCCGCAGGAATTCCTTCCTCTGAACCACAAGTTAGGTTTTTACAATACTTTTAAGTTCTTAGGCTGCTCCGCCCTGGATACAACGTTCCATCCTTCGTAATCCTATTGGCCCTTTGGTGTAAGCCAGAGCTCACACCTCTTTGTTGGAATGTGGTAAAATCTAGGTATGTGTGTGTGTGTCTCAGGTGGCAGCTTGATCTTGATCAATGGGCACTGAACAATGGGTGGCCTGAGTTGCAGGCCCCTGTGTGTGTGATGCTAATTTATATGTTAAACTGGCCAGGTGGTCATCTCAGGTTGTGGGCCCCCTGGCTCTGCAGGACACCCCCTGGCAAGGCAGAACTTGGAATATGCTAAGTGGATTGAGGTGTAAGTGTAAAAGAGGCCAACAGGTTTGAAGTTGTTCCGATCCAGGTCACAGCACCATTTGTTAGAAATTAATCCAGTTCTTTTGTTGGAAGCATGAGAAGTGAAGACAGGAGAGGACTGTTTAAAATCAACAGAAAGTTTACTGAAAGTCTGATCACAGGAAAGTCTTACAGCGCTGGACTCAGAGAGACAGAGCTCCCGCAGGAAAACCAGCTTCTGAATCTTGAATGAAGTTTTTACCACACATTTATCTTCCTGGGCTGCTCTGCCCTGACCAGGGGTGCAACCTTCAATAGTTTGTGATCCTATTGATCATTTGGTGTGAGCCAGAGCTCGCACTTCCATGTCGGAATATGGTAAATCTAGGTATGTGTGTGTGTGTGTGTCTCAGGTGGAGGCTTGGTCGTGATCAATGGACCCCCAAACAATGGGTGGCTAGAGTTGCAGGCCACTTGTATGTGTGATGCTAATAAGTATGCTAAACTGGCCAGGTGGTCATCTCAGGTTGTGAGCCCCCTGGTGCTGCAGGGCACCCTAAGACAAAGCAGAATCTTGGAATATACTAAGTGGGCCTAGGTGTGAGTGTAAAACAGGCCAACAGGTCTCTGTTAAAATGTAAATAGGCTGTCTGGTCACAAGGAGATGCAGACATCCTGTCTCTACACAGAAGTTACAGCATTCAAAGTAAGCAGATTCTACTTCATTACAGTTGTAAGATATATAAGCAAGGGAAATAAATGTTTTAAAAATAACCAAAGCTCAGTAGTTCTGGACAATCATCAATACAGCTGTAATATTTATAAACAAGGAAAATAAAGTTATGAAAACTAACTAAAGGGAACTAAAGGTATGAGGAGTAACTAAAGCTGATAAAGTAACTAGAGTCTAAAACTCTCAATGTCATATAAAGCCACGTCCGGTTCTTTCAAACCAGGAACTCAGTGAGACGAAGCAGACCACTTGAG
>NW_018127906.1:243247-259532 GCF_001952655.1 Monopterus albus | reverse complement strand
TGCGCTGCATTATGGGATTTGTAGTTTGTGTGTTATCGGTGCTTCATATCGCCGGGCCATTAAAAAAAAAAGATATATAAAATGATCTTGCGGGCCAGATGTAACTGTACGCCGGGCCGGATGTGGCCCACGGGCCTTGAGTTTGACACATGTGCATTAGACACTAGATCAAAAAATGGAGAACACAGCATCCAGGGCATGTAGTTACAAAAATAAAAGTTTATTGTATATAGTAAAAAACACACAAAACAAAAGAAATCACACCTAAGTATGGTGAATTTACCAAAAAAACATGTTACAATCAAAAAAGAAGAAGGAAAAATAACACATCAGAAATTTTATTCTGCCTCAGGATCATGTCTTTGAGCTGGGCTCGACCAGAGGGCTTCATCTACGTCAGAGGCAATGTTGTCCCTTCCCAGGCAATGGGCAAAAAAACCCTATGGTGTGACAAAATTGTACGTCTATGTCACAGTAGGCCAGTTCCATTGCCTGTAAGAGATTTTCCCTGGTATATGGGTTTCGGTCATAGACTTTCCATAGTGAGAATGTGTTTAGAGTTTAGCATGAGATTTGCAAACAGTGTCTGCCTGAACTTGTTTAAGGTTTTGCAGAAACAGTGATTTATTCGACAAATTGGTTTAGGCTATTGAGAATTTGGTTCAGAGAATGGGGTTTACTGTTTTAGCAGTTGTGAAAAACTGTAACCTTCACATTATATTGGGTAATGCTTTTCCAAACAGCATTACAATTTTACTGATTACTAATTTTCTATCGCTTAATTCTGTTAGAATTACAAATTTTCAGTGGAAAGTATCATTTTTAATTCACTAACAACTTTTTAACTTAATCCCAAAATACAGCCACACCTTAAATATTGATTCCACATTATTGCTACAAAATCTACACAAGATGGTTTGTTCCTTTTGTCTTGTGTCCATCAAGCTGTACATACAAACATTCCTGTGTCCTAATAATTGTTAATGTATTGACCTGTGCTTTGTGCCCTGTAGGAGAACTCAGAGTGTGGGACATGAACCCCTGAGAAGACAAGGCTCCTCCACCACCAGTCGCCCACCTCAGCCCCTCTCTGCCCAAGCCATCAAGCACATCTGGGTCCGTACAGCTCTCTTTGAAAAAGTTCTGGACAAGATAGTGCAGTACATCGTGGACAATTCCAGGTGATTTGCTCCTCAGAACTGCACAGCTGTGACTCATAGCACTGCAGCCCAGGCTTTGTTGTAGCTGAATGATGAACAGCCCCTAGAATTACCCATTTATGTTCCATTCTTGTCCCATGTTTGTCTGATGGTCGCTTTGTTCTGGACTCTGACTGACAACCACTGTGTGCTTTAAAAAGCTGCCCACACTACTTCACTGATTAAAGCTTCAAACATAAAGTGCACTAATGGAGATCACAAACTTATAGGGATCACACATTTTATATAGAGAAGAGGCTACTTTAAAGCATGAGCAGCACTGTTTGATGTTGAATTGTTGTTGAAAGCATAACATTGTGTTCAGACAGCTGCAGTGTACTTCAGCTAATTTGGCTGTAGACATCTATGGCAAATGTCAAGTTTTTGCCAGTCTTTCAGAAATAAAAGGCACAGGAAATGAATCACATACACTCATTTGCAACCAGACAGCAACCCCAGTAAACCTGTGGTCTGTAATACAAAGTGATTTTAACTTAGTCTGGCTGTCACTGGGTTATGTGGCTTTACTGCAAACAGCGATGATCTCAGATTAATAATATCATGAAGCTGGTTAAGTACACTGACATGAAAGAGGTAGAGTTCTTATTTACTGTACATGCCAGTCTAGTCACATGCTCTGAGTAAGTAAAGCCATACTCTGGAAGCTAAACATGTTCATCAGTCTAGAGTGAGTATGGAAAATAAATTAACTTAAATGGCTAATCTCAGCTCACTAACAACTCTGAGCCACATGTGAGTTCTTTTGTGCATGAACTAACATTGAAACAACACACAGCATCCAACAAACATTTAGTAGCCAAGTGTCCAATTACTTTTCCACCCTGTAATGTACTATGTAATCCTACTCAAATCAAAACAAATTTAAAAAATATGTAACCATTTAAATACTTACAGTTATCCCCATATATCCATCTGTGCATGTTAACAGAAATTCTGAGGAATAAAATATAAGACACTTTTTGACTTACCACATACAGTACAGCCCAGGAGGACTGCTCATTAGAACCCGACGACATTTATCAATGCTTTTTTTTATTTGAGTGTTTTCTTTGCAGTAAATACTATGAGAGGGAAGCTCTGATGCATGACCCAGTCTTCGGGCCCATCTTGGCAGCCCTTCTGGGTAAGTGCATTTCACTGTGCTTGAACTGCCTACATCTCCAAACCAGAGGACTGTAACAAAAGCTGCAAAATACAGCTTCCCGATCAAATTACCCTATATTCATATTAAATTCTACTATGAGGTAAACAAAATACAGTTGTTGCTGAAATTACAGGATCTATTTCCTCGATCCGCAAATTTACCACAGATTCAGTCACTCTTAGAACTATTGGTTAAATTGTTTGTTAGACACAATTTAATGAGCAGAGAAATAGGACCATTCAGGCAGGATCAGGAAACAAACTTATTTGTGGACTAAACCAAGGAGGAGGTGAACAGTGTGACAGCTGGCTGAGGGAAAATCAACTCTGTCTGCACATACTGACTAAAAAGGTAACCAGATGTAGCTGATAATGCAGATGTAAGAATCAGCAACAGGTGTGTAGCAGTCAAACACAGTGAGGAAGTGGACAGAAGAACATACTATATTTCTAGTTTCAAATAACTACTAATACTATAAAATATTTACTGTGTACCAATTGCAAGACCCTGTTTAGACAGAAGAAAGTGTATGTACTCTTCTGTTTAGTTGCTACAAATTGGTGCAGTAGATGTGAGTCATTCTTTAACCCTGAAACCCTTTGTTCTGAAAATACTGTATTAACTGATAAGTGAAATACTTTTACATAGATTTTTTTCTTTCATTGCACCACTGTTCACAGTTTGACCCTGGTTTCTGCTGTGAGCTAATTTCTTCTGTGGATTCAATTTTCATACAACATTGTTGATCAAAACCAAACTCAAAAGTCATTTTAACCATTTAAAGTACATATACTAAAATAGTCTTTTTCTTACTTAGTATATACTAAAGCATACTTCAGTCACTTTGAACATATATTCGGAAAATATAGTTAGAGGTACTGTATTGTGAGCAGCTGGGAAACAATTTACCTATTGTCTGAGAGTAGAGATGTGTTTGATACCAGCAGAGGAAAATGGTTAAACAATTGTACTGACTCATAACTGTGGTTGTGCACAAGATCACACATTCAGTTTTTGATATATTTGTTTGCATATTGTTATGATACCAGTTGCATTAAAGCAAGAATGTGCCACATAGAATGATTCTTTAAACAGTTGCATTTACATTATTTTCCCAGTGAATGTTACCAGTGCTGTATGAGTCAAAACTTCATGTCCAAGAACAACAAAAAACATATCAGTGTACCCCACTGTTGCCCTGGCTGACATGCTCTTTCAGTGGCATGAACACACACACACTGTAGTTTATTATGACTCAGGGCCACACACACACTTACCTGCTGCCCTAAATGTTCACTCAAGTATCTAATGTGGATTAACTTGCCACAGAAAATAGTCCCCAGCAAATGCACTGTTTCCTCCTGTTTGAGTCATATTTACTAAAAACTATAGTGGCCAGGCGTTTTAGGAAATTACTGGGCCTTCTTTAAAAATGAAACCGTATATTGTATTTGTGATCTCTTTTTAAAGATTTGTCTCTTCAACCAAACCAGTCAGAATCAGAGACAGGGTAGGTAAGCCAGAAAATACTGTGAAATATTCATGGCTTTATTGTTTTTGTTTGATTTGTTGACTGTAAGGAAAATAGGAATGGTGTCATTATATTATGCATTAATAGCAATAGTGTTTACAAAGATAGCTCCAAACTGCATTTTAAAATGTTTAGGACACACCTGTGAAAACTGCAGAAAAGAAAAAACAAAATGCCACAAGCTCCTAGTAGAATATATTAGACTGAAGCAAGCATGTCACTTTAATGTCAGTGTTTTCACTCTCAAATCTGTTTTATTAATATTTGATGAATAAGTAAGAAAATTACAAATTGCTTCACAAACAGACATGATAAAAGTACATTATCAGCACATAAATAATCATTTAGCAGCATGAGAAACAATTCAACAAAGTCTTATACCAAGACAGAATAAGTTTAGAACTAACTAAGAAATAGACTTTTAATTAAATTGAGGAATTTTACTCATTAAGTGTGCAGTAAATGGGTCTGTATATGGGTGCTGTTTTCAGTGGGGCCCTGTGCTCTCGAGTACACCAAGCTGAAGACATCAGACCACTTTTGGACCGACCCCTCAGCAAATGAGCTAGTTCAGCGCCATCGTATCCATGGGGCTCACCGGGGTCAGGGCAATGCAGCAGGCCGCCGGCCTGCTCTGGGGGTGAGTGTGGAGGTTACTTAAGTCCAGATGGTGCTGGTGCTTGGTGGTGGGTAGGACTGATCACCGAGGATATCTAGGATGGGAGTCCTTGTTAAAGTTGTGTGAGTTGTATGAGTTTACTATTGAAAATCTTATTTCCTAGATCCGCAAGAGGCAGTCAAGTGGCAGTATGTCAGAAGACAGGTTTGCGGCATCAGCGAGGGAGTATGTGGAGTCTCTTCACCAAAACTCCAGAACACACCTTCTCTATGGCAAAAATAACGTCCTAGTGCAACCGGTACAGCAGCACATTCTCACTCCAAAAATCCTACAGAAGCAAACATGTTCACTATGCAGTTCTGCTTTCTTAAGAAGCCATAGTAAGGGAGGGTTTGACAGTAGGTGTACTCAGAGCAAAACAAAACAAATGGATCAGTCTTTATACAGCCCAATCTTTATACAGGACCTCCAGACTGAAAAGAGTCTTCAAAAGTCAGCCCCAGTCCCAACTCTGTGCTCTGACTGGTAAGATGCTGACAAAGTAGCTATGCAGATCATTTTGGTTTTGTTTGTCCAGTATGGAGAGAGGACATTTTTGCCTCCACACTAAGATTGGAGGTGAATGAAACTACCTTTGTGGTGCTCATAGGATTTAAAACTCATCAACCATTATTAAAATGTTACTTCCTACAAATGTGATCATGTGAGTACAAATAAATTGAGTTCCTGTCAGATTTATCAGTTTTGTCATTTCCAGAGTGTTTATAAGCAACAGCAAAATTTACAGTTGCATTTAAGAAACAAATTGTGTCAGGATTTTCTTAGCTTTTCCAAAGCTTGCAGCCTTTTTCAATACAATAACTTTCAGCAATTCCCAAAGTGCTCTGTGTTCCTGAGGTCAAGAATGAACGTCTATGCTCAAAGTTACTGTGCAACTTGTCAAGACCATGTAAACTGATATGTGCATATGTGTCAGGTTTGGCGAGTGAAGCTGCCAAATGGTGTTTGTAGTGAACTCAATTATATTGCCAGACAAACTGAGGTAGAGAATAGTCTTTTACTAGCAACACTCAAAACAACAGTACAAAGTCCAGAATCAAAATCAGGTCAATAATACAGTCCAAGGTCTGTGCCGGTAAACATCTACAGCCAGGAGGTCCACAAGAGAGAGGTCAGGGAGGAGATATCAGAGGGTTGGTACACAGCAGGCAATCAGAATCTGGGGGGAATAAGGCAAACACGGTGGTCAAGGCAATTCATGGTCAGAACAAGATAATCAGGCAGAGAAAGAATGCTGGAAAGTCAAAGCTGAGGTCTAGAACAATCTGGCAACTTCCTGATGTGGGGAAGTTGCCTATATGCTTGTGTAGCAGGTGTTGCCAATCTGGGTGATGAGATGCAGGTGAAAACAATACCAGCTGATTAATGTAAAAAGTCCAAAACTGAGGCGAACCAAACAGGAAGTAATCTCAAAATAAAAGCCTGGGACCAGAAGCCGGTGGGACAGAATCATGACACATATGCACAGAAATTAAGGTTTCTGGCAAGGTCTTAGGCATGAAGAAACAAATGAGGATGTAAGGATTTCAAGTGATTCAACTGCAAAACTCACACCAGTCGTCTTTCCTTCTTCCTCTTCCATTTCCCATTGTAGAAGAAGGACATGGAGGTGTTGCGCGGCTACTTGTCACTCCACCAGGCTGGGGATAACCTGACCCTGAAATGGACACCCAACCAGCTCATCAATGGCACGCTGGGAGACTGTGACCTGGAGAAGAGGTACTGCGGCCATGATGTTCTTGCTATGTATTTATAAAAAGAACTAAATAGCAATGGTGCTCCAACTGCCCCTGAGGCTTCATTTTCTAAAACACATTTCTCTCTCTCATAGCATCTACTGGGACTATGCACTGACTGTTCCTCTGCGCCAGATAGTGTGTATCCACTGTCATCAGCACTGTGAGTATACTGCTGCTGCTCCTCCAAACCCTCCCTACTCACACACAGTCATGTTACCTCACATTTACAGTAGCATTATGACAGAAATGCACTTTCACAAGCTGCTGTTTAGTGCCTGCATGTAACCTGTGTGACTCTTACATTTGATTGCATGTGTATGTGCCTGTACTCTCACTGTCTTTTGATGTTTTTTACATCACAGTATATACAGTGCCTTGCGAAAGTATTCAGCCCCCTTGAACTTTGCAACCTTTTGCCACATTTCAGGCTTCAAACATAAAGATATAAAACTGTAATTTTTTGTGAAGAATCAACAACAAGTGGGACACAATCATGAAGTGGAATGAAATTTATTGGATATTTCAAACTTTTTTAACAAATAAAAAACTGAAAAATTGGGCGTGCAAAATTATTCAGCCCCCTTAAGTTAATACTTTGTAGCGCCACCTTTTGCTGCGATTACAGCTGTAAGTCGCTTGGGGTATGTCTATCAGTTTTGCACATCGAGAGACTGAAATTTTTGCCCATTCCTCCTTGCAAAACAGCTTGAGCTCAGTGAGGTTGGATGGAGAGCGTTTGTGAACAGCAGTTTTCAGTTCTTTCCACAGATTCTCGATTGGATTCAGGTCTGGACTTTGACTTGGCCATTCTAACACCTGGATATGTTTATTTGTGAACCATTCCATTGTAGATTTTGCTTTATGTTTTGGATCATTGTCTTGTTGGAAGACAAATCTCCGTCCCAGTCTCAGGTCTTTTGCAGACTCCATCAGGTTTCCTTCCAGAATGGCCCTGTATTTGGCTCCATCCACCTTCCGCTCAATTTTAACCATCTTCCCTGTCCCTGTTGAAGAAAAGCAGGCCCAAACCATGATGCTGCCACCACCATGTTTGACAGTGGGGATGGTGTGTTCAGGGTGATGAGCTGTGTTGCTTTTACGCCAAACATAACGTTTTGCATTGTTGCCAAAAAGTTTGATTTTGGTTTCATCTGACCAGAGCACCTTCTTCCACATGTTTGGTGTGTCTCCCAGGTGGCTTGTGGCAAACTTTAAACGACACTTTTTATGGATATCTTTAAGAAATGGCTTTCTTCTTGCCACTCTTCCATAAAGGCCGGATTTGTGCAGTATACGACTGATTGTTGTCCTATGGACAGAGTCTCCGACCTCAGCTGTAGATCTCTGCAGTTAATCCCGAGTGATCATGGGCCTCTTGGCTGCATCTCTGATCAGTCTTCTCTTTGTATGAGCTGAAAGTTTAGAGGGATGGCCAGGTCTTGGTAGATTTGCAGTGGTCTGATACTCCTTCCATTTCAATATTATCGCTTGCACAGTGCTCCTTGGGATGTTTAAAGCTTGGGAAATCTTTTTGTATCCAAATCCGGCTTTAAACTTCTCCACAACAGTATCTCGGACCTTCCTGGTGTGTTCCTTGTTCTTCATGATGCTTTCTGCGCTTTAAACGGACCTCTGAGACTATCACAGTGCAGGTGCATTTATATGGAGACTTGATTACACACAGGTGGATTCTATTTATCATCCTTTGTCATTTAGGTCAACATTGGATCATTCAGAGATCCTCACTGAACTTCTTTAGAGAGTTTGCTGCACTGAAAGTAAAGGGGCTGAATAATTTTGCATGCCCAATTTTTCAGTTTTTTATTTGTTAAAAAAGTTTGAAATATCCAATAAATTTTGTTCCACTTCATGATTGTGTCCCACTTGTTGTTGATTCTTCACAACAAATTACAGTTTTATATCTTTATGTTTGAAGCCTGAAATGTGGCAAAAGGTCGCAAAGTTCAAGGGGGCCGAATACTTTCGCAAGGCACTGTAAATGTATTCCTTAGCTTGAAAAGAAAAAAGGTGTTACGTGATTCAGTTTGTCCTCTTTTTCTGTTCCCATCTCATCCTTGCGTAATGTTTTTCCACCATTTTCCAGCTGACTGTGGTGGTACCCTGGTTCTGGTCAGTCAGGATGGAATCCAGCGACCACCCCTCCACTTCCCCCCTGGTGGTCACCTCCTGGCCTTCCTCTCCTGTCTGGAAACAGGCCTTTTACCGCGGGGCCAGCTGGAGCCCCCTCTCTGGTCCCAAAAAGGCAAGGTGTGTCACCCTGTTAGAGTTTCACTGTATTCACATTGAAACTTAACGAGTGGTTAATGTCAATGCATGGCCTCGCTAGCAAAGGAAGCACAGCTGTACCTTTATTTTTGAAGGGTCATTCTGCCCCTGCTCTGTGGAAAGTGTGTGGTTTTCAAGCTACACTGTGGCTGAGAGGAAAGCATTACAGAGAATTATAAACTCAGCACAGGACATCTTCAACACATCGCTTGCCACACTAGGGGATACTGTATATGCAGTATCCGATGTATGCACAGAGCCACAAACATAATCAATGACCCATCTCACCCAGGAAGTCACCTATTTGACTTGCTGCCCTCCAGAAGACTTCAGACTTCCAGATACCAAAACAGTTTCTACCTGTGCAACATGTAAGAACTGAACTGTGTCACTCAATAGATTGAGTCTTATGTGCAATATACCCAGCACTGATTCTTTTATGTGCAACATGAGCAATTGTTTTGTAACATGGTAATTTACTGTGTGGTTTTATTTTACATGTTCTTAACTTACCCCTGGGAAGGAGATGCACTGAAATTTTGTTGCGATTGAGCAATGACAATAAAAGTTCTGATTTGAATGTCAATACTGCAGGTAAGATATTCATGTTAGGGCAACAGATTATTAGTGCATTCAGGAAGGGAGAATGCTACTACCGGTAAATTGTATTTGAAAATATATAGCAAGCAATACAATACTAGAAGCCTGTGATTTTCAAATGCTATACATTTTTGTACAAAAAAGTCCTAGCAGAAGCGACCATGATACTACTTATTTCTACAGTATTAAAATCCATTACAATTTGACACATACAGTATTAAACTAAAAGACTTCATATTTGCCTCTCCTGTCTCCTATACTGCTTTCATTGAATGGTTCAAAGTCAAAATTTCCAGATAAGCTCAAACCGTAATTTAGCAAGTCAAAATTTCCAGATAAGCTCAAACCATAATTTAGCAGCACACAGTCAAACTGAAGAGGCACTGGGGGGGAGTTTGGTTATGGCAGCATCTACTTGACTGATGCAAGTGGTCAGTCTCTGTTTAATGTACCTAATACGAAGAACCACAATCACTTTATGCTGGCTACAGAAGGTGCAGCAAACATTTAAAATAAGTGCAGCTTTAATAGTTTATTTCTGTATACGTTTTTGTATTTTGTGTCTGTCCTGCAGGGAAAAGTGTTCCCCAAACTGAGGAAGAGGAGCAGTACTGCCAGGCTCACTGACCAGGACAAGAATGGTGAGGAGCAGACAGCTGCTGACTATGTGTTTCGCATCGTTTATCCAGGATACCGCTATGATGCCAGTAAGTAACAATTCTACATTGCTATGCACACTGGTACAAAGTGTTTCCAAGGCAGCAGAGGCTGCACACAATGAAAATTGCACATCCCTCTTCTATGGCTAACAGTCATCTCTGTGATTGCTTTTGCCTTTTGACTAGGTTTGTCTGTCTTCCCATCATATGTTTATAAAGTACCATTGTAGTGCTGTTTTATCCACAGTGCCCATCTTGAGACCTGTAGGGTGTCATTGTTCTAACTGTGTTCTCTGTTGTCCCACTGGTGCAAGCAGTCACTATAAACTACCACCACACCACGGGCAGCCGCGCTCCATCGCTGGATGATGATGAGGAAGAAGATGATAGGCTTCATGCTATGATCTCAATGATCTGCTCGCGGAACCTCACAGACCCTAATGTCATGAAAGGTTTTTATCACCTTAACACACCCACCCCACCCGATCAACGCAAATCTCACATGCAAAGTTGCTTTAAAATTTATTAAAGGAAGGAAAAGGAAAAATAAATAAATAAAAAACAAACACTGGTGTGGATCAACAATCCAAAAACCAACAAAACCAGGTACAAGGTCAGAAAGCAAGTCAAATGTTAGCCATATTGAAAATTAAGGCCTCTAGCTATATCTAACTTTGGCCTGCCAGGTTGAACTTAATGTAAAAAATGAGCTAGAAAGTTGTACAGCACAAAATGAGAAGCTTTATGGCAAATAACTAACACAATCCAGGATTCTGACAGGTGCTACACTGAGTAAACAGATAGCAAATCCTATTTCATATCCTCCTATTTGTTTGTCCTCAGGTATGATAAAAGTGATTTGTAAAGGACAGGATGCAGCAGGATTTGAATTAGAAGTGTGATCTTTTAGCCCTGACATTCCTCTGCCATGAGACAGATCATCTGTTGTCTCTGTCACAGTCTTAGGAATTCTTCCTCTAACCAATACACTTATATTAAAAAATTGATCAAAAGACTAGGTTGAATGAAAAAGGTTGCTTTAAACTAAAATGATTATCTAAAGATTTTGCACAAAAGATTGTAAGGTCCACTTAATTCTGCTCTCATCAGCTTTGTTTCCAGCCACAGTGGCTAGTGTTTTCCACACAAACTTCAGATAAGTTAAATCCACTGTATGCCACTGCTCAGCACTAAACAGCAGGCAGAAAAATTTAGGAACTAGTTGGTGGAGAGCGTTGAGCATATAGTGGCTAAAGACATGGGTATTTTCTTCAGGAGTTGGTGGAGACAAAAGCTGAGCATAAAGGAAAGTTGATGTTCCTATTTTCATCAAGTGGAAAGACACAGATTAATGCTAATGTTGCCCTGTGTCTGCTGCATTAGGTAACTGCTGACTAACATGTTATCTAGAAATACTGAAGTTGAACAGATTATGTTTTTTCAGCTTGTTCCCGTGCCCCAAGTGGCCAGAAATTTGTTAATGTCACTGATGTTAAAATGCTACATGTGACATCTTTTTAGTGACTGCAACATGCAGAATTGCTGCTTGCAGTATGGTGCTTTGGATCCACATACTCTTCCATTTGTATTGTTGTGTGTCTGGGGTCAGGCTTTAATGTTTCAACATATTGCACTCAGTATTCTTGGCCTAGTCAAATGCACAGCATCCATTAGCAAAACGTCATTAAGATACCCTCAAACTCTGATGACCATTTTTGCCCAAGTGTAGCAGTGAACTGTCAGCATAGATTCTAACAATGAATTGTAATGCTGATCTTCTGCAAAACTGCCAAAGAAAAAAGTGAATAGTACAGTAGCTCCAGGCCCTGGGTGTCAGATGGAGAAGGAAAGGAAGGAGAGAGGAGTAGCACAAGCAAAATGAGAGGAAGTCTAAGGGAATGAGGAAGTCTTCATTGCACACCATTTTGAAGGATAGTGACACACACATGGACACACACAGACACAAGTTATAACTAGTCTGTTAACATGCAGCCAGGTGAATCATTTTATGTTAGGATTATCTCTAGAACTAGATAGATCTATATCTCAGTCTCTGGTAGCATATTCCAACCATTCTATGGTATTTACGCAACAATAAAATATTTCAGTTCAGTTCAGTTTAATTTGCATAATGCAAGATCAGAACAAAGTCATCTTGGGACACTTTCATTGTATTATTACAGTATTATAGAAAAAACCCAACAAATCCCCCTTGAGCAGCATTTGGTGACAGCGGGGAGGAAAATCTCCCATTAGCTTTATCAAAAAGTCTTAAGTCTAATCTTAAAGGTAGAGAGAGCGTTTGCCTCCTGAACTGGGAGCTGGTTCCACAGGAGAGGAGCTTGATAATTAAAGGCTCTGCCTCCCATTCTACTTCTGTAGACTCTAGGAACCACAAACAGACCTGCACTTAGTTATCTTCTTTCTTGTTGACTGTTTCCCTTGTGCTATGACATAAATGACAGCTGCAGTTAAGACTTCCTGGAACTTGTGATCTGGTACATTAACATTAGAAAATGAGAGCTTAGTCACAGATATCATCAGAAATCCAGTTAATGCCTCAACAGCTTCTGACACACTCCCTCTACATTCTTCCTGCTTAATTTCACTCTCTCTGTCTCTTCTCTTTCTTCCCACTGCTTGGCAACACAACTAAATCCACTTGTTTGGCAGGGAGAGAGAAGCCTGTGAAACGCACACTGGAATCACACACAGTTGGATGAACAGACTTGCTTTATAGAGAGTGCTGCTAAGTGACTGCACAAATCTGTCAAGTGGTTCCATCACAGATTCAAACTACCTCATTTTGGTCAAGAACTTTCTGACAACTTTGCATTCTGGGATTTGCAGTGCTGACTGCCTTAGGGTTGTGTGAGAGCAAGCACGTCTCAGCACTGCTGGGCTATGCTGTCATTGCTAAAAATAAGTTTAAATAACTTGCTTAGTGTTCTGCACTTCTTTCATTTGACTTAATTGTTTCCCTTCTTTTTGTCCCTTCATTCCTCACTTGCAACATGCTTGACAGTTTTTGCATGGGAAATATACACATCTTTCATTGTTTTTTAAAGAATGACTGTGTTTCTGCGTATTTGTGATGGAAATCCTTTCTCACAGTCTCCTCCTGTTCGTTTTGGCTTTTCTGACTTCCTCAGTTATTTCTCTTGTTTGTGCAGTCCTTTGCTGCAATGCTGTTCACTGTAATTCTTCACTAACCACACCACCCCTTCCCCCTCCTCTCACCCCCTCCTCCACCCCTCTCATTACGGTCCTGTGTGGTTCCGCAGTAGTAGAGATGTGGAGTCTCTGTGTGAGCGGGGTTGCATTACTGAGCCCAAATCAGCTGTTGATCACATATAGCCCTAAAGTAAAGAATGGGGAGGCCAGATGTTGGCCTCATTCCATCATTTTTTCTTTTTTTTTTATTTTGATTAATTTTTTTATATATATGATTTGTTTTGGGGGGTTACTGAACAGCCAAAGCACAGCTTCATATTTATGACAGGTCATCAGCTCCAACCTGAAGAATTAAGGTGAAGAGCATTTATTTAATGTTGAAGTCTTTGTGATTTTTTCCCCTTCCCTTTGTGTGCTCTATTACTGGTGTCCATTTGTTTTTGCTGTTTCAGAGATAATTTCTCTTTGGTGCTTCTTGTCTGGTTCTGGCTTCATGCATCCTGCATGGCCTGAGCATCAGCCTCCTCCCTGCCTCCCTTCTGTCACTTCCTCTCTTCTTCCTTTTCTACTTTCTCCTCTCTCCTGTTGCATCCTCCTGAGCTCTGCTGTCTCCTCTGCCTCCCCCCTGAATTAGCTGATCCAGCATGGTTTCCTTGCATCCTTCTCTGCCTGTCTCTCCCACATCATTGCTCCTGCTTCCTAAACTGTCACTTTTGGTTTCCTCTAAACTTGTTTTTACAGCCCCCATGTAACATTAGTGTAAAACAGGGGTGTCAAACTCAATCGCACAGGGGGCCAAAACTCAAAGCACACTTTAGTTTTAGTCTGTTCAATAAATTTTTATCCTGTTCGGCCCGCGACCTAAACGTTTTTTGAATATAAATATGAATCAAAACAGACAGGATACAATATTATTCCAAAATAAATAAACTTGAACTTAAAATCAGCAACTGTATTTCTGCTAAGGCTTACATTTGCAAACACCTGCTTTTTGTCTGGACACAAGACGTTGCACACTTTCATCATGCAGCTCTTCAGAAACTCTCCCTCAGTAAATGGCCAGGCTGATTTGGCTATCTCCTCTGCCGCAATAAAATTTGCGCTCACAGCAGCTTCGCTTTGGTGAAAACGTGCTGTGATGTCAGATTCCTCTTCAACTCCTCTATCTTCTGTAGCTTCTGCTCTGCATTCACGTTTTTCAGCTCGTCCTGATGTTTTGTCTCGTAGTGCCGTCTTAGGTTATATTCCTTAATTACAGCCACATTAGCTCCACAAATAAGACACACGGGTTTACTGACAATGTCAGTAAACATATACTCAGCCTCCCACCGAAAGGCTCTGTTTTCAGAATCAACTCTTCTCTTGGCCATTGTTAGGAGCTAGCTTTGACTCGAAATTAGGGTTGTATACATCAACAGACGCTTGATTGATCTGACGTAATTGACGCAAGAATGATTGCAGGTAGTCTATCGTTCGGTAAGGCAGCTGTTACGCTGCATTATGGGATTTGTAGTTGTGTGTTATCGGTGCTTATATCGCCGGGCCATTAAAAACAGATATATAAAATGATCTCGCGGGCCGGATGCAATTGTACACAGGGCCGGATGTGGCCCACGGGCCTTGAGTTTGACACATGTAGTGTAAAACATCCACCCATCTATTCATCTCTTGGTGTCACGAATATCAAGGAACAATACACAGAAAGATGTATTTATGGTTGAGCTGGGGGACCTCTGTCATAATATGTAAGGCATAAAACATATCCATTGTGAATTGGATTTAAAGGTGCAGATGTTTAATACAGGATAAGAGAAGCACTGAGAAATCTGCTTTTCTTCTTACTTGAATTCTTTCAGGTTTAGACCACAGGGAAATGATGGAGATGCAGGGTTTCAGAGGAAGCCCATCATTGTGGCAACAGGCCGAAGTAACCACTTGTGAGTCCCTGTGCCAGTCCTGCTCCACAGCTGGTAGCAACGTGTCATTCAACTACTCAGCCGGCTGTACCTGCATACACGAGCCTTCAGACATTCACACGTATGCACTATAAAACTAAAAGCAAACATTCTGCTGTGCACATTTTGTTTCACAGTGTACCATTGTCAGGTAGGAAGCCAGTATGTTTGCAAACTATCTGTTCAGCTGAAGAACAGCCATAGTGGGGGCTTCCTTATGAAAGACAAATATTTTAGAGTCCGACACATAACTTTGGCTTGGTGATAACTAGTGACCTCCTGTTTCCACCAGTATTCCTCTGAAGATGCTGTGCCAGAACATGAAGAGACAGATAGTCTCCAGAGCCTTTTATGGATGTAAGTACATCAGTGTTAGTGCGCTGCACTATTTCCACAAATTCTTTTTGAGCTTCTTTCTCAAATACATAAATAATATAGATATGTATTTGCCTTGGATAATAGCTGTTCACACTGTGTTTGCTTTAGTATAATGTTCGTGCAGCATAGGGAGAATTTCTGCTGCTTTACAATTGGCAGGAACATTGCACTACTGGCTTCCAGTCAAGTGCACATTTTTAAATAAGAAATTTCATTAAGTAATTTAAATAATGAATTTCAAATATGTACAGGTCAGTGCTGCCGGGTCATGTAATAAGAAAGCTTCCAAGGCTTTGTGAAACTAATTATGGAAACAAACAACAAGAAACTCGACGACATGACCAAAGAATACAGGAGATAAAAACGAGTTTGCAGTTTACCCAGCAAGATGTGGATGCAATTAAAGCAGCCGTGGGTGAGCAGGAAATACATGCCAAAAACACTAGGCATGACGTCTACAAAACTTGTGAGAGTATAATAACTATAACGTATAAAATGGAGCAATTGGAAGCACAGTCCAAGCAAAAAAAACCTAATCTTCGAGGGAATCAAGGAGACAGCTGGAGAAAGCTGGACGAAAGCGGAACGGAAGGTGAAGGAGATTTTAAAGGACAAACTGCAAATTCATCAAGAAATAGAGATGGAACGGGTTTACAGAGTCGGGAAACTTTCTGATCGTGGACCGAGAGCGGTGTTGGTCAAGTTGATGAAAGAGAAACATAAGGCAAACATTCTGCAGCAAGCAAAGAGGCTTAAGGGAACTAATATTTACATCAACAAAGATTACCCCGAGTCTGTGAGGAAGAGAAGAAGAGAGTTGATGCCGATGTTAAGAGCGGCTAGGGTGAGAAGAGAAATTGCGTTTCTGCGTTACGACAAATTAGTGACCCGACCTCGGCACCAGAATCCTGGACCCATGA
>NW_018127906.1:237168-238030 GCF_001952655.1 Monopterus albus | reverse complement strand
TAAGTCAGTTAATGCCAAGTGGCAAAAGATGAGATATGTGGGTTTGTGAAGAGACCGTTCACATTTAACAAACACTAATATGAAACTGTTCCCCACAGCTATAGCCAAGAAAAATACAAAGAACAGGGCTGATACAGGTCCATAATATTCAGGTGAAAGTCCAGGAAATCCAGCGATGAAGAAGTCTTTTATCCTTGTTACATTAGTGTCGAGCATATTTACTTGAATTCACAATAAAAACGTACCAAATAAAAGCACAAAGATTGAGTAAAGTAGATTTGAGCAGATGAGAAAAATTATAAATAACATCAAAATGTTGAAAATAAATCTAGAGTAATTACTTCAGATCTGACTGGTATAAAACCAAATGCAAAAAAGCATATTGCTGTGACCTGAAGTGTTTAGCTTACCTTTACAACAAATTTGATTCCATGTGTGTACTACAACAGTTCAATGTAGTACAACTTAAAATCTACTCAGCTTCTTGTTTGACACTATATTTTATATAGTGTATACAGGTAGATCTCAAAGGGCTATGGATGACATGTTTAGTCCTTTGGTATTCAGTTTCCCATCAGTGGCTTATAGGCACGACGGATATGCAGCAATATTATGGAATAGGCTGCATCACAATATATGATGTTATTCATTTGCTTCTCTACAATATCTGTTTGTTGTAACTAAAACATGCTTAATATTTTCTTAGATGAATTTGTGGATCCCATAAAGGAAATCTGGAAATATTTATGTTCATTTAGACTCACTGAACACATCACTACGTGAGTTGAGGCTCAAGACTGGATGATTGTACTGCTAATTTTGAACCCAAGCGAGGTTTAATGATTAATTAGGTGGAACATGC
>NW_018127906.1:234571-236794 GCF_001952655.1 Monopterus albus | reverse complement strand
ATCAATCAATAATATGTTAGCAAACAGTAATTAAATAACCCTCTGAACGTCATTTCATAAAATACATTGCTGAGCAACAATGAATTCATCATGTTTCTATGGAGAGTAGTTTTTTTACTGTATGTCCAGTAAAAAACTTGGCTTGTGGCTTATGTAATTCTCTAATAATGTTCAGTAGGGGACCTACTGTTTATGCACAGTGGAAACATAGTTAATACTGTACAAGGTTTCCACATCATTATCACATTTTTAAACCATTTAACATTTTTTAAATTATAATTGCCATTCGTCAGTTAAGCCCTGGTCTTCATTCATAGTGAAAACGTAGCTGCACAGTTTTAGTTTTCCTGTCACTTAATTGTACTGAAAACTGTATATTTGTACTTCACTGACTATATTATATATTATCACACCTGTTGATTACATTAATCCTGGAAGCGGGATCCTTACTCTGTTGCTTTTGTTAAGGGGTTCTTATCCTTGTTTTTTATTGTGGTTATCATGCTGAGCATCTAAGTAGTGGATATTTTGTTTGAAACTAAATGTACTTGTCCTGACTTTATTGCTGCTTGGCTTCAGCTCTTTATGTGCCTGTCTCACCTGTCCACCAGGGCTGGCCTACTGTCGACAACTGTCCACTGTGCGGACTCACCTGTCAGCACTAGTCAACCACAGCACTGTCCCTCCAGAAAGGCCTTGTGAGGCTTCAGGAGGCCTCAGCAAAGAAGTGTGGAGCAAGTACCAGAAAGATTGCAAGGTACAGGACATTGAATGTGTGAACAAAATTGACCTGCAAGAATTATACCAACAACACAAAAAACTTAATCCTCCTCTACCACACTCTGACACTCCTCCACCTCTCACAGGCTGGTAAAATTAGAAGCCGGACATCAGAACAACTAGCCAAGTCATTATTGAGTCACTGATAGTGTACAAGCAGCAACCTCCAGGGGCCTATTGCACAAAACTAGGATAAGGGATTAAGCCGGGATATCTTGGTGATCCTGGCTCAATTTATCCGTGATTCGGTTGCACTAAAGCTGGATTAGATGGCGGTAGGATGTTATGGTATAAATTACCATGGAGATTTATTCTGTGGAGCTAGCCTGCTCCAGACCAGGCTAAGTTCCAGGATTTATTTAATCTCATCCCTCATGTCAGTCAGCAGTCACCACAAACGGAAACCAATAGTTATTTCACTGCACACTATACATTGTTATCACATATAATTAGACCCACTGTCATTGTTTAAACGTTTGTGATCATTAATTTCAATCATTTTGGATAAATGATGACTTTTAGATGATGTTGCTATCATTAGATAATTTACAGTTTCCCATAGACTATAAGGCTATATATAAAATGATAGAATATTAGGGCCACAGAGGGAGAAAAAAGAAAATTCACAGACTTCGATAATGAAGTCTTTAATAATATTGTAACCCGTTGTTTTAGAGGAGGACAGTTGTTAAAATGACAGCTGTGGGGCATTTCGTGGAATTGTTCTTCAGTATGGTTCCACAATCAAGGACATACTTAATCTTTTGGCACATCAGCATCACATTGTCATATGTATCAGGACTGTAAAAAGAATATGCATCTTTTAGGGAAAAAAGAACCAGCCTCATAAATGTATGACTTTTTCCTTCTTCCTTAGTGTGGCCTTAATACTCTGTCATATAAAATACACATTCCATATAAATATAAAAACACAAAGTGTAACATTATGTTCCTTTATTGAATAAGGATAAAACAAAGCAGGTAAACCATCAGCTCCTTTCGAAACTGAAGTCACACAGTGACTCTACAAGATGGAAAGCACAGAATCAAAGCATATTATACAACAAAAGGATAAATACACATTCAAAAGGTCTGTATATAACACACCCCGCATGTCTGCACACTGAAATAAATGCAGGACAAATCCATACAAATCAACTGAACAGACAAATGAATGGATACAGCACAAACATAAGAGGCCAAATCAATAATATATATATATTGAACACAAAAAAACCCAAATTCCTCTGCCACCGCAGGACATATTTAACCAAAATTGAAAGCACATATACTAACTAAAATAATTCAACACATATTGGTCCCTCAGCAGCCGACCACTGTCGTCATCACAGCTTTAGTGCAACCGGATCACGGATAAATTGCGCCAGGATCACCAAGATATCCCGGCTTAATCCCTTATCCTAGTTTTGTGCAATAGGCCCC
>NW_018127906.1:228796-234152 GCF_001952655.1 Monopterus albus | reverse complement strand
CTTAATTATTTCTTTGACCTCCTCGTATGCCTCCATGAGGATTTGTGCCTCCGACGGGGAAAAGTACGCCGCTCTAGTTGCCATGGTGAATCAGTGAATCTGTGATCGGTGGCGGGTCTATTTGAGTGAGCCGTGAACGCGCACATATCCAGGATTGGTTACACCTGGCTTGATGAATCCGTGTCTGCTCATCCTGGCTTGGTCTTTGTGCAACCAATTAAGCCTGGACGCACGTGTTTTGGATTCATTGAGCTCAGCTCAGTCATTTATCCTGGATGTCTTAATTCTACTTTTGTGCAACAGGCCCCAGGGCTGAGAAATGAAGCCAGTTAAGTGCCAAAACCTGCAGTTCCTCGAATGGCCACTTGAGGCTGACTCCAAACAGACTCCCATGTTAAAATGTCCAACTTTACAGCAGGAAGAAACATGTTTCCAGCCTGGTACAAAAATAAGTTTGGTGATGTTATTCTTGCAGTGATCATAGGAGCTCACTGAACAATAATCCATGATGCTATGTGTGTTGCAACTTAATCTTATTATAACTTTATAATCACTTACCTTATTGAAAAATGTGTTTCTATTATGTCTCCTCCTCATGTATTGTATGGTATATCCTCATTTGATGTAGCTGTATAGAAACTGTAAGTCAGATATCTTGTGTTTCTGCTGCAGTCTGCAGCCCTCTCAACTCTCCACCGCACTCTAATGAAAATTTAATGAGCTTCAGTGAAATGAAGTCTCATTACAGAATGCCATATGATACCATCAGTGCTATTAAAGCAGACAGTAATCATTCATCACTTCCAACAATGTTATCATTATTAATTTACACTCTGTTCTTATCTATGCCCATATTCTTCTTTACTCATCTATAGTATGTCTTCCTCCATGTGCACTGCAATCATTCTTTTCTCTCCTGCTCTTACTGATGCACAACACACACGTCAGGCCTTTTCTTTCTGTCTTTTGGCTTATATTGTTTTCATTTCTCCATATGTGTAGAACTACAAGGAGCTGGAGTTGCTGAGGCTGGTTTACTATGGCGGAGTGCAGCATGAAATCAGGAAGGAGGTCTGGCCTTTCTTGCTGGGACATTATAAATTTGGCATGGGCAAAAAAGACATGAGCCAGGTATAGCATGCACACACACACACACACGGTGTTAATTTGTTTCTAAACTGGGAAAGCAATGTGTGATTGCCTTTGTTTCCTGTAAAGATTGATGCAAAGATCAGTGAGCACTACCAGCAGGTGATGCGGGAGTGGAAGGCCTGTGAGGTGATCATCAAGCAGAGGGAGAAGGAGATGCATTCAGCCATCTTTTCCAAGCTCTCCTCAGGCAGCAGCATCGATAGTCACGTCCTGCAACTGGTTCACAGAGACTCCACACTGAGCAATGAGGTGAAGAAGACACAGTGTGACATTTAACATAAACAGGCATCAACCAGGTGTCTGAGTAAATCTGTATATTCTATACTCTACAATATAATGCTGTTTGATCTAAAGAGTGTCAAGTGTATTCATTATGATTTTTACTGAGAGTTAGGACTCAATAAACCACAAACTGCACTATTGTGCAGGTACTGAATGCAGGATATTAATAATACAACATTTCTGAACATTTCATCTTTGTCTGCCAGTGATTTTCCTAATTTCTCACTGTGCTTTACATGTCACCTTATTTCAGCATGAGGAAATGATAGTTTCAGATAACCAGTAAGAGCTCAGTAAAAGTTCCCAGCAAGTAAAATACATACTTACATACTTGTGGTAGTGCTACATCCTCACCAGTTCCAACAGCCATGTTCTAGTTTTATACTGCATGTTTCTAAGCAGCTTTTGAGCACACTGTGTGTTCCCACCATCAAATTAAATATACTCTCAGTAGTCAGTATGTGTACTACAAAAGACTTTTGAGTATTGTTTTGATTTGTTGATGACACTGTTGCACCACAGTAAATGTAACAAAAGAAACACCTGCAGTGTTTTTAATCCTTGACAGTGGCATTCTAAAGCCAGTTTTACATATACAAAACTGTATACTGTGTACATGCAGTGTACAAGTTGTATGTAACACAACAAATCACACAATCATAGGTTGTAGGTTGCATGTCCCAGCAGGAAGCTTCAGATAAGCTTATGGAAAGGTTAGCTGCTCTATTCCGTGCAAATCAAATAAAAACTAAAAATTAAATTAAGCATTTTAAAACACATATGTAGTATAAATGTAGTGGCAGTTATTCTGCTTCATCTTAATGTTACAAAAGCTGATTGATTTTTTTTCTGACTTGTTGACTTGGCAGTGGTTCGTTCACTGGGGAAAGTCAGCTCCAGGACACTGGGTGTACTTTATATACAAAGTTTATTAGTTTGAACAACCAGATGAAAAACATCTATTGGATCAACTCAATAAGGGGATGAGGATGAGCTGTAGTTAGGGTAGGGCAGAGGGAAGGTTGTAAACAGAAGCAAGAAAACAGTGATTATGCTAGTGAGACATAAACCATATAAACCACATGTCCTGTAACCTGCAACATGCCATCTGTAGGTGTTTATGTCAGTAGATGATCCGGACGCAGGGAGCCAGGAGACCCCCAGTGGAGAGGACAGCAATCCCACCATGACCACCCTGGTCCCCCCTGTTGCCCTCCCCCCAGAGGAGCGTCCTCTGGTGGAGTTTGATTCCCCTGACTCGGGTCTGCCCTCCAGCAGAAACTACTCAGTAACCTCTGCTCATTCCCAAATCCTCTCAAGTATAGATGACAGTCAGAGCACAGAAGAGGAAGGAGGGGGTGGGGAGGGGGGCAGGACTCCAGGTATGCTGGAGGAGTGTCAGGACTCTCTGGCTGAGGCTAGGCTGTGCAGTCAGCTGGACAAACTGGTGATCAGTGGAGCGGCTGCTGAGGGGTGTTCTCCATCACTCTCCTCATATACGGTGCGTACAGTATGTTCATCTGTCTGCTTATTTAATTTGATTGAACAAGTCTGCAACGAGTGGAGGCAGCTGTCACACACCAAGTATTTGACTGAATGAATGAAATGCTAATGATTTTGCTGCTGATGTGGAGCTTATGTCCAGTTATTGCTGAAGGTGGCAGTGGGAAGGTTATGTGGTCTTTAAAATCAAAAGGAATTATGTGGTTGAGGTCATGGATGTGGAGTTGATCCCATTTGGGGACAGTTATGCTCAACAAATTATGGTCACTTGTTTTTGAGAAATGAACCAAAGTAGTAGATGGACAGAGCTTCCTAGTAGTAAAACATAAAAATGCCAAAGAAAGACCAACAACTTTTAATTTACAGTCACTTACTGTTGTTGACAACAGTGTTTCCTTTGTACAGATTGAGCTGTTGGACACAGTTGCCCTGAACCTCCACAGGATAGACAAAGATGTGCAGCGCTGTGACCGAAACTATTATTACTTCACCACAACCAACCTGGAGAAACTCCGCAATATCATGTACAGGCATGTGGAACGAATGTTGGGTTCTTCATTTAGAGATGTGATAATATTCAGTTGGTTTTTGTTTTTGTGCAAGACGTGCAAGACAAGCTTGTGGTGAGAACCCACAAAGAGTTATCACTAAGTCCACCCTGCAATCCTCTCAGCTCTAGCTTTTTTTTCAGGCCTTTGTTTTAACACTCATCAGGGTAATTTTCTGCAGCAGCAGGCAGCTGTTTCCAGCACAGTAAAGACTGTGATAAACCCCCTGTGCACTGCCTGCCCAGTAGCTGTGCTCACAGTGGCACATTTTGCTGCTAAAGAGCCAAACCTTTTCTTCAGGAGTTGGTGGAGAGGAAAACAGAGCTAAGAGTGAATATTGGACATGCAGTGGCTCCAGAATGTATTCCCACCCCTCAACTTTTTGCATACTTCATTGTGTTGTTGAGTTAACTTTAAATAGATAAAATTGCCATTGCCACAGAACAAATGTTTCCATAGCCTTAATGAAGTACTTGTAGAAGCCCCTGTGGCTGCAGTTACAGCTATGGGTGGCTTTGAACAGTGTGGCCCATTCTTCCTGACAGATCAGATTGGATGGTGAGCGTCTGTGGACTGCACTCTTCAGGTGTCTCCACAGATGTTGTATGGAGTTTAAGTCTGGGCTTTGGCTGGGTCATTCAAGGACAGTTAGACACCCTAGTGTGTCATCCCAGGTCATGTGCACTCTGCAGGTTTTCTTCAAGGACTTATTAACAGGTGGTGCTCACCAGACGTGTTGCTTGGAGTTCTGTCCAGAGAGCTAGGCTTTTGTCTATTCAGACCAGAGAGTCTTTTTTCTTATTATCTCAGAATCCTTTAAATGCTGACAACTCCAAGCAGCTGTCTTACTCACAGATTCCTGTGTCCAGCCAGTCTACTATAAAGGCCAGATTGATGGAGAGTTGCTGAGATGGTCGACCTTCCAGCAGGTTCTCCTGTCTCTGCAGAGAACTTCTGAAACTTATTTAGAGGGACTGTTTGGTTCTTGGTCACGTCCTTGACCAAGACCTTCTTACTCAGTTTCGCTGGATGGCCAACTTTAGAAAGAGTCCTGGTGATTATAGACCTCATCCACTTCACAGTCACTGAGGCCACTGTGCTCCTGGGAATACGCAAGGACTTAGACCTGACAGCTGCCATGTGAGTTACGTAATGGGACAGTGCACGCACCGGGCAGAGAACATGGAATTCTTTCTCTGACTCATCTCTTTGAAGTGGAGGAAAGAACCCATCCAGGGAAAGGACTCTGGATGAAAAGAGGATGTTATTATTTTGAACATAAGCAGGATTTGGTCTCAGAACGGCTGAGCTGCCATCTTCAATAAGATAAGAAGGCACGCCGGTGAGACAGACAGTGCGCTCGCTTAGCTGAAGTCAGGGCTAAGAGAAGTGCTGTTTTCAGAGAGAGATGTTTAAGAAATATTTTTGTTATGGGCTCAAAGGGAGGTTCCCTCAGAGCGCATAAGACCAGAGGTAAGTTCCACTGTGGTGTCACTGAACGTACCACTGGTCATTGTCTGCAACTTAGAAAATGTTTCACCGGCAGGTGTGCAAACACAGTTCTCTCACCGAAACCTTCATGGCATGATGAGATGGCAGCAACATAAGCTTTCGCAGTAGACAGGGCCAAATTTCTGTCTACCAGAGTCTGTAGAAAAATTAGCACTTGAGCCAGTGGGCAAGAAGTGGGAGCTGTGCCTCTTTCCATGCACCATCTTTGAAAAGCAGACCATTTTGCTGTGTAAGATGCTGTTTTTGATGGCGCTCTCGCATACTGATTTGTGTGTACAACCGCTGGAGGCAAACCTAGGCTCTCCAGTTGCTCCCATTTAGGGGCCAGGCCCACAGCCACTGTCCTATCACAGGGAACC
>NW_018127906.1:221503-228769 GCF_001952655.1 Monopterus albus | reverse complement strand
CCCCGTGCCACGGCAGCTGCCAGGGGTCACCCACCAGCAGCAGAACCAGGGTCGGAAACCAAGCTGCACTCCAGATCTATCAGGAGGATGTGCAACCGTTGGTCCTGAATGCATGAGAGGAGTTGTGGGATCAGTGGGACAGGAAGGAACGCAGATATTGCACTACACGTTCCCTCGTGCTGCACCAGGTCTACCACAGCTCGATCAAACTGTCCCACAATATCTGAATGAGGGAAGGATTCAACCTCCAATTGCTGGGCTGAGGTCCGCCTCATGACATAAGATCCACGGCATGCCAGGGACGTATACAGCTCTGAGGGAGAGCAGGTACTGATGACTCCAGAGCAGGAGATCGCATGCAATCTCCAGCAGCCGGGCAGAACAAACACCGCCTTGCCGGTTGATGTACATGACTGCTGTTGTATTGTTTACTCACACCACTACGTGTTTGCCTCTCAGTGGTGCAAAATGTTTTAGAACTTTTATAACCATGGCCAGTTCCAGACAGTTGATGTGGAGAGACAGGGTGTGTGAGAGAAGACAGTGAACACCCAGAGAACGAGGAGAAACAACTGTCAGAAAACTGCTCTTTATGAACCAGATGGTGGCCCTGAAAAGGCAGCAGCAGCAGCTGGGCGCCTGACTCTGTGATGCTGTCCACCATGACTACACCAGTCTGACTGGGAGGACTGGGGTTGCTGCATCCCCATGATGCTATCCATCAAACCCAGTCTGCTTAATCAGCTGCCTGCTGCAGATGAGCGATGGCTTCCTGGAGGTGCGGACTGAAGAGACCTTTGAGGCTGATGGGACCTTCCAGCAGACTCTTCCTGGTCTGCTCCAGCATCTGGGACATACGCATATGTCGCAGATGTACATGTTGTGCTGGATCATTGTGGCCTACGCCTTGATGCGAGCCATAGC
Source organism: Monopterus albus (assembly GCF_001952655.1). Taxonomy (NCBI): domain Eukaryota; kingdom Metazoa; phylum Chordata; class Actinopteri; order Synbranchiformes; family Synbranchidae; genus Monopterus; species Monopterus albus. Next base: position 227,845 of record NW_018127906.1, on the reverse strand, counting down.
CACGGCTGCAGTGCAGAGTGTCAGAGCAGCTGCCATGGCCTTGCCAATCTCCTCTGCTGCTTAGAGAGAGCCCCAGGCTGGGCAGCGAGGGAGGAAACAGATACAGAGAGGAGAGAAATGTTGCTGATCATGGCCCCGGCCTGGGAGGTGCATTGGTCAATGCGGTCTGTGAGGCAGGCGATGAACTGGTCACAATAGAGCGGTGGTGTCAGCCGTCTTTTGCCAAAGAACACCATCTTGGGGAGCAGGATGGAGAAGATACTCATTTACAGTGGTGGGACAGTGGGTCAGTCATCCCCTGGGCTCTGATGAGTGGCCCGAAGTGGGCAACCAGAGCCTGTAGGTTTCCAGGTTGCTCAGCTTCCTCAGAAAAGAAGGGCCGGTTGGCGGGAAACTCGGGCCAGACAGGGGGATGTTTGCTCCGTCCCCCTCTATCATATCTAATGGAGGGGGACAGGGGCAGCTGGCAGGAGAGAGCTGCCCTTATGGTCTGCTGCCTTATTGTTGATCTCCAGCAGGTCATGAAGTGCAGAACCCCAAATGCTGGAGGTTGACCGGAGGCAGGAGCGTGCTGCTCAGCCAGAGGTCGCTCGTCTCCACTGGCGCCCATGTTGACCAGAGGATCGAGGGGAGAACTGGGGGAGCTGGCAACAGAAGGAAGCAAGTCACTTGGGCCCGCCCACACTGAGGAACTACTGGAGATCATCCGCCAGCGGACCGTCACTGCGGTTCATCCAGCTGCTGTCATCATCTGGGTCCCGCTCTCTAGCAACAGCGAAATCCTCAGCTCATTGCTGTTTCTCTGCCACAGGCAGGCAAGTTCAGAAGGGGCAAGCGGCCTGAAGGGAGAGAGCCAGCTTGGCATGTTCAGCATCAAGGCAGTGGGGGTGCAGATCACTGGGCATGATGAAGCGGGTGCCGCAGCCTGGGCACACAGTGATGGCGGTGCGGTGCTGGAGTCCAGTGCTGGTGGATCTTTGCTCTTTAGCCATTCTACCTGCTGGAATATAAAAAGGGAGCCGATCACAGGTAATATTGGCATTTATGCCACCACAGTGGACCTGTTTTGGGACAGCCCAGTGCAGGACACAGGGTGTGAAAGAATCTCTTCAGGACTGTGCATGCGCGAGGGATAAACTCAATAGCAACAGCACTTAGAGGGTGAAACCTATATGAAATAGAGCATGGAAAGTCACAGACATTATCCCTTAAAATAAATGTACAACACAAAGTATGCAACAAGTGAGTGAGTGTGATTATTTTCTGAAGCCACAGGTGGCCAGAACCACAGCTCTGTGTTCACTGTATCAACCTAAAAAGGTGATAACATGTAAGTGTTGTTTGTGGGGACCAAAGTATCTATTAGTGTAGCTTTAAATAAAAGGATCGGTACCACAATGTAATTACCTTAAAATTATATATTACAATTATAATTATTATATCTACAAATCCTGCATTCAAAATGTTACTTGAGTAAACAGAAGACACTGAGAATATTCTGTAGGTTGTTAATACTGGCGTGTTAATATGTGGGAACTGTAGCTGGTGATGGTGGACTAGGGTCAAGTACTTTATATTCCAAGAACTAGTAGTTTTATCCCAAACAATGTATTGTGTCTTATTAGTGCATTCATTGTTCTATATAAAAACAATAAGCAAATTACTGTAACTAATAAATACAGGTGTCAGAAAACATGCTGGAGTATGTGCAAAATACAGCGGAGTAGAAGTAGAATCAATGGAAACAATCAAATAAAGGTCAAGTATCTTAAAAATTCATACTTCAATACAGCAGCTGAGGCAAGATACTTAGTTCCATTCATCACTGGAAACCACACACACCTTCCCTGTAATGTGCACTTTCATTGTGTTGAGCTGAAGCTCTTTATTGTCTTTGTGTGTCTTCTTCTTGCCTGCAGTTATGTGTGGGAGCATTTAGAGATGGGCTATGTTCAGGGCATGTGTGACCTGCTTGCTCCACTCATGGTCATCCTAGATGATGGTGAGAAGAAAGAATCATCATATGCTGTATATCTCCTGACTGTGACTGCTGTGAATAGTTCAGAAACAGTACAGCCTTTAGTATCAGTTACACAATTGCAGCTGGTATGGCTGATTGAAGACAAACAGATGACATACAAATTTGATATAAGCCATGTGCAGTTTATGCATGAACTTGGTGTTAAGTTATACAGAATTCAAATAACACACATGTACTGTGGTTCAGTTCAGTAGAAGTGACTAGTCTGATGAAGTACAATTTCTTTTACGCATATAGTATTACTATGACATTAAACGGTATGTTTGTAAACCATATACAGAAACACACACTCATTTATGTTTGAAATTATGTTTGTCAACAGTGTTTTCAATTGTTAATGTGTATGAGAGAGAAACCAGTAACTTTACTTTGTTCACTGGACACATGACCCTGTATGCTGTCTTTGTGTGTGTGTGTGTGTCAGAGTGTCTGGCATACAGCTGTTTCACTCAGCTAATGAAGAGGATGAGTCAGAACTTTCCTAACGGTGGAGCCATGGACGCACACTTTGCCAACATGAGGTCACTGATCCAGGTGATAATTTTTACCCTGTGCGTGTGGCCTTGTATTACTACTGTTGTGGGGACATAGTGTAAATCTATTTACACACTCACATTGTCTGGTCTACACATCCTTATGGGGACACAAAACCAGTCCTCAAATCATTACATTATATCATCCCATGCAAATAATTATATTTTGGAGTGGTGACTTAGTTTAACATTAGGGTAGGTCTCAAGGAAATGAAGTCAATGTAATGTCCTCTAAAGAGAGAAAGAGAGAGCATGTAAATGATTTTGTAGAGGACTTTTAATATATCCACTTTATGTGGAGTAAAACTCACTGATGTTTTCTCCACTCTCTGTTGTCAGATCCTGGACTCTGAGCTGTTTGAGCTGATGCAGCAGAATGGAGATTACACTCATTTCTACTTCTGTTACCGTTGGTTCCTGTTGGACTTCAAGAGAGGTGAGCAACCAGTCCTTTACTCTGATTGACCTGTATTCTCTAATTCATTGATCTGTCTCCACTTAAGCTGCATTCAGACTCCTGATCACACTTGCACAGTCAGCAGTGTTTACACATGGGAAGTTGCCAGGTGTACTCATGCTTGTTGAACAGCACCAAACATAGTGGGTGGTTTAGGTGCTGGCATGGTGGGGGTTACCATTGATGTGGGTAGCATAAATGCAGGACATTCAGATGAAGCTCATGAGTGGCAGGTGAAAAGAACTGCTTGTGACCAAATGTAGAAACAAACACAACACTGAGTGGAGGACATAACTGTCATTTCAGAGTATGTACATCCTCATGGGGTCTGTGTGCGTGTGTGCAGAGCTCCTGTACGAGGATGTGTTTGCAGTGTGGGAGGTGATATGGGTGGCTCCCAGAATCTCCTCCCAGTACTTTGTGCTGTTCCTGGCCTTGGCCCTGGTAACAGTTTACCGTGAGATCATCATGGACAACAACATGGACTTCACTGACATAATCAAGTTCTTCAATGGTGAGGCACAAACACATTTGTACATTTTGTAGACTGCATATTTCTCAATGTGACATGTTGTAACAAACCTGGGTTTGGTAGTGGAGCTAAATTCTAGTAGGCTATGTTTTCTACAGGGATGAGCATATGTATATACAATCACAATAGTTCTGGAAAATCAATTAAGAAATAAATTAATAAATAAATTAAATGTGTACATGAAGTAAACATGTTGGCATGTCTGGTTTTGTCTAACCCAGTGACTTACATCAATATATACCCAATATAGAGCATTTTCCATAAAGTGGTTTGGCCAACTAATACATACACACCCTGTCTAATCCGTTCAAAGGGAGAACACCACAGAAGCAACAAAATCTTTCTCTCCTGGCTAAGCTGTCATCATATATCTTCATCCAGCCCTAGTGAGCACATCTGGAAGGGCTATGTGGGTTAGAAACCAATGATGTAGCTTGCATGCTCCAACTTGCAAGGAGGGATGGTGCCGTAGTGTTCTCTAATGAACATCAGATATGCTGCCAAGTATCTGCTCTTTGCTCGGGTGAGAACGGGATTCAAGCACTCTTCAAATGTGCACTGATCAGAGAGTAGTAATTGTCTGATATAACAGGTACTATATAACTGATATAACAGCTACTAGTAGGACTAGTGAAGCTACATTCAGGATGTGGAGATAACAGCAGGGCTACTGAGTAGGCTGTGTGACAATCAGATGAAAATGTTTATCAAGCCAATGGGGTCTGCCATGGCAGCTTAGCCTGAGATGTGGCAAGCCATGCTTTGAATTGGTGATGGTACACTAGTAGTCTAAATCAACTTAAAAGGATGACAGGTCAGTATATGTGTTAGGTTAGGCCTAGAGAATAGTCTCTCCTTTCATGGGGCGCAGCAGATTTATGACAGCACAGCGTGATTCCCACTGTGGGGCCCAGTGATTGGTCACACCACCATTTTACATGAATACTGGTCTTCTATGGGAATGCTCACCAAACCTCTGTCACACTTAATTGTTTATTGAAACAGACAAGTATAGCTAGAGAAATGCATTTTCTGTTGAGTGCTGAAAGATTGCCCTGAAAATGCTGAACATTTTGACATCTGAATGGTTTCGCTAGCTGAATGTATGCTGAAGTAGAACTTTCCCATTCACTTGAATGGGGCAAGATTTTCAGAATAAAGATAAATATTTTAAAAGTATGAAGTTTAGAAAGATTCTGCATAGAAGCATGAATGTCCTTGAGGAGCTGAACATTTTGATAGCTAAAAGTATGCTGAAGCAGAATTTTCCCATTCATTTTAATGAGGCAAGATTTTCAAATTAATGCTAAATATTTCAAAAGTATGATGTTCAGAAAAATTCTGAAGAGAAACATGAATGTCCTTGAAGAGCTGAACATTTTGCTACCTGGAATAGCTGAAAGTATCATCTTCTTCTTCCGGCTGTTCCCGTTAGGGCTCGCCACAGCGAATCATCTGTTTCCACCTAACTCTATCCTCGGCATCCTCTACTCTCACCCCAGTTAACTTCATGTCCTCTTTTAGCACATCCATATATCTCCTCTTTGGCCTTCCTCTTGACCTCTTGCCTGGCAGCTCCATCTCCAACATCCTTCTACCATTATAACCACTATCCCTCCTCTGCACATGTCCAAACCATCTCAATCTGGCCTCTCTGACCTTGTCCCCAAAACAGCTGACCTGAGCTGTCCCTCTGATGTGCTCATTCCTAATCCTGTTCATCCTGGTCACTCCTAAAGAGAACCTCAACATCCTCATCTCTGCTACCTCCATCTCTGCCTCTTGTCTTTTCCTCACTGCTACAGTCTCTAACCCATACAGCATGGCTGGTCTCACTACCGTCTTGTACACCTTTCCTTTGATTCTTGTTGACACTCTTCTGTCACACAACACTCCTGACACATTTCTCCACCCACTCCAACCTGCCTGCACTCACCTCTTCACCTCTTTCCCACACTCCCCGTCGCACTGGACTGTTGACCCCAAATACTTAAACTCCTGCACCTTCTTGACCTCAGCCCCTTGTAACCTCACTGACTTTCATTCCTCTTCTTCTCAGAGCAGACCTCCCAGGTGTTCCTCCAGCTGCTCTCTGCTCTCACTACAGATCACAATGTCATCTGCAAACATCATTGTCCACGAAGATTCCTGTCTGACCTCATCTGTCAACCTGTCCATCACCATAGCAAATAAGAAGGGACTCAAAGCCAATCCTTGATGTAGCCCCACCTCCACGTTGAACTCCTCTGTCTGACCTACAGTACATCTCACTACTGTCGTACTCCTCTCATACATGTCCTGAACTACGCTGACATACTTCTCTGCCACTCCCGACATCCTCATACAGTCCCATAGCTCCTCTCTCAGCACTCTGTTGTACGCTTTCTCTAAATCCACTAAGGCGCAATGCAGCTCCTTCTGACCATCTCTATACTTCTCCATTAACATTCTCAGAGCAAAAATTGCATCAGTAGTGCTCTTTCTGGGCATGAAGCCATACTGCTGCTCACAAATATTCACTTCCTTTCTTAGCCTAACTTACATGACTCTCCCTTAGCTTCATGGTGTGGCTCATCAACTTTATACCTCTGTAGTTGCTACAACTCTGCACATCACCCTTGTTCTTAAAGAGCGGCACTAGTACAGTTCTCCTCCATTCCTCAGGCATCTTCTCACTCTCTAAAATCCTGTTGAACAAACTAGATAGAAACTCCACTGCTGTCTCTCCTAGACACTTCCACATCTCTACAGGTATGTCATCTGGACCAACAGCCTTTCC
>NW_018127906.1:219142-220579 GCF_001952655.1 Monopterus albus | reverse complement strand
TCTGCAAAAAGCAGAGACGAGATCCTGTGGTCCCCAAACCGGACTCCCTCCGGCTCCTGGTTGCTCCTAGAAATTCTGTCCATAAAAATAATGAACAGAACCGGTGACAAAGGGCAGCCCTGCCAGAGTCCAACATGCACTGGAAACAAGTCTGACTTACTGCCGGCGATGCGAACCAAGCTCCTGCTCCGGTCGTACAGGGACCGGATGGCCCTTAGCAAAGGGCCCCGGACCCCATACTCCCAGAGCACCCCCCACAGGGGACACAGGGGCAAGGGACACGGTCGAATGCCTTCTCCAGATCCACGAAACACATGTGGACTGATTGGGCAAACTCCCATGAACCCTGTGCCACCCTGAAGAGGGTATAGAGCTGGTCCAGTGTTCCACGACCAGGACGAAAACCGCATTGTTCCTCCTGAATCCGAGGTTCGACTATCGGTCAAATTCTCCTCTCCAGTACCCTGGCATAGACTTTCCCGGGGAGGCTGAGGAGTGTGATCCCCTTATAGTTGGAACACACCCTCCGGTCCCCCTTCTTTAAAAGAGGGACCACCACCCCGGTCTGCCAGTCCAGAGACACTGTCCCCAACCGCCATGCGATGTTGCAGCGGCGTGTCAACCAAGACAGCCCACAACATCCAGAGACTTAAGGTACCGGGGGTGGATGACATCCACCCCTGGTGCCTTGCCACCGAGAAGCTTCTTAACTACCTCGGTGACTTCAGCTTGGGTGATGGACGAGTCTACCTCCAAGCCCTCAGCCTCTGCTTCCTCATTGGAAGACATGGCGCCGGGGTTGAGGAGATCCTCGAAGTATTCCTTCCACCATCCGATGATGTCCCTAGTTGAGGTCAACAGCTGCTCACCTCCACTGTAAACAGTTTTGGCAGGGCACTGCTTCCCTCTCCTGAGGCGCCAGATGGTTTGCCAGAATTTCTTCAAAGCCAACCAATAGTCCCTCTCAATGGTCTCACCGAATTCCTCCCCGAGTTTTTGCCTCCACAACCACCCGAGCTGCAGTCCGCTTGGCCTGCCAGGAGTCTCACAAGCCAACCAGGCTCGAAAGGCCTCCTTCTTCAGCTTGACAGCATCCCTTACTTCCGGTGTCCACCACCGTATTTGGGGATTGCCGCCTCGACAGGCACCAGAGACCTTACGGCCACAGCTCCAAGAAGCCACATTGGCAATAGAGGTGGAGAACATGGTCCATTCGGACTCAGCGTCTCCAATCTCCCTCGGGATCTGGTCGAAGCTCTGCCAGAGGTGGGAGTTAAAGATCTCCCAGGGGGTTCTGCCAAACGTTCCCAACAGACCCTCACAATACGTTTGGGTCTGCCAAGTCTGTCCAGCTTCCTCTCCTGCCATCGGATCCAGCTCACCACCAGGTGGTGATCAGTTGACAGCTCTGCCCCTCTCTTCACCCGAGTGTCCGAG
>NW_018127906.1:211882-218919 GCF_001952655.1 Monopterus albus | reverse complement strand
TGAGCAGCATGTGACCTATGAAAAAATAACATCAATAATTTATACAGTAAAATAAAACATCTACAGAATGAAATCTGTGTTCCCATGGTTTCAGCTACTTTCATAGTAGGTATCTGTGGTCCCTGTCCAATCTGCTGTTAGATTATCTGTGTAATTTTGAATTGCCAACAGGGTTAGCATTAGACAACTTTTTTTTTCTACTTGGGTTGAACTGACATTCTTACCAGTTGCTTTTTGAGGTCAGGACTATTTCTGACCCGCTCCTCCAGGTTTGCAACACACTGGTGATCAGCTAATGGCAGCAAATTTGGTTCAACAGCTATCTCTTCTTCGGCAACAGATTTCAATCCTTAGACAGTTTTGAAAATGTTCATTTGGTCCTTCATCATCATCTCAAGATTTGTGAGAATATGTTGCAGGAGTGCTACGAAGAAAAAGGTTTTTGTGGATAAGAAATTAAACAACTGGTTTTATAAAAATGTATTTAGTCAACACAGCAGATCACAGCATATGAATACAATAACATGCTCACATGAATGAAGACTGGTCTGTGGTCTTCGTATCAGTTGATGTTGCTCAAAGGAAACAGTTCTCATCCTCTAGTCCATCCTAGGGACTAGACTGTGGATGCACCTAGACTTGGATTCCGTCAAGGTCAAAGGTCAAAGTGTTTATTGTGCAATTATGCATGTGCAAACTGAGAATGTAAATTGTACAGGTTGACAGTACATGACGTATTCCCTGATAATAAACTCCTCAGCTGTTTAGGAGTCTGATGCCAGAGGGAAGGAAAGAGTTTTTCAGTCTGGAGGTCCTGCATTTCACACTTCTGAACCTCTGGCCAGAGGGTAGGGAGGCAAACAGTTTGTGCTGAGGGTGGGTGGGGTCCTGGAGGATGGAGGCAGCTTTCCTACGCACCCTGCGGTGGTCGCCGACCTCCAGCAGAATAGTGTAGAGTCGGACTCTGAAAATACCAAATATTTTCACTTACCTCAATTAGAACTTCAAAACTCTCCAGGAACTGCACCCTCTTAGGCATTACAACCTCAAAACCTAGAAAAAAGGAAAATAGAAAAGAAAGTTTTTAACTAATTTTACTGGTGCTAATAAAGTAACAATACTCCAGCAATCTTAGGAGAAACTATTTATTGGATCCGAACTGAAAACCTTTAACTAATCCTACTTACCTTTTTTTTTGCTTCCCATCTCTCTTTCTGTCTCGCTAATCTGTATAAGTTTTTCTCAACTTCTCACCTGCAAAAAAAACAAACATCCTACTTACCTTAAATAGTTTGCCTCCAAAATGCTCCAGCAATCCTGTTACAAATCTACCGTATAGATTAGACCTCAAAAACGACGGCACTGAACCTACAGAGGAAAGAAAAGAAACAAATATTTATGAGTTAATTTTAACTCGCCATCTAGTCTGTAGAAAACTCCTATATGCCACATGTACTGAGCCTCAAAATCAGGCGAGGATAACCTACAAGAAACCAAAAGTTAGTCTGATAGGCGACTGAAATCTGAACATTGTCAGCTTCTACAGTTCTCAAACCGTCTAATCTTTTAATATTTGGACATTCTCAAAACCAAGCAACTTAAAACAGAACACATCTGAAAGGGACAACATACATTATAATGATCAGAACTTGCCAGTTTCAATATAACCTTTCCTACGCAATAAATGGTAAATGGACTGCATTTATATAGCGCATTTTTCCACAGTGTGTTGCACTGGCCAAAGCGCTTTACAGGCTGCCACACAACGGCGCTAGTCAAACCACCGGGAGAAATTCGGGGTTCAGCGTCTTGCTCAGGGACACGTAGGCATGCGGGGAGACCGGGAGTCGAACCCAAACAATTAAATAATTAAACTTAACAATTAAATACTAATTTGGTTAAAATTAGACTAACAAATAGAATTAATACAAACCATGATCTTAGGAGGAACTAACCCAGCAATAATGCCAATAAACTGAGGAATAACAAGGTTAAAATACAATTTTCATCAGCAGACTACATCACCTTCAACAAGCAAAAATAATCTACAATCTGATGAATAATAACGCCAAAATCACAAACTTTTGCAGCAATTTAAACTAAATAAAATACCGGAGAACTTACCTTATAACCACTAGCTCAATTCTCGCGTCTACCACAAATAATACTATTCTCTACCATTCACCCCAACGTGGTTTGTAGACCTCCTTCTCCAGCAATAATCTAAAATACTGATCTCCCCACCAAGAATAAAACAAAACAAAACAATAAAAATCCTCAATTTCACTGGACAGTAAGAGGTTGAAACACGACGATACCTACTTGGTTAGCTAGAAACACAAGTCAAGCCGTTAAAAATTTAGCAACTCTTCACTTATTACATACTATAAACAGCTTTTTGATATTTGTTATACTTTGTTACAGCATTTAGCAAAAGCTGTTTATAATGTAAACCTATGGAAGACTGTTCAAATCTTGATCCTCTTTGAACCTTCACAGTTCTGGCATATTTTGAGCTACAAACATTTGAACTGTCATAAACTCATGACACATTCAGCTATAGACATTGTAAAAACAGTTTTTTATATCTTTTACAGTTTTTGCATGATCACCATTTACAGTTTACATTAATGTCCATCCATTTTGCCAGACACACTCAAGGCTTCACTGACACAGTGCTCAACTGACACCTAGTGATGAATAAAATGCAGTGCAGTGTAGTCAGTACACTTCAAATCTTCATCCTCTTTGAGCAATTAAAACTCCAGCATACTGTCATCCAAAAACACAATTTAAACTGTCATCAACTCATGACATATCTTTAACCTTTCAGCAGTGTTCATACTATATTTCTGTTTCATCAGCTCTGTACAATGCTAATATTACAAACATTTTAACATAACCATTTTATCACTTTGTGCTCTAAAAATATAGGTATTACTCACAAGTCAATTACATTGTCTTGTCCTAAAACTTACCTGACTTCTTGATGATCTGTTAAGACAATACACAGTATACAGGATTGTGGCCACTGTAATACGTTTTCATTACACCACTGTGGAGACACTACTGTGGTTGTGAGATGAAAATGAGATCCAACAGTGTGTTCTTCTCTGTGGTTGCTGCAGTGATTACTTGTGCATATCCCTGTTACGGTTAAATTAGCAATACACAAAGCAGATCTAGGCCACTTATATAAATTTGATATAGACAGTCTGCTCAGTGTTTGTCTGATCTAAAGAAGCAACATCATGTCATTGATGTTGGCTTGTCTCATGGTCTCCACGGCTGATGTGATCTCTGGATTCAAATAACATCATGTCTCATCCATGTCCAGTTGGTGCACTCTACTAAGGGAGGTCACTCTGATGAGAGCTATGTAAGCCATGCCATGTTCAAAAATGTGCTTCAGTGAAATTACAGCTGATGTTGTTGTCATTCTCTGAACCTTGTGAATTGTACCACTCCTCTGTATCAGGTTGTGTGCTCTTTCTATGTACACTAGATTGTCAGCTGCACTCGATGCTCTGCGATAACTGTTCCATCTAGCTATTTCATTGTCAATTTTGCGTCCATACTTAGTGACATGTACACAGCCATTCTGTCCATCTCATCCTTCAGCTATTTCAACAAAGAACTTCAGCCATTTCTTCTCATCCTTCGGCTGTTTCAGCAGTTGATTTCAAGCATTTTCAGGGCAATCCTTCTGCTGATTCGCATCCACATACATTTTCAAAAGGAAATGCATTTCTCTAGTTGTGTGGATGCTGTAGCATCCACACTGTTTTCCAATTACTGTGTTCCAATTATTACTATACTGTCACAACCATCCACCCTATTGTTTTCCTCTTATTTATTGTGTGGCTGCTTATTATTGTTTCTTCCATACGTTTTTTGGCCCTCATCTCCTCCCACATGCTTTCAGCTAGACAACCCATTCTGGTATCAAAATGTGCAGCTTTATAAGGACATTATGGTGTGTACTCAACTTTTATATAACTTTCATACTTTTTAATGAATTCAGCTTTTTCACCAAAAGTTTCCCATTGGAAATGAATGGAAAAAAGTTTTAACCTTAATATCTCTGGCATACCTTGGGCTAGAAACGCCATTTCAACTTTATTCAACTTATTAATAATAATAATAATAATAGTTTATTTATATAGCACTTTACAACTTGGCAGGAGCCCAAAGTGCTTCACAAAAGGACACTAATACAAGACAATACTAAAACAAAAACTTATACAAAACAAACTACAAAGTATTAACCCCCCCTCAAAAAACATCCCTATCAGAATAAGAAACAGCATAAAAAAACAACAGGGAAACGAGTTAAAAACGAGTTAAGATTAAGACGAACTAAATACCAAAGGCCTGTCTAAAAAGATGAGTTTTCAGAGTTGACTTAAAAGCTGACAGCTCAGTTTCGGCCCAAAGCTCTGGCATAGGGAGTTCCAAAGCCTGGGGCCATACACGGCAAAAGAGCGTTCTCCCCATTTTTTGTACCTAGCCTGAGGAACAACCAGGGACAGGTGTTCTGAGGAGTGCAGTGTTCTACGTGGCACATAGACGGAGAGAAGATCCGATATATATTGCGGAGCAAGGCCATTTATGGCCTTAAAAACAAACAGTAATATTTTGAAATTAATTCTATACTGTATTGGCAGCCAATGTAGTGAGCGAAGCACCGGGGTAATGTGAGCAAACTTAGGAGTATTTGACAACAGTCGAGCCACAACATTTTGAACCAGCTGTAGCTTCCGCAGAAGAGACTGAGCGATTCCAACATAGAGGGCATTACAATAGTCAAGACGCGAGGTAATGAAGTCATGGATGGCTTTTTCTAAATCGGCATACGATAAAAAAGGCTTCACCTTCATTAAGAGCCTCAAATGATAAAAAGTGGTTTTAACCACGGATCTGATCTGCTTATCAAAATTAAAATCACTGTCCAAAATGACTCCAAGGTTCCTTACAGTGCCAGTGCATGCAGGTGCTAGGGCACCTAAACTAGGTACCACAGCAGCGGAGTCGGGGCTGAACACAATGTATTCTGTCTTGTCGTCATTTAAGTGCAGAAAATTCTGCGATAGCCAGAGTTTTATGTCACGTATACAATTTTGCAGCAGGATAAGTGCACTACTGTCGCCCAGTGTCAGTGGCACATAAATCTGAATGTCATCAGCATAAAAATGAAAATGAACATTGTGCCTTGATATGACTGAACCAAGTGGAGACATATACAAAGAAAATAGTAGTGGGGCCAAAATCAAGCCTTGGGGAACGCCCGAGGTGAGAGGAGCTATGGTGGAGGAGAAGTCCCCAATCATCACAGAGAAGGTCCTATTTGTCAAGTAAGAAGTGAACCATTTTAGAACTGTGCCTCTCAAGCCAATCCGGTGTTCCAGCTGGGAGAGCAAAATTGCATAGTCGACTGTGTCAAAGGCCGCCAATAAATCTAACAAAACAAGAACAACAGACCATTTGGCATCTAGGGCCATAGTGATGTCATTATGGACCTTCAGTAGAACTTGTGAAAATGTCAGCTACCAATGGTGCAACAATCATCTTTATAAACTTCATAATTTTTTAATAAATTCAGCTTTTTTCACAAAAATATTTTCCCATTGAAATGAATGGGAAAGTTTTGAAAGCCTCATCCTCTTTGAACATTAATATCTCCAGCATACCTTGGGCTAGAAATGCCATTTCAACTCTATTCAACTCGTGACATGTTCAGCGACCACTCATCTTGATTTTTGACTTTTACATTTTTTTTATAATCAATATTTATATTTTGTGTATTTCTCCATAGGAATAAATGGGGCCATGGAAACCCTATGGCGCACTCTGGGTCATGTGACTCCCCGCTCTAGCTTCTGTGTCTGTTTTTCAACAATTTTTTGCCCGTTTTTCTGCTCTTATTCTGCCATCCTTACACTTTATACACATATAAATGGACAAAAACGTAGAGAAAATTGTCACGAATCTATTTATGCTATTGTTATTGTGATGGGATGAATGGTATTTGCGCAAGGAAGCACATTCCAGACACAGTGCCCTCTCACTGCTCCATAGACGGGCATTCAATGGAAGGATTCAGAAAGTCAGTTCGAAGCCAAAGTCAGGGTATTTCTAAATTGCCACTGCTTCTTCATTTTCCAGAATATCTTGACATAGAGGTGATCAGCATTTTTGTTGAACCCTCCTGCTGTTCACAGTGAAGAGATTTTTTTCGAAAGGACAATTTTTTTTTTCTGTTGTCAATTGTTGAGCAGGATTTTTTCAATATGGTGACAACACGGCTGTTCTTTCAAACACAGAGAACTTGCTCTGCTAGACGGCAGCTTAATGTCTTTTTTCCAGACGAACTTTTGATTTGATTTGATTTGATTTGATTTATTCTTTCAAACATGTAAAGACAGTCAATATGTCAACACACATAATTCCACACATATCCACAAATGCATTATCAATTTGCTTATACCTAGTACATGCTTGAACAGAGTAGGAAGAAGTTAGACTTATCTAGTCCTACCCCATAACATCATCTTACCATCATTGGTTTGCAAGCAGTATTTCTACATAGATAATTTTGTTCTACACCACGCTAGTGATATACTAAAAAATTATTACAGATTGTTACCATTCTTACATAATTACATACTTTGATAATTATCTTCTACATCACACAAGTAGAATTATTACATCGTGTTAACATTCATACACCACACCCACAATGTTACACCTGATTAATCATTAAACCTGTTCTTGCATATATCTTGATTGACACATACCTTTATATTTATGTTTAAACTCATCAATTCTATTACTATTTTTTATGTCCACACTTAAATTATTCCATAGTTTTACCCCACTTATGGAAATACAAAATCTTTTTTTGGTTGTAGTATAGCATGAATTTTAAAATTTAACTGACCCCTTAAATTATATCCCCCTTCCCTTTCATTAAATAGTTTTTGAATTCCACCAGGTAATAAATTGTTCCTGGCTTTATACATAAACACAGCAGTCTT
>NW_018127906.1:203686-211709 GCF_001952655.1 Monopterus albus | reverse complement strand
GTTCTATATTAGCTCCCCCGATTTTCACTTGCAGTTCGTTATCTAGTCTACGATTTACAAATACCATACATTTAGTTTTATCCATATACAGAGATAGAATATTACTATCACACCATTTCTTTATCTTCTCAAGTTCCTGTGTAACCTGTCCAGAGAGTTGCTGTAGGTTTTCCCCAGATGCCCATATGGTAGTGTCATCAGCAAATAAGACCACTTTCACTAAATCCGAAACCTTGCATATATCGTTAATGTATAATTTGAATAATTTAGGTCCCAAAACTGAACCTTGAGGCACTCCACATACAGGGAACTTGCTCTGCTAGACAGCAGCATAATGCCTTTTTTCCAAACACGTTGGAATTTTCTGATCAAGCGTGACCCAAGAAGGATTATATCAGAACGGAACCATGGTGAGGTAAGCATATGAATTATGACTTTATTTTATGTATTTTGAATGAGGCAGTGGCTCACTTAGCTCATAGCATTACAAAAGGCTAACGGCTAGCGCAGTTGACACGAAGCTTGTTATTAAACGTAAAGTTCATAATGATTAATGTGAAATCTTTAGTTCAGGTTACACTGTGTTTATAGTCAGGCAGGTGAGCACTGAATAATTTTGAACGGTCTCAATCGTTTTCATAAGCAAGATGTGGCTAATTAGCTGCATTAGCTCATGCAGTACAGCACAAAGGAGTTTGCTGGTGCTAACAGCCAGCTTAGTAGACACACTACAATATGCTGCTAACGGCTAGCACAGCAAAGCTCTTTATGTAAAGTAAATCTCATGATAATTCATGTGAACTGTTTAGCTAAGGTTACACTGTTTATACTCAGGCAGGTAAACACTGAATAATTTTTAAACGTGAATTGATTTTATAAGAGAATCGCGGCTCACTTAGCATGTCGAAGCGTTATACAGTATTAGGCTTTGGCATGCTAACAGCTAGCAGAGTTGACATGAAGCTCTTTATTTAAAATAAAATCATAATTCATGTCAACTCTTTAGTTAAGGTAACATGGCGTTTGTACAAAGGCATGTAAATGCTGAATAATTTCTGAAAGTTTGATTAAGTTATTTATTGTTATTAAATACATATGCTTGTACTGTTGCAGAGTCTGCTAAGATGGCTGTGAAATGCAGACAGTGGGCAAGACACAGATGTGATCCACAGCTGGAAGCACTGCTGACACACATAAATCCAGGTTCTCTTTACTGCTGTGTGTTTTTATTATTTAAGATTACAACAGCAAAATACATACTGACTTTTTCAAATAGTATGAATGAATACAGATATTTGATGTCAGAACAAACCTTTGACTATAAGCCTGAAATGACCAACAGCAACAGGACTCAGGAACAGCTACACTGCTCTTGGTTTTTCAGTCCAATTATTTTGCATTTGTTAATTTTATATCAATTATGAGCCAATGTTAATCTATGACTGAAAAAAGGTTAATCACTTTTATAAGCAAGTGTACAGTGAACTAATGAGATATCTGTAGTTGTCTTTTAGTTCTGACAAGTGTTTCAATCTGTGGGCTGATAGTAGACAGCTACTCTCGGATCATGTTCAGTGTCCAACCTGTTCCTTTGCTTTGACTTGAGCTGTAGCAAAGTGGAAAAGCCACTTTAACACAGAAGTGGGTAGAGTAGCCACAAATTGTGCTCAAGTAAGAGTAGCTGTACTTCAAAATAATATTACTCAAGCAGTAGTAAAAAAGTATTTGGTGAATGACACTGCACTATGTATTAAAAGCCAATGTAAACGAATGAATGTCTTAAGCTATGAGTAAAAAGCTGTCAGGTCTAACATTTTGAAAACCGGTGAGAACAGGTCAAAACTGGGTTATATGATTTAATTTACTTATACTTATGAGGAAAGGAGCTACAGCACTGTGAACCATCTCAAGGTGAGAGAGGAGTGATTTAGTAACTAAATCTAGAAGAAGGTTGACTTCACAGCTGTGTTGATCTGCTTATCCACTATCAACTCACTATGAAATGTCATTCTTTTAGTTTTAAAGCTATGACAACTTTCTGCTGGTTCACCTTTTGCTGTATGCTAAAGGCCATTCATCCTCTAGCAAAGCAAGGCTTATCAACATGATAACATTATTACAAATGTGCATAAAGCAGACTGACACCATGTGCCTCAGCATATCAATTCACGACCATGTCACTTCTTTTGACATGTCCATAACACGGCACACCTGTCACATCAGACTTCTGGTTCATGTTTGCATAAAGCTGCCAATAAACAAGTAGTCATCCAAAATATTACTCAAGAGTAAAAAAGTATTTGGTGAAAAGACTACTGAGAATCTGCTTTATTGGCCGGGTGTATTGGACACATGAAGAATTTGACTCTGGTACATTGGCTCTAAATGTGCATGTACATATCCCCATGCAAGGGGCAAGTAAACAGTAAACCAGCATAAGGCTATTATAAAAAAATAAGCAGGATTATCAGGCAACAAACTAAGCAATACAAACAGACAGTAAACAATTGTGAAATGAAATAAATAGAAATACAAATAGAGTACTTGTAAATAGAGACCTGTACAAAGCTGTATAATCTGTACAAGGTATATTTACAGGTATTGCACTGAGGAGGATGAGTACAGCCTGTTTGTGGTAGACTGAACCACCTGAAAGCAGTGGACAATGACGCCTGCCAGGAGAGATGGAGTGAAAGCTGCTGGGGGTATAGCGTGGCTAGGAGGCCGGAGAGACTTGAAGAGATGCAGAGTCAAAGGGATGAAGCAGCTGTGAAGTTTCAATGGGAGAGCCAAAGTGTTGTGGCAGAAATATGCAACATACTGGCACCGGAGGAACCTCAGCCAGAGTCTTACATGGGAGGTGGATAATTAAGCAACATTGTCAGCTGTGCAACTCAGCACAGGTGTGTGCCATGCCCAAGGCAGAGTGCCTGCAGAGAGGAGAGAGAGGAAGGTGGCACAGAGCAAACCTGACATAGACAAAGTGTGTATTGCCAATTGCATTTATCAGATGACAGGACAGATAGAGGAGAAGAGCAGAGAGACTCTCAGATATTTAAAGATAGGCAGACCAGGTACCAGTAACCTGAATGTCCATAAATAACGCCACCAAAGACATAGGTTCATCAAAGTGTGCAGTTCATCATGCTGTCCACAATTCCTAAAAACAGAGTGGGACAGAAGGGGGATAGAAAGATATAGTTCCAAAATGACAGAGCTTGGTAAATGAGTACCTGTACGACAAAATGAAATATCCATTAGAATTAATTTCAAAGAAGAAATTCAATTAAGCAACTTTTACTTCAAATTAGAAAATGCTTAAAGTCTTTATCATTGAATAATGTCAAAATTGCAGATGTCATGAAAATAATTTACTAATGATTTGGGCAAGTGTGCATTTACCAAGTCTTTGTTCATATATAGTACAGTGCCTTGCAAAAATATTCATACCCCTTGAATTGTTCCACATTTTGTCACATTATAACCACAAACTTAAATGCATTTTATTGGGATTTTATGTGACAGACCAACACAAAGTATCGCATAATTGAGAAATGGAAGGAAAATGATATGTGGTGTTCAAGATTTTTTACAAATAAAAATCTGAAAAGTGTGGCGTGCATATGTATTAAGCCCCCTTTACTTTCATATCCCTAAATAAAATTCAGTGCAACCAACTGCCTTCATAAGTCACCTAATTAGTAAATAGAGTCCACTGGTGTGTATTCAATCTCAGTATAAATACAGCTGTTCTGTGATGGCCTCAGAGGTTTGTTAGAGAACATTATTGAACAAACAGCATCATGAAGACTAAAGAACACACCAGACAGATCAGGGATAAAGTTGTGGAGAAGTGTAAAGCAGGATTAGGTTATAAAAACATATCCCAAGCTTTGAGCATCTCATGGAGCACTGTTCAATCCATCCATCACAGATATAACTGCACTATTTATTTTAGACTTGTTTTCTGTCAAAGGAATTTTCAAAGAAGCAACGAAGTCACTGGAATCTTTCAGTAAGAGACTGGTTTACTTGCAGCAAGGAGACAAGTCAGCATAGGCATACAGAGTTGTCTGAATAAGCTAGTCTAAACATCACAATATAGAGGACAAAGGGAACTCCCTGAAGACGCATCCCAGGCGTCAATCAGGTTGTAAAGAAGATTTCAAAGGGAAAAGTGAACTTGAGAGGGTTTGCCCTAATGACCCCTCAGACACTAAACAATCTGTTGTCTATTTTTCTTCACAGTATATGGTAGGAACAGTTTATGGCTGGCTCCTTTAAGTCTGGGATGCCATCTGGTTGAACATATAACAACACACAGAGTGCTAAAACAAAGATAAAACATGTCCTTCAGTTCACCCAAGCAGTGTTTCACAGGTCCCTGTGATCTATGGTCTGTTCTGAAAGTTTAAAATCCTTTGAATAACATATGTTGGTTAATATATTGATTAAAACACAGTTTAAAACATACTTAATAATGTAATTTTCATGACATTTTCAAACTGAATTACTTACTATATTAAGCACCAGTATTTCTATACTTGCACAGTTAGGCCCAGACCAGGATCGGTGTTCTGTGTCTAAAAAAGGAAAAAATATTTTTAGGTCAACTACATGTGCATATACAGATACAAAACTGTTCAGTCATGTACCTTATTATCTTCTTATTCTGCAATATTTCATGCAATTTCATCCCATATCACTTGTGTTTTATAAGCTTTATGCACCTTACCATTTCTTATAATTTAAATCCATAGTCTGTTCTATATTTTACATTACCTCACATATCTTTATAAACATTTGTAAATTTGATCTGACTGTACATACTGTAGATACTGCACGCTCTGTACTGCAATTATTGCACTTCTGGTTACATGCAAAACTGTCTTTCCTTGCCTTATGCTTGTATATGGCTAATAACAATAAAGTTGAATCTAATCTAATTTAAATATGCAATGTGTCACTGCTGTTACTGTCCAAATACCAAGCATTCAAAAACTAAACAATGAAATAAAATGTGTTTACGAGAGTCTGCTCCCGCTCATTGCCAGTTTTGGCTGTTAATAATTTGTTTATTATAACTCTCAATTTGCAAGCAATATAGCCGGGGCATACTAATAATTACCACAGTACAACTGTTTGATCTTAGCGAGTAGTTTCTGCCATTGTTAGCCTCTTGCGCTGTTCCATGCTGTCACCCGTACATTGCGCTGTTTCCTTAACCTAGTTAAGGAAATATGTGTTTCATTAGTACAAGGACCCAGTGTTGACAACATCGCTAATACTATTACAAGTAGCAATTAAGTTATGGGTTAAAGCAGTAAGTTTGCTGGATCAGCTCCCACCCTGTTACCACTATCAGCTACCGCTAATGCTAACAAGTTATCAAATTACCCATAATGTTTAGACATTTAGCTTTGTATATATATATATAGCGCAAAGGTTGAGTTTTACCATTGAAATAATTTTCACTAAAGTCAAAGATGGCGCCAGTGTTGGTGGCTGCTTGTCTGCTGCTCTCATTATGGCGTTTTTAGCTTTTGGTGTATCAAGGACTGAGTCTCTGCTGGTGTATGATCGCCAATTCCTTTTGGGTCTTCAATTCAAGGGTGATGATCTATGTGTGTTTGGTCATGACAGACGAGGGACTGTTCCCTTGGTCTTGTCGGGGATTCCAGCCTATCTGCTCAGGGCATCGGCCCTGTTCCACTGGCAGAAGCGTCTCTGTCGGTGGGGCCGGCGTAGTGGGTGGCTGGTGAAATTAAAGACTTGTCTGTCACACTCATCTTTTAGCCCCAGGGGGGCTGGACATCATACCCCGGGTTCATAGTGCCGCGGCGTGTACTGGATCCTAACCATGGCTACCTGGTGACTGTTGTGGGTGGTGATGAGGGCCCACAGCCCGGTGGGCCTTGTCCCTCTCGGCTTTACCGGCGTGGGGTGGATCTTTGTGCCTTGAAGCCGCTCTGACCAGTTTCCCGAACAGTGGTGCCTCAAGCTCGGGACCTGGCAAGGTCTGGCCTTGTGAATGTCCGCTCGCTAATGAATAAAACTTTTATGTTAAGGGATTTTTTTCAAGTCCAGGGATTTGGATCTCCTTTTTCTGACAGAGACTTGGGTGGATGATGGCGAGTTTAGCACCTTCACGGACCTTTTCGTTTTTTAGCTCGCCGCATTTGTCAGGCCGTGGCGGAGGGACAGCGTGTGTTTTTAAAGAAAATTTTTTATGTAAGCAGTGCACTTTACCCCTGCCTATGTTTTCTAGCTTTGAAATGACTTTGCTTGAGGTGGGTCGTTCTGATCCTGTATTGTGTGCTGTTATTTACAGGCCACCCAGATACAACAAGGACTTTGTGAATGGCTTTGCAGATTTTTTGGGCGGTGTTAGACCTTATTATGATCATTTCCTTATTCTGGGAGATTTTAATATACATGTGTGTTGCCCTGATAAACCACTGGTGAGAGAATTTTGAACTATTATTGATGTTCCACAGCGCTGTGGCAGACTCATGGCAAGTTATCGAAAACGCTTGATTGCAGTTGTTGCTGCTAAGGGTGGCCCAACCAGTTATTCGGTTTAGGGGGCAAACACTTATTCACACAGGGTTTTGTAGTTTTGGATTTTGTTTTCCCTTAATAATAAAAACCTTCATTTAAAAACTGCATGATGTGTTTACTTGTGTTATCTTTGACTAATATTTAAATTTGTTTGATGATCTGAAACATTACAGTGTGACAAACATGCAAAAAGATAAGAAATCAGTAAGGGGGCAAATACTTTTTCACACCACTGTATATATTGGACTCTGTGGCCCCAATGAAAACTGTGCTGCCTAAGGCTAGGAGGGAACCTTGGCTTGGCACTAGAACTCGTGCGGCCAGACAGATGTGCCGCAGAGCCGAACGAAGGTGGAAGAAGGAAGGACTTCAAGTTTCACTTCAAATTTTGAAGGACTGTTGGCACAATTATCAGAGGACTGTGAAAGAAGCCAAGCAAGAGTATTTGTCTAGTATTGTTGTAGCTAATAGCCATAATCCACGTGTGTTATATAAAAACAATAGTGACGGTCTTAAATCTCCCGCAGCCTGTTTATTTGGAAGCAACCATTGATCTATGTAATAAAATTCTCCTTTTCGCCATCTGATACATCTTTTTCCTCAACTTTATTCAGCAAACAACTTTATAATAAGAATACCTGAAGTTCTGGTTAGTGTGAGGGTTTCCAGCATTGCAGTGCCAGAATGAAAGTCAGGTTAAACTTAACAAGCGATCCAAGTGAGTATGGAACAGCAGGAAGTAGAACACTTCTCTGCATGACCCAGATGAGTCCAATCTTGATTGATAGTTGAGACTGTACTGCAATTTCTTCAGCATACTTTCAGCTACAAAAGCCATTAATGTTTTCAAATTGTTCAAGTCTTTAAGGACATGTGTGCTTGTATTTTTATTGTTTGTAATGTATATACTTTTTTGCATATTTAGCTTTTTTCAGCAGATTTTGCCCCATTCAAATAAATGGGAAAATTCTACTTCAGCATACTTTCACCTATTTCAGGTATCAAAATGTTCAGCTCTTCAAGGACATTCATGCTTCTAATGAAATTTTTTCTAAACTTCATACTTTTGAAATATTTAGCTTTATTCTGAAAACCTTGCCCCATTCAAATGAATGAGAAAATTCTACTTCAGCACACTTTCAGTTAACAAAATGTTCAGCTCCTCAAAGACAATCATGCTTCTATTCACAATTTTTCTAAACTTCATCCATTTTAAAATATTTAACTTTATTCTGAAAATTTTGCCCCATTCAAATGAATGGGAAAATTCTACTTCTGCATATTTTCAGCTATCAAAATGTTCAGCTTCTCAAGGACATTCATGCTTCTATTCAGACATTTTCTCAACTTCATACTTTTGAAATATGTAGCTTTATTTTGAAAGTTATGCATCATTCAAATGAATAGGACAATTCTACCTCTGCATACTTTGGACTATTTCAGGTATCAACATGTTCAGCTC
>NW_018127906.1:196154-199860 GCF_001952655.1 Monopterus albus | reverse complement strand
GGCTTTCATGTGTCTTGCCCTGAGGAGAGGCTTCCGTCAGGCCACTCTGCCCTAAAGCCCCGACTGGTGGAGGGCTGCAGTGATGGTTGACTTTCTTTGACTTTCTACAACTTTCTCCCATCTCCCGACTGCATCTCTGGAGCTCAGCCACAGTCATCTTTGGGTTCTTCTGTACCTCTCTCACCAAGGCTCTTCTCCCCCGATAGCTCAGTTTGGCCGGACGGCCAGCTCTAGGAAGGGTTCTGGTCGTCCCAAACGTCTTCCATTTAAGGATTATGGAGGCCACTGTGCTCTTAGGAACCTTAAGTGCAGCAGAAATTCTTTTTTTTTTTGTAACCTTGGCCAGATCTGTGCCTTGCCACAATTCTGTCTCTGAGCTCTTCAGGCAGTTCCTTTGACCTCATGATTCTCATTTGCTCTGACATGCAGTGTGAGCTGTAGGGTCTTATATAGACAGGTGTGTGGCTTTTCCTAATCACGTCCAATCAGTATAATCAAACACAGCTGGACTCAAATGAAGGTGTAGAACCATCTCTGGGATGATCAGAAGAAATGGACAGCACCTAAGTTAAATATATGAGTGTCACAGCAAAGGGGCTGAATACTTATGACCATGTGATATTTCAGTTTTTCTTTTTTAATAAATCTGCAAAAATGTCAAAAATTCTGTGTTTTTCTGTCAATATGGGGTGCTGTGTGTACATTAATGAGGAAAAAAATGGACTTAAATGATTTTAGCATATGGCTGCAATATAACAAAGAGTGAAAAATTTAAGGGGGTCTGAATACTTTCCGTACCCACTGTATTTACCTTTATTATGAAAATCTTGCCGCCTTCAAATGAACGGGGTAATTTTACTTCATACTTTCAGCTATTTCATTCTAAATAATGGGAAAATTCTACTTCAGCATACTTTGAGGTAGATAAGCCTTTCAGGTGTCAAAATGTTCAGCATTTTCAGTGCGATCCTTTAGCACATAGCATCTACACACATTTTTGACAGGAAATGCATTTCTCTAGTTATTATTATTATTATTCTGTACATTTTTGCCCCTTAACTACTTCAGCATACTTCCAACTAGAAAAACCATTCAGGTTTAAAATTGTTCAGCTTTGTCAGGACATGTGGACATCTTTCTAGAATTTTCCTAAACTTCATACGTTTGAAATATGTAGCTTTATTTTGAAAAATTTGCCCCATACAAATGAATGGGAAAATTCTACTTAGGCATACTTACAGCTATCAAAATGTTCAACTACTAAAGACATTCATGCTTCTATTCATTTGAATGGGGCAAAATTTTCAAAATAAAGAAACATTTGAAAAGTATGAAGTTTAGAAAAATTGTGAAGTGAAACATGAATGTCCTTGAATTGCTGAAAATTTTGCTACT
The DNA here is from genome assembly GCF_001952655.1 of Monopterus albus. Taxonomy (NCBI): domain Eukaryota; kingdom Metazoa; phylum Chordata; class Actinopteri; order Synbranchiformes; family Synbranchidae; genus Monopterus; species Monopterus albus. Next base: position 198,465 of record NW_018127906.1, on the reverse strand, counting down.
TGAAATAGCTGAAAGTATGTTGAAGTAGAATTTCCCCATTCATTTGAATCGGGCAAGATTTTCAAAATAAAGCTCAATATTTCAAAAGTAGGATGTTTTGAAAAATTCTGAATAGAATGAGGAAAAAAATGGACTTAAATGATTTTAGCATATGGCTGCAATATAACAAAGAGTGAAAAATTTAATGGGGTCTGAATACTTTCTGTACCCACTGTATTTACCTTTATTATGAAAATCTTGCCGCATTCAAATGAACGAGGTAATTTTACTTCATACTTTCAGCTATTTCATTCTAAATAATGGGAAAATTCTACTTCAGCATACTTTGAGGTAGATAAGCCTTTCAGGTGTCAAAATGTTCAGCATTTTCAGTGCGATCCTTTAGCACATAGCATCTACACACATTTTTGACAGGAAATGCATTTCTCTAGTTATTATTATTATTATTCTGTACATTTTTGCCCCTTAACTACTTCAGCATACTTCCAACTAGAAAAACCATTCAGGTTTAAAATTGTTCAGCTTTGTCAGGACATGTGGACATCTTTCTAGAATTTTCCTAAACTTCATACTTTTGAAATATGTAGCTTTATTTTGAAAAATTTGCCCCATACAAATGAATGGGAAAATTCTACTTAGGCATACTTACAGCTATCAAAATGTTCAACTACTAAAGACATTCATGCTTCTATTCATTTGAATGGGGCAAAATTTTCAAAATAAAGAAACATTTGAAAAGTATGAAGTTTAGAAAAATTGTGAAGTGAAACATGAATGTCCTTGAATTGCTGAAAATTTTGCTACTTGAAATAGCTGAAAGTATGTTGAAGTAGAATTTCCCCATTCATTTGAATCGGGCAAGATTTTCAAAATAAAGCTCAATATTTCAAAAGTAGGATGTTTTGAAAAATTCTGAATAGAAGCATGAATGTTCTTGAAGAGTTGAACATTTTCATACCTGAAAGTATGCTGAAATAGAATTTCCTCCATTCATTTGAATCGGGCAAGAATTTCAAAATAAAGCAAAATATTTTTAAAGTATGAAGTTTAGAAAAATTCTGAATAGAAGCATGAATGTCCTTGAAGAGCTGAACATTTTGATTGCTGAAATAGCTGAAAGTGTGCTGAAGAAGACTTTCCCCATTCATTTGAATGGGCAAAATTTTGCTGAAAAAGTAGTTTAAGAAATATGAAATTTAGGAAAATTCTGAATAGATCCGCACATGTCCTTAAAAAGCTGAACATTTTGATACCTGAATGGTTTTTCTAGCTGAAAGTATGCTGAAGTAATTAAGGGCCAAAAAACGTATGGAAGAATAATAAAAAAAGAAAGACCAGGAAATCAGCTTGATGCTGAATCAGCACCCATACAATAAATTTGAAAACATAATATGGATGTTGAATCAGCATCCATACAATAAAGAACAGAAAAACATAGTAGGGATGCTTCACAGCATCCACACAATAATAAAGAAGGGAATAACAAGAGTGTGGAAACAGACAGAAGACACAGATGTGTCTCAATTGCACTGCATTTTATTGACCACCAGACCACCAGGACTGTGCCATTGAGCTGCAGCATTAGGATGACTCAGCACTTTGAGCTCCCATTGACTTCTATTATTAAAAGAAAGCTGAATATCTTAAAAAAGTATCAACATTATCAAAAAGATGAATGGAAGCAGGAATAATAATAAATTATTATTCTTATTTTGTGGGGCTTGTCAGCATCCACACAATAACTTGAAAAAGGCACAAACAAACTAGTTCATTCAAAGGGCTGTTCAGTCAAATATACACAGACAACCACACTGGAAGACACACAGTGGAGAGAGGGCCCCTGGGTTACAGTGGGGCAAATAGGTATTTGATACACCACCAATTTTTCAAGTTTTCCCACTTACAAAGAATGGACAGATCTGTAATTTTCATCATAGGTACACCTCAACGGTGAGAGACAGAATCTACAAAAAAAATTCCAGAAAATCACAGTTAGATTTTTAAATAATTTATTTCCATTTTATCGCATGAAATAAGTATTTGATACAATAGAAAAATAGAACTTGATATTTGGTACCGAAACCTTTGTTTACAATTACAGAGGTCAAACGTTTCCTGTAGTTCTTGACCAGGTTTGCACACACTGCAGCAGGGATTTTGGCCCACTCCTCCATACAGGTCTTCCCCAGATCTTTCAGGTTTTGGGGCTGTCGCTGGGCAACACAGAGTTTCAGCTCCCTCCATAGATTTTCTATTGGGTTCAGGTCTGGAGACTGGCTAGGCCACTCCAGGACCTTGAAATGCTTCTTAC
>NW_018127906.1:177379-195282 GCF_001952655.1 Monopterus albus | reverse complement strand
CACGGCGAGTGGAGTTTATACCAAAAAGTTCTGTTTTGGTCTCATCTGACCACATGACCTTCTCCCATGCCTCCTCTGGATCATCCAGATGGTCTTTGGCAAACTTCAGATGGGCCTGGACATGTGCTGGCTTGAGCAGAGGGACTTTGCGTGCACTGCAGGATTTTAAGCCATGATGGTGTAGTGTGTTACTAATGGTAACCGTTGAGACTGAAGTCCCAGCGGTCTTCAGGTCATTGACCAGGTCCCCCCGTGTAGTTCTAGGCTGATCCCTCACCTTTCTCAGGATCATTGATACTCCACGAGGCGAGATCTTGCATGGAGCCCCAGTCCGAGGGAGATTGACAGTCAACTTGAATTTCTTCCATTTTTTAATAATTGCGCCGATAGTTTTTGCCTTCTCACCAAGCTGTTTGCCTATTGTCCTGTAGCCCATCACAGCCTTGTGCAGGTCTACAATTTTGCCACTAGTGTCCTTAGCTCTTTGGTCTTGCCCATAGTGGAGAAGTTGGAGTCTGATAGATTGAGTGTGTGGATAGGTGTCTTTTATACAGGTAATGTGTTCAAAGAGGTGCAATTAATACAGGCAGTGAGTGGAGAATAGGAGGGCTTCTTAAAGACAAACTAACAGGTCTGTGAGAGCCAGAAGTCTTGCTGGTTGGTAGGTGATCAAATACTTATTTCATGCAATAAAATGGAAATAAATTATTTAAAAATGTAACAATGTGATTTACTGGAATTTTTTGTAGATTCTCTCTCTCACAGTTGAGGTGTACCTACAATGAAAATTACAGATCTGTCCATTCTCTGTAGGTGGGAAAACTTGAAAATCGGCAGTGTATCAAATACTTATTTGCCACACTGTATTCTATGTGATTCTTTGTGTGAGTACCTGTTTAGGTAGTATCGGAAAAAATGGCTTTTGTGCAGATGTGTAGACTGTGTTGTATATGTATATTTCTGTGGCTCCATCACTGTGTCTGATCCACAGAGATGGCCGAGCGGCATGATGTCCAACATATCTTGAAGATAGCACGTGAGCTGGTGCACAAAGTCCAGTCTCTGATGGACAACAAGTGACTGAAGAGCCAGGTGAGGAGTGGGGGGATGCTGCAGAGGGAGAGTGTCCAACCCTAGAGGACATTCATATCCTCCCACCCTTCAGAGAGACACTGTTTCCAGGCCTCCTCCTATCCAGAGCAGGTGTAGTGGGTTCAGGTCTCCTCACTGCCAGCGAGAAGGCCCTGGGAGTGGGCAGGAGTGCTGCTGCAGCCTGGCTTCCACCTGTTTACATGTACCTTCACATGGAATGCCCGTGGTGTCTGTTCAGACATATGGATCTGTCTGCATGCTTGTGAGTTTGATCACACTGTGAACACATTCTTGAGTGTCTCTAGAGCTTGGGTGTGTGCATGAAAACACACATACTCCACGTTGACTATCAATATTCAAATTTCTAGAGTCTCATGCTTTTCCTGGACTCTGAAACAGAACAGACTGGAGGCCTGTCAGGAAGGCTGCAGTGTTCTCAGTGTCTGATAGATGTGTTCCTCCATGCAACGCCAGTGGAGGCCAGTAGAGTGCAGGATTTCACACAATATTGTCAAAGGAGCAGAAGACCTAGCCACGAAGAAGTCTTCATTAGTGACCAAATGGACTGTGCCAACTAGTGTTTTGTACAACAGCATGTGTTCTTCCTCCCCCTTTTTATTTCTTTTTTTTGTTTATACGTCCATTATCACACAGATGTTGCCTTTATCAGTAATAGCCCAAGGTACTTTGTTGCACTTGTTTTCTTCATGGTGCCTGTGAATGCCTCACCATAATCAGTGGGGGCCGGAGGCACCACGAGGCCAAACTCAGGATGAATTGCAGCCAACTTTCCTAAGCCATTCAGTGGTTAATGCATGTTTAACCCTTGCTCCAAGAAAAAGAAAGTAACAGCAAAGCACAATAATGAAGACAAAAGCACACAGGCCTTCCTCTTTCCTTTGACACCACACTTACACATCTCTCGGTTGCAGTACCAGGATTTTAATTTAGGGCTGTAACTACTCTTGCAATCACATCATCAGTAATCTCTCTGGAAGTATTAAAATTTTATGGTTAGACACATTTTATATGTTAGGATTTTATGTTTTACTCTGGTATTTGTAGACTACAAAGAATTACATATACAGACACTGTATACAGTATCTGTATACTCTATCTAGATAGATAGATCTAGACACCAGACAGAGAGAATTTTTGCCAAAGTTAATAAATTACTTACCCTGTAACAATAGGGCTGACATTATTCTATATATTTCTTATTGCCAACAAATCCCATGATTCCTAACACCAACTGTCCAAACAAATGTACTCTGGGTGTAATACTCAGCCTCAAGTACATCAGCTCCTAATAAAGTTTTTCCCTGCTTTTGAAACTGTTCCTTCCTGGATATGTGCCACCCTGTTCATATAATTCTTGGGATTTCATGACTTGAATGGAAGGATTTTAGAAACAGACTCTAAAATATTTCTAATCCTACTCTTTCATACCATAATATGATAATAATGAAACAATGCTTAAAAGTACATCTTAAAGGTGAAAAACAGAATACCGGCGTTTGAGTGGTTGACCTGAGGTTATTATTGCTTCAGTGGCAAACATCAAGCAGCCACTTAAACAGTTTAAGGAGCGAGGTCATCGTTCTTGGACATTTACTTGTAACATAGGGCAGTCTTCTACACTCAAGCAGAACAACTTGTTGAACCATCAGCATAGTTTCAATCTACAGCAGTTTGATTCTTTTATGCTTGGCTCAGATTATACATTTTAAGTCTGACAACAGCCTGACACAACGGTTGTAGGGTGTCGGGCACCACAATCAATCATGTAATCTTATAGTAAAAGACAACTGTGTGGGACGTCTCATGTACATAAAGTGTAGTATGTCAGAATTTTTTCACTTTCTGCAACATGGTGGGCCGATGCTGACCAAACACTTGCTTCTTTGCTCACAACATTTTTAGCATATTGTACTGAACCATATAAATTAAAAATCAGCGATACCGCTAATTGCTGTGATTCACATGCATATTGACTTTGACAGTCAGCCTTGTGAAGTAGTTACCCTGGGGCCAGATAGTTTTCAGTTTTACTACCGGCTTAAAACACTTATTTTTAACTGCTACTAGTGATGTGTAAGGAGTTGGCTCTATGAGCCGACTCTTTTATGTCAACGATGAAAGCCATTTTGGAAATAACGGTTTTTGTTAATACACCACAGGATGATAGGTGATCTTTATGACACATGGGTCGACCACAGGCACTCCATGGCCTGACCGAACCTTGTGGTGGTAGATGTGTGCATGTGCAACCAATCATGTGTGACAACAGACAAGGATCATACCATCGGGTTAAAAGAGGAGGAATGGGATTACGGTCTACTGAATGGACAAGAGGAGAGCACGAACAGCGGAAGATGAGTGACAATCGCAAACGAAGTAGCATTTATAGTAGATGCATTTTAATAAGAAAGGCAACATAAAGGCGGAATGATATAGATGCACACACATACCAATCATAGGTACATTGCTAAATCTGGCTGAATTATAAAAGCCAGAAGCAGTACTAAATGAAGAGCCAATTGGGAGCTGAAAGAAGCTCTTATAGCAGTGCTGAGCCTAGTGTTGCTTTCGTCAATGAAAATTATGATTAAATATCGTCAACGAACCTTTATCGCGTGACGAAAACGAGACGAGACACAACGAAAATGCTGATCAAGTGACGATGACTATAAATGTATAATGCAATATTGTTGGCAAAAAAAACGAGACTAAATGTGGTTTACAAAATAAAAAACTATGCTAAAATGACTCATTTTCGTTGACCAAAACAAGACGAAACGAAATGTTATAACATTATTTCGTCTCGTTTAGTTGCGTTATTATTTTGCAGTATTTCTGTTTCCTGTGTCTCACTTCAGGGGCCGCATCAGGTCACACTGCGCAGACGAAGGCGATGTCACTTCCTTAAGACCCACGCATGGCATTTTTTAGAAGACGACAACAAAGTTAAGTGTGACACAGAGAAAGGGATCGATGGCCGGCCAGCCGGGGTTCGTCATTGGCAGAAAAAGAAGAAACGAGATTTGGAAAAACTTTAATTACATAGAAGTGGAAAAGAAAACAGAATGTGTTGTGGAAAAAGATGGGGAGAAATGCGGCCACAAAATCGCACAAAATGTGTATTGGATGTATTCTTGAGTCTCTAAGGTAACAATAATGTAATAAGATAACCTTGTTTGAAATGGGTTTGGCTAAAAGAAACTTTTGGTTTCATCTATACTACTAGGTACTTATACTAGATTGACTGGGTTAAATAGAACTGCATTACTAAAAAGAGACTAAAATACAAATATGTTATCAGTTTTCATTGACTAAAACGTCATCAGTTTTCGTTGACTAAAACTAGACTAAATGTCATCCGTTTTCGTCGACTAAAACTAGATTAGACTAAAAAGAGTATGAAAGTGACTAAAACTAATAAAAACTAAAATGACAGCTTCACACAAAGACTAAACTAAAACTAAAATTAAAACAGGCCGCCAAAAACAACTCTAGCTGAGCCAAATGAGCCAGCTCTCTGAAAAGAGCCAGAATTTCCATCACTAAGTGCTACCTCGAGTTTTCCATCAAGGAGAGACACGGGCTCCTGCCTTCTTCGTGGAACCCACAGGCCCACTTCCAACTTTAATCACCACTTCTAACCTTTGAATTAAATCATACTTTCTTTTGGAACTGGAGTTAAACATGCACACTGATCTGAAAGCACCAGGAAGACTGCTGGAATCAGCAGTGGTGCCAGGAAACACTGGTTGCAATTGTCCATGTGGAACCTGATTATTCTCCTGCCTCAAGTCCAGCCTCTGAAAATAAAACATGCTTAGAGTGGGTTGGCCTAAATAACAGTTTTGTGGTCACAGGCTTAAAAAAAACGAGGCAAAGCTGCTTTTACTGCCAAACGTTGTTTCTCTAGTGTTCAGTGGATCAGTATTGGGTTGGCTTCACAGTAACAGCACATTCATGTTTGTATGAGAAGGGAATCACAGACATTTTGATACATTCAACCCCCTGTCACTGTGACTCTTTATCTCCACCATCCTCCTTGAAATGTTTAACATGGCTGCATATGAATGGTAATCCTGCACAGACCTACACCTGTGATTCACATGCCAAGAGTCTTCCCCTATCCTGACGTGTACTGTAGTCATTTGGCTCTCTGATTCGGTAGTTTGATCCCTGGACAGGAGGTGGTGTGGATATACGTTGCTCTCCCCCTCCACCACAGTGACAGAGAAGAGTTGGCAGGGGAAGCAAGGGTCCATAGCAGAGCTTTTTCTTCCAATCAGGACATTGTGTACCAAAGCCTTGAAACAGGCCCCTCTGTGGCATGACATTTGCAATTTCATACTGCATCTCGAAGACTGTTTACTATGTGTGTATATTTTTGAAAATGGTGGATTCTTTAACTACTGTGCATTTTATGTCATTTGAAAAAACCCATCAAAGTCTATATTGCGGTAATTATGAACCAGAAGCCCAATATTTCTACAAAGACTGTCAGAACATATATATATATATATATAACTTATTTTGAGATCTATTTTTTAGGTTGGTTTTAGCAGCACTAGTTTACAGCACTGTAAACTGTGCAGAAATGCAGAATGTGTGCAAACTGTTACACGTTGACTGTTAAGTGGTCTTTCTCAATGTTGTGCACTGACTTTAAGATTTAAAATTTCTATTTAGACAGCCAATGGTGGCATTGCTGAATATAGATGTATCAATTGTCTTGAATGTAATGTATTATTAATAAACAAGAGGTTGTTCATTATTGTCCTGCTCTCTTTCCTTTGAGCTGTCGCTGCTACAAAGACAAAGGCGTATCATGACTTTTACTCTTATGTATTGCTTCTCTATTCATTCTTCTAAAGGACATGAACAGATGGTGATGGATGGAGTTAGTATGTGAAAGGAGTTGTTTGTAGTAAATTACCTAACTGCTGGTTTATTCAGCTCTACCAGGCTTTTAGCATCTTTCAGTTCTCTGTTTTGCAGCCCACAGGTGTATTTTAATTTATTCCAACCACTCTCATCAATTTGATTTCAGGTGCAAATCTTTTTAACAAAAAATCCTAAAAGCCACTGTACCTTATCTGCTCAGCAGCAAACAGCAGGCATTTAAAGACTCACTGGTGATTATAGTGTAGAATGGAGCAGCTAAAGGCTGGCAGAGACCAAACAGAGCTGAGGGAATATTAGACTTATATTCAACTCCAAATTAATGATAATGTCTACCTAATATTTAAATAGGCAACTGTTTGTGTTTCTTGTATCAACTCCATAATGTGGTAAAAGGTCAAACAAGTGTCCTCAACTGAACAGAACACCAATTATGCAATTCCTGCACAAACCCAGACTTTTAGCTGTAATACTTTCATTCATATGTAAATACCACTGGATACACAGTACTGAAATATTTAGCTTTAGCCTCTCTGAATTTATGTGGTTTGATTTTCCCTCAAGAATGGCCAGGTCATTTCAAGTGGTGCAATTTGAAAAACCAAATTTTTCATTCAAATTGCTCAAATTCAATTAGTAAGGACCAGATCCACAAAATCATCTGTTCATAATCAGATTGCTCAAAGTGTAATGGTAAATTAAACCAACAAGAATTCATACTGCCCCCATACACACCCAATCTGTTTGGATCAGACTGCTCTCCTGTCAGGTCACCTTCTCTTATGGATCAAGTGTCTAATCTGCCTATAGCACAAGAGGAAAAAGCATCCTCAGATACTCATCTGTTCATAATCAGATTGCTCAAAGTGTAATGGTAAATTAAACCAACAAAATTTAAGAATTCATACTGCCCCCATACACACCCAATCTGTTTGGATCAGACTGCTCTCCTGTCAGGTCACCTTCTCTTATGGATCAAGTGTCTAATCTGTCTATAGCACAAGAGGAAAAAGCATCCTCAGATACTGTTTAGGTACTGTATACTGTATGTACTGCAAGCAATACAGTATTGAATGTCTGTCGATTCAGCACTTGTACAAATACAGTACAGTACAGTGGACCCTTGGATTGCGAGTAACCCGGTTTGCGAGTGTTTTGCAAGACGAGCAAAAAATTTTGATTCGATATACGAGCGAGGTCTCGCAATACGAGACACTGGGGCAGGTGTCTCCTTTGCCAAGTCGGCAGTCCATCCTTGTTCAAGCAAAGAAGAGTGCCATTCACAAACGCAAACTCTTGCTGTCAAAGATTATGAAGTGTTCTGGACTTGCACTTTAATTATCAGACCCTTGTGCTTAGTGAAAAATTTTCACCTTAATACTTTTTCCTCAGTTTCAATGTTCAGTTGTTTTACTCCATTTCCATCCTTTATATCCTTGGTTACATTTGGCTAAATGTTGCCACATTTCAAAAAGAGAGAAAAGTTTTTGTTTTGTTTTTTAACAAAAGCACTGTTTATCACGGTTGATACTTCAAACTGATCAGTACCCATGACATTGCACAATACAAAGGCATGAAAAAACATTAAAATAGGTATTGCATCTTCCAAAAGCTAATTTTCCATAAATATTTGTGATTTTAGTTCACTGCAGTTTCTTACAACAGAATCATAGAGTTTGTTTTCTAAATAGCCAGAAATAATTTCTAAAAATCAATGAGCATGATGTAACACCAAAATAACAATCAGCAGACATTCTCTGGTTGTGAGAACCAGTATTATACTTTGTACAATACAACATTGAAGGCCAAGAGTCCACAGTCGAGGGGTGGTAGCAGGCCACACTCTGGTGAGGAGACTGTCCAGCTGTTGCCAGCTGTTGCACCTTTGAAGTGCGGTGAGATGGCTAAGATGTCCATGATTCTTGGTTCCACTGCACCAAGTCCTAGACTGAAATATAAGAATGTAAATTAGGATGAAAACAAAACTGTAAATCACTGTTTCAGGACTCTGTTAGAAACATATTCAGTGAGGTTCAATCATTCTTTCTGGGTTTATTCATCTTTTTCAGTGGACTGGCTTCTATCAACCATTTCTTTTAAATACATTTAAACATTCAACTATGCTCATAAAGTCTTTGAATTAAAGTTTTCAAATTTCCTAATAACCTGTCAGGAATACTGACAGGTTAACACTGCTGGATAATCCAGGAGTGCAACCAGTGAGAAAAATCCTTGTCCTTATGGCTTGTGGCCATCGTAGGTTAGGGTGGAGGTTCTCTAGCCTGTGGATAAGAATTTTTCCTACATGCAGCCCAGCGACCATAAGCGAGTTCAAATAATCACTTTTGCATCAGAGACAGTGTACAGCATGAAAAGTATTATATAATAAAAGGATTATGTGAATAAAACTGTCTGTGTCCAGAGAGAATTCTAGAAGTTACATTTCAGACAGATGACATCATCATCAAGAAGAAAACTTAAATTCTTTAGTAGCTTGATTTCCAGATACCATAAATTCAAAAACATATAAATGCATATACAAGTCCAGCTGTACCTGCGCGCTGTAGTGATGGCACCTCTGCTGCTCCTAACTGGGCTTGGGTCTCTCTACAGACTTCTGGATCTGTGTGGAGGAACAGACAGCACAGGTCTCAGGATGACAAGCAGCTCTGTCACACACTTTGCGGTAAGGAAATAAGGAAATACCAGAGTTCAACCACCAAGAAGATGCCCAGTCAGCTGATTCAACAACTTTAACATAGTTCTTTTCTTTCCCTTTTATTCAAAGAACAACATGACCAATACACCTGCAGTCTTAGTGAATAAACATCAGAATTGTTTCTTAAAAAATAAAATAAAGTAAAATTGTGAAATAGCTGTAGATACATTTAACTATGCCTACTGGTCAAACAGGTCAGTGGACGATGCAATTAACACAGCACTGCATTACATCCTGCAACACCTCGAATCCCCAGGGACCTATGCACGGGCCCTCTTTGTGGACTTCAGCTTGGCATTCAACATCATCATTCTGGACATCCTGCACTCCAAACTGGCCCAGCTCACTGTGCCTGCCCCCACCTGTTTACTAGCTTTCTGACAGACAGGAGGCAGTAGGTGAGGCTGGGGAAAACCACACCCTGCACCTGGACAATAAGCACAGGCATCCCCAGGGATGTGTGCTCTCCCCTCTGCTGTTTTCACTCTACACCAACAACTGCATCTTGAAGGACCCCCCTGTCAAGCTCCTAAAGTTTGCTGATGATACAACGGTCATCGGTCTCATCCGAGACCGCGACTAGTCAGCCTACAGATGGGAGGTTGAGCAGCTGGTCCTGTGGTGTAGCCACAATAACCTGGAGCTGAACCAACAATGACAGTATGACTGGACAATAACCCTCAGTGCAACACCTGTAAATATACATTGTACAGATTATACAGGTATCTATTTTTAAGTACTCTATTTTTATTCCTATTTATCTCATTTCACAATGAGCATTCCTTTGTCTGTCTGCATTGTTTACTGCCTGTTTATACTATTTATTTTTCATTGTTTGCACTGTTTGTTGCTTGTAAATACTGCTTATTTTGTTATATCACACAGCCTTATTCTGGTTTACCGTTTACTTGCTCCTTGCATGAGGATATGTACATACACATTGAGAGCCGATGTACCAGAGTCAAATTACTTGTGTGTTTGACACACCTGGCTAATAAAGCAGATTCTGATTCCGATTCTACCAGAAGAGGGCACAAGTGCCCTTAAGCCAACATCAGGCTTTTGAAACAAGAGACAAAAAGACAACATTAACAGAGTAACATACAACCAGGAAAGACCAAAACCATGAAGAGAGTCTTAAAGCTGAGACCCAAACTCAACAACAGGCTGCATTAGGTGGTGAGAAAGTCAAGTCAAAAATGAGATGAGAAACTGTGAGCAGATGGAGATCTGTAACATGATCTTACCGAGTTGCCGATGGTTTAATTCAAATCAGACTCTAAAACACACTTAACTGACAAAAAGGGAAAAGCTCAACAACAGGCAGAAATGTTACTGTACCTGTGGCTGTTCTTTTAGGAAATCTGGTAGCTGAAATTCACCCTTAAAGACCTGGAAAAACAAAGGACCAGGTTTAGAGCTCCACAAATTCATTGAATTTGCATGAATTCATCACTTTACAATGGTGAACATTTACTGGATCATAAGTTCACTATAATGCAATGACTTAGTACATGAGAGTAAAGAATCACTCAGCATGTGAGATCCATTATCATGGCCTAAAGCTGAGCTGACCCAGTGGGACAGGTGAAATCCACCGTGGTGTGTGTCTAACTTAGAGGGTTTCTGCTGTTCACAGGTTTCTCATGTGTAAATTTTAATCATTTGTTATCTTGTCAGAAGACAGAAAAAAACAATCAAGAAGACAACTCCAGAGCTCCAGAAAATAACAAGCAAATACATTTCTTTGCTGTAGTGTACTTTGGTTCACTGAGGAAAATAGGTAAAAAAGAAAAAGTACTATTATTTGACCTATCAGGAACAGAAAAAAAACAAACATGTGGCGATGGACAAACTGTGGCTTTTCATAGATCAAACAATTCCAAGATATGTACAGCATGCATCTGGTTTCTGTCTTCTGTCTCAACAACTGACTCATCTTGACGAGATATAGGCAACATGTTGAAATGGTATCTTGCTCAAGGCAAACCAGTATAAGTGAATCCACCGCAGGCATTTGCAAAGCACATGCAGACGGAGGATATTCAGTGTTTAAAAAAAAATTTAAATATCTATTCAGTGAACCTGCATTGGACCTCCACAAAGTGGGAGGAATGGGTCAAAAGTCCTGTGCCCTCCTTCTGGGCTCCAGAGATGAAAACCTCCCCACAACACAAGGCTCATTCTTGAATCCCTCTGTGTGCCTTCTTGTTTGGCCAGAAACCAAACATAATCTGAAATGATTTCCAACACTAGAGACAGAGTGGCGAGTGCATGCTTTCCATTTCCTCCTGGTGCCATTTTGCAACTTGCCTCAGCATACAGACTGAGGCAAATAGTACTTTTGTTTTTTTTACCAGAATGCTCAAACCTTCCAGTAGGACACAAAAGGCAGAGCACACAAAGAAGAAGTGGAGCATATGTGATCTAGTGGTTGTACACTAGATCACATGCTTAGGGCAATAAATCCAAGTGGTGTATAATTAAAAAGTGTACAGAAGAGGCTGGTCTGTCTCCTTTGCATGCTACAGGTCAAACTGTTCTTCAGAGAGGACAGACAGACAGGTCTTTGAAGGCCAGACATAAAACTCTGCATGCCTGGATCACTGCAGTAACATGAAGTCAGTCTTGTTTTGTCTGGTGTTGTGCCCACAAGTGCAGGAAGCCAACTTGGGAAGACCTACTTATTCTGAGGGACTCAGAATAGCAATAATTAATATTCAACTTTAATTCCAGGCAGTGAGGAGTAGAAATACCCTCACCAACCACCAACAAAGTCTGCTCTGGTCTCTTTTCACCAGGAACTTTGCCTCACAACCCCTTTCTTACCGTTACAAGAGACCAGGCGTTCTGGTTCGTGTCTCAAAAACTGTTTTATGTGTAATGCCCTCTGTATGCTAAAGTGCTCCATCCTTCCTACACCCATCCAAAATGAGCCCCTTACACACTGCATTTTCAAGACTAGATTGGTGAACCTTTATTCCATCTCGTTTTCTGTGTGTAAGGTGCAAAGTTGGAATGGTGGGACATTTTCGTTCCGCCTTGGGAGGCAGAAACAGAGGTGAAACAAAAAGGAGATGTGCTCTGTGTAGAAAGTGTGAGCTAGCAGTCCACGGCCAAGTACTTACATTTTGATGCCGTATTGTGTGCAACACTATCACTGGCTATTCAAACTATCACTATCAAGACTGCACGCCTGTCTGCCTTGAACTGTTCTCGGCTTCTCTCTGACTTATAGGTCAAAGCGTTCCTGATATCACAAATGTGTTGATTGCAGTTATTACTCATGACATTCGCACACATAGCAAAAAACATGCTAATCAATTTTGTGTGAAGTGACATAAATGATTGAAGAGCCAAACAAAGCCACATCCACACTTATTCCTCCCACAATTGTTGTTTTTGCTTGTAGACTACCGGCACAAAATTTATGCCACAGTTGATGCAGAGCGATGTCGCGTTGCGCCTCTGGTGTGGAATGCGAGCCTGCTCTGTGAAAATTCACAGGCTGGCTCGCAATTATGCTGGCCAGCCAGCTTGATCTGAATGAACATGTAGTGGTTTAAAACAAACATATTAAAATGTAATATGTAATAGAATATTGTAGATTATTGTATTGTAGATTACACTATCCGCAGTAGGTAATAGCTGATAGTTATGTAAGGGTGAGTTATGCATTTACATAATCCTGCAAGATCTGTTTCTCTGAAATGTTTGAAGATGTTTGTCCATGGAGACCATGGGAAGACTATGCACTATCAGTGCATGGAGACTGTGCACTGATAGCTTGCTCAAGTGAAAACATTCTGGTTCGTGTCCTCTGTTTACCTTATGGGTTCATCTTGTGAATAAACATCTAGAGAGCAGTTTCCCTTAAATGGGAAGCTTAAGAGTTGGTTATGAGAAATGACGTAAGAGCCAGAAAGAACTGTGAACATTATGAGGGGCATAAAAAACTAGTGAATCAGAGAGAAAGGGGACAGGGAAAGTGAGGAGCTGGTCCAAGAGGGGAGACGGGACCGACCTGACTCAACTGACTTGACTGTATGGCCAAAAATGACTGACTGACTCTTTGACAATCTTCTTATCTAATACTTTTATTTCTCTGCAGAGATGGTGCTTCTGTTCCCCATCTTTCAGACTATTGAACTATCTTTCAAATTATTGAACTGCCCAGAACTATTGTAATAACAAACAATAATTGGAATTGGGATGATTTACTTGAATTAGTTTAGTTCACATCAGACCTCGGCCATCACAAACAGCACAAGGGCAGGATACTGGTGACCCTTTGGCACAGCAGTAGTGCAGGATCTCAGTGTAAAAATGACAATGGTTTCATTCATTTCCAGGATTTCACACCTCTGACCTCAGACAATAAGTCTGAGTTAACTGAAACAAATTCAAAAAATTTGGTCTTTTTATCTGATTTTTTTTTTTTTGAGGTAAACACAAACATCAGAAACTATGTGCTCTGTTTTATCTAACCTCTTTATTTACATGCAGAGTTGAAACTACTCTTTACTCGTTACCGCCATAAAACCAGCTTAGTATTTCTCCCTCCCCTCTGACAATGAAAATGTTCATAGATTTGAGAATGTGACATTATGTTACTCAAAAGTTGTGTGAAATGTCTATACAGACATTTAGAGATGTTTTAGTAAAGCTGATAAATGATTTCTGGACATGCTTAACTCAATCAATGCATAAGAAGACTTTGTCCTCTCTTCTAATAAAAAAAAAACATTCAAACTTCTCAAAGTATTACCAAAACATAAGGAAATTTAGGTGTTTTTGATTTTTCCATTTTATGATTGTGTGCTAATAACAATTGCTTGCTTTTGCTCTTTTTATTCAAGGTTAACCTTCCTTTTCCTCTACAGAAGGTATACATAGGCTTTATGTGAGAATATGTGTTATTTGGACTTTGTGTTTAAAAGCGATTAATCTTACATTCCAGCCATGAAAAAATGTGCTTTCCATGTCAGCCACGGTAGAAATTAGAAGTATAAAACCACATAAAATTGAACTTAGACAAAGAAATATTTAGTTTCTCTTAAAGAGCCCATGGCATGCTTTTCTTTGTTTTTTGACTTGCTATCCAAAGCTCAAAAAATGAGGTGTAAGTACAGTGCCTTGCGAAAGTATTCGGCCCCCTTGAACTTTGCGACCTTTTGCCACATTTCAGGCTTCAAACATAAAGATATAAAACTGTAATTTGTTGTGAAGAATCAACAACAAGTGGGACACAATCATGAAGTAGAACGAAATTTATTGGATATTTCAAACGTTTTAACAAATAAAACACTGAAAAATTGGGCGTGCAAAATTATTCAGCCCCTTTACTTTCAGTGCAGCAAACTCTCTCCAGAAGTTCAGTGAGGATCTCTGAATGATCCAATGTTGACCTAAATGACTAATGATGATAAATAGAATCCACCTGTGTGTAATCAAGTCTCCGTATAAATGCACCTGCACTGTGATAGTCTCAGAGGTCTGTTTAAAGCGCAGAGAGCATCATGAAGAACAAGGAACACACCAGGCAGGTCCGAGATACTGTTGTGGAGAAGTTTAAAGCCGGATTTGGATACAAAAAGATTTCCCAAGCTTTAAACATCCCAAGGAGCACTGTGCAAGCGATAATATTGAAATGGAAGGAGTATCAGACCACTGCAAATCTACCAAGACCTGGCCGTCCCTCTAAACTTTCAGCTCATACAAGGAGCAGACTGATCAGAGATGCAGCCAAGAGGCCCATGATCACTCTGGATGAACTGCAGAGATCTACAGCTGAGGTGGGAGACTCTGTCCATAGGACAACAATCAGTCGTATACTGCACAAATCTGGCCTTTATGGAAGAGTGGCAAGAAGAAAGCCATTTCTTAAAGATATCCATAAAAAGTGTCGTTTAAAGTTTGCCACAAGCCACCTGGGAGACACACCAAACATGTGGAAGAAGGTGCTCTGGTCAGATGAAACCAAAATCGAACTTTTTGGCAACAATGCAAAACGTTATGTTTGGCGTAAAAGCAACACAGCTCATCACCCTGAACACACCATCCCCATTGTCAAACATGGTGGTGGCAGCATCATGGTTTGGGGCTGCTTTTCTTCAGCAGGGGCAGGGAAGATGGTTAAAATTGATGGGAAGATGGATGGAGCCAAATACAGGACCATTCTGGAAGGAAACCTGATGGAGTCTGCAACAGACCTGAGACTGGGACGGAGATTTGTCTTCCAACAAGACAATGATCCAAAACATAAAGCAAAATCTACAATGGAATGGTTCACAAATAAACATATCCAGGTGTTAGAATGGCCAAGTCAAAGTCCAGACCTGAATCCAATCGAGAATCTGTGGAAAGAACTGAAAACTGCTGTTCACAAATGCTCTCCATCCAACCTCACTGAGCTCGAGCTGTTTTGCAAGGAGGCATGGGCAAAAATTTCAGTCTCTCGATGTGCAAAACTGATAGAGACATACCCCAAGCGATTTACAGCTGTAATCGCAGCAAAAGGTGGCGCTACAACGTATTAACTTAAGGGGGTTGAATAATTTTGCACGCCCAATTTTTCAGTTTTTTATTTGTTAAAAAAGTTTGACATATCCAATAAATTTCGTTCCACTTCATGATTGTGTCCCACTTGTTGTTGATTCTTCGCAAAAAATTACAGTTTTATATCTTTATGTTTGAAGCCTGAAATGTGGCAAAAGGTCGCAAAGTTCAAGGGGGCCGAATACTTTCGCAAGGCACTGTATGTTCTAGTATTTCTATGCAGAAGCAACTGGGTTTATAGACATCTTGCAAACTCTCACTCACAAGACTTTTTTTCTACCAAAATAAAGTACTACATGAGAGTTTAAGGATTTCCTTGAATGGGCATTAAATTCAGGCCGTGCGTTCATGTGAGCTTGCCTGACATCCACCGTAGCCATTGAAAAAAAAAAGGAATTTTTTGACTGCATGCAGTTTTGCGTGCGGCCATGTGGGGGAAGACGTAGTGACCAGTGGTTGGATTTAGCAACCTTTGAAAGGGAGTGATGTTTCCACTACTCGATGGGACTTAACAGTAAGTTAAAAAAAAAAAAAAAACTAACAACACGTTGCATGTCTGTTAATGCTTAGTTTCTGTAACGTTAGAGAGAACTGCTGTAAAGCTGGAGAAGTTACTATGTCTGCAATATGCCAATTAAAATATGGGGTTTCTCAATTACCAGCTTTGTTTAGAGTGTTGCACATCTATTTTCATCGGTACATATGGATATGTACCTGTTTACCTACAGTATCTATGGAGGAGAAATTCATATTAATTAATGCTCGTTGTGCTGTCCACTTGTGACAACACCAGCAGCAGGAGTTGTTTGTGTTCACAAAGTGTCCTCCCATTTTAAGGAAGAGGCTTTTTGGCTCTCTGATCCGGAAACAATTACAGACTATTTGGAGTTATGAGGTATGCCAAGCTAATCTAGAGGTACCCAAAATTAAACATAACTGCTGGAAACTAGCAAAATGAGAATGCCATGCACTTTAAATAACCCTCTCTGGTCACAAAGACTAGGCATGAACTGTTCCACAGCACACCAATTAGGAGCCTGTTTCTATAACCTCAACCAATTAGAGAACTACAGTTCTCATAGTCTTAGCAAATCAGATGAGCCTACACTCAAACCCCAGCAAAGGAATACCTGAGCTCTGCCTCCCTGTTGTTTGGTCATCCAACACCGCAGTGATAAGACACATCACTGGCGGGGGATGAAGCAGCCTACAGGAGGGTGGTGGTCAGTCTGGTGTCATGGTGCAAGGACAATAATCTCACCTTCATCACAAGACGAAGGAGATGATAGTGGACATGAGGAAGGAGAAGAGACCTCATCAGCCACTGTTCATCTGGGAGCTTGAAGTGGAGAGGGCAAGCAGCTTTAAATACCTAGGCGTCCACTTTACTGAAGACCTCACTCGGACACTTAACACCACAGTGGCTGTACTTCCTGAGTAGGCTAAGGAGGTTTGGCATGTTGCCTAGCATCCTTTGCAACTTCTACAGCTGCATCGTTGAGAGCATCTTGACCAGCTGCATCACTGTCTGGTATGGCAGGACAACTTCTATGGACCGCAAGCACTTGCAGAGAGTGATAAAGACTGCGGAGAAGATCACCAGGACTCCACTGCCCTCTCTGCAGAGCATTTACCACCACAGGATGTATAGGAAAGCTGCCTCAAGGACCCCACCAACCCCCAGCATGGACTGTTCCCTACCCCTCGAAATCTAAGTCTAATTTGAACTGGTCATCACAGGATTATTCTGGAAACATCTCTGTGAGTTAAACAATTCAGCTGCAGTAAAACTCAGTTTCTTTGAACCTCTGGTCAGAGGCTCAGAAGTGTGAAATGCAGGACTTCTAAACTGAAAAACTCTTTCTTTCCAACTGCCATCAGACTCAAACAGCTGACAGGAGTATACATACAATCAGGACTTACGTCATGTAATTCCTCTTGTACTGGTTACATTTCAAGTTTGCACATGCATAATTGCACACTCACTGTCGCCTTGCACATCCAGCTACAATGTAGCATACATTCTCTCTTTATTATATTCTTTTTTTTATTACATTTGTTTTCACTTGTTGTTTTTAAGTGCCTTTAGATTTTGTGTACTATTTATCTATCTTATATTTCACCTTGTATTGTTTGGCATTCATTGTGGACAGCTTAGTGAGAATTTCATTGTACAGGGAAACATGTTTCCTTACTGTCCACATGACAAACACTTTGAGTCTAAGAGTCGTGTGTCTCTCGTCCTTTTCATGCATTTTTGTTAAAATTCATTTTTAAGATTTTATCTTCCCATTATCCCAAGAAGTTTTGATGCTATTTTAACATTTTGACTCTTTCCATAATAAACAGGCAAACAAGCCAATGTGTGCCAAATTTTGAACAGACTTCAGCCAAAGTTTGCAGCCAAGGAAGTTTTGTAGTCAAAGAAACCGAGTTTTACTGCAGCTGAATTGTTTAACTCACAGAGATGTTTCCAGAATAATCCTGTGATGACCAGTTCAAATTAGACTTAGATTTCAAGACTTTTACAAATACCACACACCAAGACCAAGCTCTGGCTGGGCCAGTATCTTGACCCAGACCGCTGAGAATCACTGCCAAGATAGGAAAAGCATCA
>NW_018127906.1:163913-177320 GCF_001952655.1 Monopterus albus | reverse complement strand
CTGAACTCCCAGTCCACAGGGGGTCCTGGCATTTTGGCACTGCTCACTACTGAAAAAGAGGGTTCTAAAAGCAGATCACTCTCTCCTCTATCCACTCAGCCCAACCGGTCAAGGCAGAAGGCCACCCATCAAAAGCCGGGGTCTGTTGGAAGTTTATTCCATTAAAGGGGATTTGTTGGGTTTTCCTCTATAATATTTTTGATAATACCTTACTTTGTAAAGTTTCCTGAGATGACTTTTGTTGTGATTTGGCGCTATACAAATAAATCTGAACTGAATTGAACTTTTTCTTGCAACTGTAAGTGACCTCATGGCTAGGTTGATGTTTCATACAACCATAGTCATTCCTAAACTAAAGCCCATATCTTACAGAAACATAATTATTTTTCTCTCCAAATTCTTGTCTAAATCCCAGAATTTAGATCCAAAATCTAAAGTGATTTGACAATTTTAACTAATTTTCCACCATTGTTAACAATAGACCATATACATTCATTCATTCATTCATCAATTTATTTAGCCCTCCCTTTGTTAAAACCGGACCATTTCATGCATATTACCTTCCAGCTCACTTCTCCTTATGTATATATTGTAAATAAATTTATTTAGCTTATAACTGGCTTTCTCATGTCATCAATTTGTCTCTTTTAAATGTATAAATGGGTGTAAACTGAGGAGTCAGTTGCTTTCAGATTGAGATTGGATTAATAATTTTGATTAATAAATTCATCATTCACGTGGCTTGCAAATCAGCCTGGTGCCCTAATCTAAAGCGGTATTATTAAAATTAATAATTCATAAATTGTATTCCTTTCTGCTACACCAGCAGACTCCAACCTCAAGCTCTATTTCCTCTGAAGGGTCTGATAAAATCCTCATGAAACGAGGAATATTCACATGCTCTAAGATCTGCAGCCTCTCCTATTCAAGCCTGAAGAAAGGAACATCTGCCAGCCAACACAAAGCTCAGTCACAAATCAGATGATGCTGAGGTGAAAGACAACATGCTGACTGCTTTTAAAATAATATGAAGACATCTCCAAGCAGCACACTGCTCTTCACTGGGCTCTTTCCTCCAAATAATAATTTGGTTTCCATTTACAGCTGTAGTATGTCAGCACTTCTGGTCCAACAGCATGTTTGATTTTTTATTAGAGACACAATGTGCCCTTTTTTACGTGACGTCACACAGCGGCCATGATGGGTGCATCTTCATTTCCACTGGTCAGTGTAATCACTGAGTTCATACAATTTAAAGCAGCTGCCACAAACTGTTTAATAAAATGATACTATTAGATAATCCAAATGATCCAAAAAGCTCTTTGGTTTAAACACACTGAGCCCTTAAGATGCCTTTGTTTGACTACTGAAGAACTAGCTGACCCAGCCTAACTTTTGATTGTCTGGTGGCTGTGGCTCACAAGGTAGGGCAGTCATCTCCCGACCAGCAAAGTTGGTGGTTCAACTCCCGGTCTTCCTGCATGCCTAAGTTTCCCTGAGCAAGACGCTGAACCCTGAATTCCTCCCGGTGGCTTTACTAGCGCCATTGTGTGGCAGCTTGTTGTCATCGGTGTGTGAATGTTATGTGTGAATGGTGTATCATCTCCTGTAAAGCACTTTGGCCAGTACAACACACTGTGGAAAGATGCGCCATATAAATACAGTCCATTTACCATATCTCAGCATTAAGATAATTCCCCACCATTACTCTAAGTGAATCTGGCAAACAAACTCAGTTCAAGTCTTGACCTGAGCTAAAACAGTAAGATCAATAAACATTTCATGTGAAGTCCTTATTTAAAAAAATCTTCAGTCACATTCTTTCCATGCTTATCCAGTTAATGGCTTCATTGAATGTGCTTCCTTGCCATGATGGCCAAGCAATGGCGTTCGCCTTGGATCCATGTGACATGATCTGTCTGCACGTTTTTACCTGCCCTCATATCAATATTGAAGGAAAAGGTCCACCTAAAGCACAACTGGCTAAACACAGACCTCTACAGATATTTGTTTCTCATCCCTCTAACAACTCATTATTATTGTTACTGTGGAGAAACTGAGAACCTATTGATCTCAATATCCATTTCACACCAGTGATCAGAAAAACTGCAAAGCCACTTAAAAGCTATTGATTGTGGCTTCGAGAGCCAGGCCTGAAGAGCCTCATTTACAGCAAGCTGCAACAACCTCTGCTGACCACCAGTCAGTCATTGGTGGAGACGATATGGGAGACTGTCTGGGTTTAACTGAGGACACATTATGGACTTCACATTACAGGACAAAAAGGTCTACTCCAATCTCTTTGTCAGGTCAGATCTTTCTGTATTGATGGTTCACATTGATGTTTGTAAGTGACATGTATCTGATTCTAGTGTAAACACCCTTGAGGTCCTCAACTGCCACACATGCGCAGATTAAACTGTAATGTGAGCCACAGGCACAGAAGAATATGAAGAACATCATTTGTGTGATGGTGAAATCGCACAATTTCCTCAAACATTACTCAGTTGCAATATGTTCCTTCCAGCTTGGATTGATCACAAGCTTCTCATTCCACTGGCCCCCATGATTGCTGTTGCTCTTTTCCATGTTTATTTTTACTCATCTGTGAAAGAAAGATGAATGAACATGAGAGATATGTGCTTGCTCACAGAAATAAGAAACTGGAGATCAAAGAATGGATATGAATCAGTTCTACAACCACATATGCAAGTGGCTCAAACCCTATTTGAAAAATTCTGAGTTTGTTTGCACATCCATGAAGAGAGAGATCTGAGATCGGAGTCACTTGCAGTGCTTGAGTGGGGTTAATTGATTTGGGACACTTCAGTGTGTAATGTGAATGTAGCCTATAAGACATGACTCAGTGAACCTGATTGGTACTGGCAAATCTGACACCAACCCCAGACCGCAGATGATATTGCTTTATGTCATTCATAAGTTACTGTTAGCTCTTCAGACTAATGCAACCTATTGGTTGTCTGGCTCTTTCCTTCTAACCACAGGGTATTACATATTTAATTGCAAAGAATGACACACATGGATACATTATTGGCATGGTCACAACAAGAAGTGAGAGGAAGAAAATTCTTACTAAATGACATTTAAAATTAAACAAAATAAAAATAGTCTATAGCTAGAGTTGGGTGATACATGATTTTTATCAAATTGCAATCTGAAAGAGTGCCATTTTAAAATAGCAAGAGCCACACTTTTAATTGTAACTTACAGTGGGGCAAATAAGTATTTGATACACTGCCGATTTTTCAGGTTTTCCCACTTACAGAGAGTGGACAGTTCTGTAATTTTCATCGTAGGTACACCTCAACCGTGGAAGACAGAATCTACAAAAAAAATTCCAGAAAATCACATTGTTCAATTTTTAAATAATTTATTTCCATTGTAATGCACAAAATAAGTATTTGATCACCTACCAACCAGCAAGAATTCTGGCTCTCACAGACCTGTTAGTCTATAACCCTTGTGTTGCAAATTGACCCTTTTTTAGATTTTTACTAAAAGAAAACTGACAAAAGAAAAAAAGCAGTTGACCTGAACCTACGTGGACTATACATTATATTTACATATAAATAGTTCTTGATTGCAGTGTCATTTCATCTTCACTTGTCCAGGACCATGAGCATAGTATTTGATCACCTACCAACCAGCAAGAATTCTGGCTCTCACAGACCTGTTAGTCTATAACCCTTGTGTTGCAAATTGACCCTTTTTTAGATTTTTACTAAAAGAAAACTGACAAAAGAAAAAAAGCAGTTGACCTGAACCTACGTGGACTATACATTATATTTACATATAAATAGTTCTTGATTGCAGTGTCATTTCATCTTCACTTGTCCAGGACCATGAGCATAAGGTACACTGCTCAGAAGGCCTTAGAGCTATTTTTAGCAGAGAGCGAGACAGATAGTGGAGGGGAAGAAGAGGATGTCTCGGAATATGAGGACAATACTGAAGAAACTTCTGAATATGAGAGTGAATTTGAGGATGATGAGGACTCAGAGCACACAGCAGAAGAAACTACAGGAGCCCCACAGCCAACTACATCTAAGAATGGCCAGATTGAATGGTTTTCATCTCCAATGGGAAAAGCCCCTGGTTCAGCTGCTAACAAAATAAGGATGGTACCAGGACCCACACAAATGGCTGTGACACATGTTCATGATATAGTGTCATCATTTGAACTGCTGATTCCTCACTCTATCCAGAAAATCATTCTGGACATGACCAACCTTGAGGGAAAGCGTGTTTTGGGGGAGCAGTGGAAAGAGATGGACCACATACATTTGCGTGCCTACTTTGGGATCCTCATCCTTGCAGGTGTCTACAGATCCAGAGGGGAGTCAACTGAAAGTCTGTGGCATGCTGAGACAGGGAGAGCGATTTTTGGAGCCACAATGTCGCTGGAGAGCTTCAGCATATTCACCCACAAAACCACAATCTCCAGCAGCCAATGGCAAAAAGAGGAAGTGCTGCGAAGTGTGTGGACCCACAAAGAACTCCAAGACACAGACCACATGCGCCAACTGCAAAAAGTACATCTGTGGTACGCATACTCTGAAATTCTGTCCATCGTGTGTTGTGTAAAAAGGTCGGTCCATCCACATACACAGTCCAGTATCAGAATTATTTGAGAGATGCATTTTTCAGAGGTACTGCTTCTCAATGAGAGTGAATAAAATGTTTCTGGTACTGTTCACCAATTGTTGTAAATAAATGCATTTGTTCTAAGATGCATTGTTGAGGGCTGTTTAGTCAGTGACCGCAATGTTCCATTTCAATTTTTATCTGAATTTATGCTGCATAATAACCCTATCTATTTCCCAGCATGACAACACAAAGGAATCACTCACTTACATCATAGACTGCATACCCACACTACAATCTTGTTAAACACTATATCCTTTTGTAATGTCATGTATCTGTTGTCTTGTCTCCCATGTTCGGTCCTGTTTTGATAATGTGTCACTTTTTTTTTTTTTTTTTTGAAACAAAGATTTTTATAAAATTGGTATAGAAAAAAGTATCACTTAGGAACCGGTACCAAAGTCAAGGTATTGGTATCAAAAATCAAAAAAGTATCAAAGATTTTGGAATGATATTCAGCCCTATGCATATCTATTAAAAATGTTCCTTTATGGGTTAAATAAACACAGAGGTGTTTGCAGCAATGCATCTGCTTAGAAGGATTAACCAGACAACAAAGCACCACTGAGACAAGGCAGCTTTCCCCAGGTCAGGCTTCCTTAATCATCCATTCATCCACTGTTTTTGTCTCCACAATAAAAGCATTCTGCTCGACAAATGCTTCCAAACTATTTCTCTACGGAGCAGCTAGACAAAATCGGGGCTGAAGAAGAGACAGAGGGTAAACATTTGGATGGGGGTGAGTGAAATTTCAACACAGCAGAGAGAGCATTTCCACATGTGGCTTCATCATACAGTGGTTTAGTCCAGGGCTGGTTGCCAGATGTCTTATGCAATGGAACACAGAATTTTTTTGGGGGGGGGGTTACTGTACTGCTGTGGCCTTGAATGCATTGAGTACAAACTGAAGTTTGAACTTTGGTAATACCCAACATTCAGAGAGAAATAATACCTTGAGTTTGAGTAATTTAGAGAAATAGAAACGGTCCTGATTGAAACTGAATAATTAGAATGACCACATCCCAAGAAATTGTAAGCAAATAACAAAAGCATGGCGGGTTAGGTTAATGCAGTAGGGTAGAGAATGGCTGAATCTGTAGGTTAAGCAAACATCTCTTTTTACAACTCAGTCTCCTGCTTATGTAATAATTCTCTAGAAATTCATCCAGCAACACTGACAGAAGAAAATAACCAAATATTCAAGTGTCAACATGCAACACAGTAACTTGCTTATGTATGCCACACACAAATATGAAATCTAACAGACAGCAGTAGTAAATATATAAGGCAGTCAATTTAACCTTTTCAAACAATACTTGAGTTGGTATAGACACCAAAACAAGACTTAATTTCTAATACCGATAATTTGGAGGATATAAAAGCCTATTATTTCTACACATACTAATCAGTATGTGTAGAAATACTGCTGTTTTACTGCTAGCCTTACTGGCTTTTGGTGGCTTCAGTTAGTTAATGTTTAGCTTTAGCTTTATTGCTGTGTGACACATTACTGAGTGAGTTCACTTCTGGCTCTTCTTGATGTCACTGTGAACTTGCATCTTACTGTAGGCTAAATATGTGCTGATCATTTTTGAATTTTTTTGTGAAAGAGGTTGCTCAGTGGCAAACCCATTGTATCATTGTTTCCATTTTACAGTGTGCAGCTCTTTCAATCACATTTCTAGGAGCAGGCAGCTGTTTAAAGCAAAATAAATACTGAATAAATTTACTGAATTGTACCTGAGGAGAGTGAACACAATTACTATACTTTGAGAATGTTGCCTGTAAGCATTCTAACATGCATAAGCAAACTGAGCAGGGGGCCCTGTGATGAACTATGTGCTCATTCAGACCTGGCTTGTAGGAGGTCCTCTACTGTATGCCGGAACTCAGCCCAGGAAGGAGGAGAGCGGGAGGGCGAGTGGTGAGCAAACAATAATATAAACCCTATGGCTGGGTGTGATGCAAGGAAATCATACAATTATTCGCAGGTATACACAGCACAAGTCTGAACAAATGAGTCTCAACACACACATGCTGTCAACAAGACACAAAAGGTCTATTGTGAGGAGAATGTTAATTATTTTAGAGAGCTGAGGTGGAGGAGGATGCAACACACACTGACATGAATATTTACTGCATCCAAAATATGTAAACGGGACAACGGGACATTTGAAAAGCATCAACATGCACAACATGGCGATAACAGATGAGACAGCATGGGGATCAGATATCTGACACACTGACATACTGGCAGCCTTGATAGAAAGTTAGTTACATACAGCATGTAGACTCAGTTTTAAAGGAACAGTTCAACATTTTAGTCAAGTAATGATCTCTTTAGCACTGATCATACAATGAGACATTCTGGTTTTAGAAGCAGCTGACTTCAAGACAGTGGAGCTATTGATCAACAACAGTTGTGACTCCAAGCTATATGCCAAATGCCCTGTGACCAGATCCATAAAACATTTATAGATCCACCACAAAATTTTTACATACACACAAAATAAATATGCATACACATCGTTTTTGTCAGATTTTTCAAGCTCTTCTGTTTAGACCCCAATCACTGTGACTGTGATTGAACTACATGAATCAGATTTCCTCTCACAGAGTTAAAGGATAAGGTCAGTCATTTTCTACATTAATAATATTTTCAACAATCCGCATACACAAACTAAAACAGTGACTAGGCTCTACTCACAGTTTAGACTCTGACCTCAATCAGCTTTTTCGTCTGTGCAGCAGACCTCTGTTGTTGTTCAAAAATGATTAGAAACACAGTGAAACACCTTGCTTCACCAGTGTTTAGACGCCTCAGTGAAAAGAATGGTGGCAAACAGCAGCACCCTTTCCACCGCAACAGGTTTGTATCAACAGCAGAAGAGCTACATTCATGCTTCTCTTCAAAATTTCTCTAAACTTCATACTTTTGAAATATTGAGCTTTATTTTGAAAAGTTTGCCCCATTCAAATGAATGGGGAAATTTTTACTTCAGCATACTTTCAGCTATCAAAATGTTCAGCTCCTCAAGGACATTCATGGTTCTATTCAGAATTTTTCTAAACTTCATACTTTTGAAATATTGAGCTTTATTTTGAAAAGTTTGCCCCATTCAAATGAATGGGGAAATTTTTACTTCAGCATACTTTCAGCTATCAAAATGTTCAGCTCCTCAAGGACATTCATGGTTCTATTCAGAATTTTTCTAAACTTCATACTTTTGAAATATTGAGCTTTATTTTGAAAAGTTTGCCCCATTCAAATGAATGGGGAAATTTTTACTTCAGCATACTTTCAGCTATACAGGCCATTGAGGTCTATCTGTTCAGCTCTTCAGGGACATCCCTGCTTGTTCTCAACTTTTTTATACCGTTTATACTTTTTAATTGATTCAGCTTTATAGTTTGCAATACAAGTCAATGGGAGCTCAAAGTGCTGATTCAATGACAGAGTCTTGGATTGCCATCTGGTGGTTCATAAAATGCAGCACAATTGGGACATGCTGCTACATAACTCCTCTCTCTCCTTCTCTCTGTTTCTCTCCCCCTCCCCCTCTCCCTCTCTGTCTCCCCCCACATACACGTTCACACCTACTTGTTTTACCTAGTTTGTGAGGTCCTATTGGACTATTTTCACATCTTAAGTTCAGCATACTTTCAGCTAGAAAAGCCATTCAGGTATCAAAATGTTCAGCTCTTCAAGGCCATTCCTACTTTATTGCATCTCATCCTTCAGATTATTCAACGAAGAACCTCAGCCATTTCTTCTCATCTTTCAGCTGTTTCAGCAATTGATTTCAGGCGTTTTCAGGACGATCTTTCAGCTTATTAGCATCCACACGCATTTACGACAGGAAATGCATTTCTCTAGTTGAATACTGATTTTCATGTAGGAAATGGCATACGTATTGTTTATGCATCTGGCCTGTATCACTCTCCTCTAAATACAACCCAGATGACTCCGGCATTTAAGGTCACCAAGCCAAGCGGAGTTATTTGTATAGCACCAACAAAGCAATTCAAAGTGCTTCACATAGACAAAAACACATCAGAACAACACAACTCAACAGAAAAAGACAATATGAATATAAATTTAAAATAACACTAAAGGCAAATGTAATGTGACAGCTGCCTACTCAATTTCTCCAATACTTAAGGGCTGCTCAAGTAGCTCACATTTGAAAAATCTCCTGTGAAGTTTCAGTGAGAGGTTTCCTTTTTTTTTATCCAAAACAACAAAAGTACCTGTACCAGAACCTGTATCTCAGAAAAACAGAATAAGCACCATTTTTACTATTCAACAATCAAAACGTTCATGTCTGTTTTTCCTGAGTTGCTGCAATGTATTCAGTTACAGGTCATAAACTGAAATAGTCTAATAATAAACAAATCTGTGTGTGAGATATTGCACCAAAAAAAAGCTATGTTTCATAGAACACTGCAACTCATATAATGCATGCAAAATGGGATACACCTACATTAATTAGAACAGTGTGGCACAATAAATAGTGATGAATATATTTAATATAAATGATTAATATAATTGAGTAGGGGTGTTCAAAGGAACACACTTATGAACACTTTTAGCTTCTGAATGAGTAGGCCAAAATCTTGTAATGTAAGTTGAAATCTTACGAAAAGCACAGGTAGGGGTATTTTGCAAATCTACCTCAATAACTGTAGTTTCCATCTCTGTTTGTGGTCAGACACATTTTTCTATCAAATACCAAAGTGAAAAAAAAATCCCTTCTCCCCCCTATTCAAGTCACAACAGTCTTGACAAATCATAGTACGACTTCATGTCCACACCAAAAATCAAGAAAGAAATATAAACACACAAAAGAACATGCTGATGCTCTTTTCTCATCTAAGCAGTTCAAATGTGTTGCCTGCTACAACCCCTCCTCTCAGTTAATATTCTGCCTCGACTATTTAGGTTTCAGAGTGTGCAGATTCTTGCCCCTGGGTGTGGTGGTGTTCTGCTGTTGTTCAAGTCACTGATTTATGGGACCAGGGAGACACTTCCTGCTGGAATGGGAAACAGCAGGAAATGGAGTGGGTGTTTGCTGAAACATCACTGCTGTATGATCAATCGCAGGCTACATTAGGAGAGGACCTCCTGTTTGTGAAAAGAGAAGCATGCATCTGAACACAAATGTGGCACAAGCTCACGCTGCTGATGAGATCACTGGCTCCAGTTACTGTAACTTACACCATTCAAGTGATGCATTTCAGCTGAAGCAGATTAAATCCAGCTTTAACAAGAACACAAACCCTTTGGTTGGGGCCAGTAGGGATGAAAAAGAAGTGGCACTTGAACACACTGCACAGAGTACAGCCAACGGCTGGCTAACACCGTTGGCCTGGAATAGACTCTTTTTTTCCAGCTTGCTGAAACAGAAGACAGCTGTTCTGATGACTTTAAAACATACATAATGCGACGCTCGCTTTCAGTGTGGCTTGAATGGAATCCTGCTTCAGTAGCGCTAACGTCTCACTTCCAGTATGTTTTACCAGTTACAGTTGCTTCAGCGCACCTGCAGAGCATCCACCCCACAGGAAACTCTTGTAACAGGTTTCCATTGGTCTCATGTAATACTTTTGTTCATTATTTGTTTAAAAATATCAAATTTCCCCACAGTCACAGAAATAAAAAGTGCGTGTCATGGCCACTGTTCACTTCTATAATCCTAGTACAGCACAGCAGGGCATCTCTCCTGCTGTGATAGCTGTGTTACTGAAGGGTCAGTCAGACTAAGCTGAAGCAGAGGATGCTTGTAGTAGCATGTAGCTTAGCTAACTTCTCTTTATTCAGCACTGGAGCTGAGAACATCAGAGCAGCAAACAAATGAGTTGTGCATCACTGTCACTTTGCCATTTGTCACCTCTCCGTTTCCACTTCACTATGGTAAACTTACATTTTCTCATGGGTTTGCTTGGAAAAACAAGGAGTGTGAACTGCTGATTCCACAAACCGATTTGGTGTCCTTAATACACCACAAGCTACAACAATTAGGTAGCTCAGTTCTAACTGATGACTCACATCCTTTGTATAGTTAGTTTCAGCTTCTTTCCTCTGGACGAAGGTTTACAGTTCCGAAGTGCAGAACAAACCAGTATTGTTTTGTGCCAGCAGCCATCAATTGTATGAATAAGTTACAGTGATTATGCATAAAGGATACAGAATGTTTGTTTGTATTTATTTGACTTTTTTAGAGAGAACTGGAATTGAGTACTTGTGTTATACAGGGTGGGCCACAGAAAAGTAGCCCGCCTCCAAAACAGTCCACTTGCTTGTTCATACTATCGCCGGAGGCAGGCTACTTTTTTGTGGCCCACCCTTGTATGCTGCATTTGTCCATGGCTGTTTGTAAATGTGTTTAGACAATTTCTTTCTACTACAAATCAAATAAATCTACCTAAGGGTATAAATAAGTAACCTGAACGTGACACTGAATAAGTATTTAGAATGGAAAATAAGAGATTCCATGGCTGAATAAAAAAGATGTTTCAGGAAAATACCAAGAAACCTTACAAAGGTTTCAGGTTTAGTACTTGGGAGCAACAAATCAGCCAGAAATGTTTGGATAGCAATTCAACAGTCAAGTCAAGAAGGAGCAATTCAACAGTCAAGTCAAGAAGGAGAGACATTCTTCAGTCTGTACCTACACAAAGCTACTAATCGAACAAATGGTGGGGGAGTAGTGAAGGCAAAACCTTTTCTGTGTCAGTAAGACACTTAAGAAATGCACAGTTTACCATCTCCTGCTGTTACAATTAAGGACATCCAGGCATATTCAAGGCCTTATGAAATACAATGTACACAAAGCAGTTATGATTCTCACCTTTTACCTTTAAACTATTATTCACTAGAAATTAGGGCTGCAAGATAAATCATTTTGTGAGTGTGATTTAGATCCCTGTGTGATCTTAAGCTGCATTAACCAATAGCAGGAATGTGTTTTGTCACATGATGAGCTGTAGACAGACTGATTCAAAAACAAACCTAACAAGTTTGACATTATGAAAGATATTCTGTGTCCTCCTGCAGCTATTTTTCAGATGCTGCGCTGCCTGCCCTGTACACCTAGTGCTGAAAAACATTTGAGGCAGAAATAAATCACTTTACAGTTATTAGTTGTGGTTATTGTTTAACGTAGCTTAGTGAGGAAAAGGGAGCACTTTGTTTGATGCAAGGGATCTCACTGCTAATGCAAACATGGCAGAATCTTTGCCACGTGAAACGAAGATTGCACTGGGATCTAAATCACACTCACAGAACAATGAATCATGCGGCACTACAAGGGATGGGATGATGTGGGATGGTTGTTCTCGATATGATCCGGTGCATGATATGGTGTGTACGAGTCAATGACAACAATGTATGACTAGCTGTGGGACACTTGTACTTTTATTCCTCAGTTGTTCCCCATTTCTAGCACTGGTTTGATTATGTAAAGAACAACCAGACATACTGACTTATATTCTGATAGGCTATCTTACATACAAAAAATATGAAGTCGCTGGTGTGTGGAGCGCACACGACATAGATCGCTAGACAAAACGATACATAATGTGACGCTTGTATTGTGATATATTCTTCCATCCTTATTACAACCGCTTTTACTGGCTAAGAAGAGCTGCTCATGACAACTGTAGACTGAAAATCAGTGGAGTGTGCCTTTACATTAGGGGGTTTTGATGAACAGTTCATGGAAAATCTTATTACATAAAAGTCAAAAAATCTTGAACATTGCATTATTTCACTGCACAACTGACACTCAACTTACACAACGTGTAATTACAGTTGTCCTGTTCCTGGAAGTGCACTGCAAGTAGATTTCTATTTAACCCATGAGTATGTTACTTTTACTGTGGTAATGCTAAATGTGTTAATGCCACTTCTCAAAGAGCCACTCCATCTATTTTGGTACAAGATAAAAATCAATATGTGGAGAGTGTTTCATGCTGTGTCTTCTTCTTCTACTACTTTCGGCTGTTTCGCCACAGTGGATCATCAGTTGCCACCCAACTGATGATGCGGATGCTAAACTTGGCACATTTTATGCCGGATGCCCTTTCAGATAATGTCCAATTTTAGAGTTGCCAATCAACCTAAGCTGCATGTCTTTGGACTGTGGGAGGAAACCAGAGAACCCGAAGAAAACCCACGCAGGCACAGGGACAACATGCAAACTCTACACAGAAAGGCACCGGGTCGGCTGGGGCTCAAACCCAGAACCTTCTTACTGTGAGGTGACAGTGCTAACTACCACACTGCTGTGCCACCCCTTCATGCTGTGTGAATAGACATATTATGAAAGACTGCCAAACAAATACATAAAATTTTTAGAAAGACCTAAAATTCAAAATAACGGTAGTGTGAGCTTAAATTAATAAACTGACTTCTTATTCACTTTCATACTGAGAGCTAGATATCAAATCAAATCAAATTTTATTTGTATAGCGCCAAATCACAACAAAAGTCATCTCAGGACACTTTACAAAGTAAGGTCTAGACCTTACTGTTATCACTATTATTACATAGGGAAAACCCAACAAATCCCCCTTGAGCAAGCACTTGGTGACAGTGGGGAGGAAAAACTCCCTTTAACGGAAGAAACCTCCGACAGACCCCGGCTCTTGGTGGGCGGCCTTCTGCCTCGACCGGTTGGGGTGAGTGGATAGAGGAGAGACAAAAGAAGAAAAGCAACAAGACACAACAATCAAACACTG
>NW_018127906.1:160084-163638 GCF_001952655.1 Monopterus albus | reverse complement strand
TTTTGACTACTGTTATGGCCAGCTGCAAAGCTGGTAACAGAGACGTCCCGGTTGACGTTTCTGTGTAGTATGGGGCTAGCCCAACCGAAGTGATAAAATGTATAGGCCTGGTGGGCTCAGGGTCTTTCATCTTACATCTGCCTGCGTGCATGATGGAGGTGTAAGATACTTGAGTGTGTAATGTTAATATTACCTGTGATCCTTTGAATAAATCAGCACTGTTTTGAAGTTACTTAGACTGCCTCGTCTCTCAGAGTTAGCAAAAGCGCTATACAAGCATAAGACCATTTACCATGCTCATAACATAGTTAGGTGTGTTACCACCAGAGAGGAAACAGCCAACCTAGCTCTACCTAAAGATAACAGTCCCTACGTACCAGCACCCTAAACATATCGTTTGTTTAAACCAGAGCTTTTCGACCAGTGATCTGTAAAGGCATTGTAGGTGGTCCTTGACCATGCATTCAATAATGTTGTTTCACTGTAGGAATTACTTTTTAAAACACATTTACATGTATTAATTTTTGTCTATGAGTAATCGAATTTATGCAAATATGTTAAAAAAAATGTCAAGGTGACTTTCAGGATTAAAATGCCAGCTATTCTGTCTAACCACCCCACAACAGTGGTCCTTGGACTACTTCTTAGAAAAATGGAAATGGAAACTCCCAGGCTGGCCTTTATTTGGCCAAGTATGTTACACACACACAAGAAATTTGTTTCCGGTACAAAACCGAGGCAGCCATCTGCCGCACCAACACACACCTGTGGCTCTAACAATCGGGGGCAATTTGGGAGTTCAGTTTCTTGCCCAAGGACAGTTCGACATGTGGACTGCAGGCACCGTGACTCAAACCTCCAACCCTCCGGTTGGGAGATGACCGCTCTACCCACTGAACCACTGGTGGTCCCTAGATCCTAGCTGAAACACCCCAACAGCAGCATTAGAACATAAAGAAGAGTGCCGCTTTATTTTACTCTTCTGTCTGTCTCTCTCTTCCTCTTGCCTCAGCAGGTGTCATTTCGTGTCTATTCTTCCTAAATCTGTTGTTTCAAATTAAAAGGTCTATGCAGAGTTGTGTAATTGGGACGTTATGATATCTCATAAAATTCTGAAACAGTGGTGGCAATAATTTTGCTGTGGCAAGCCACGGCTGCAAAATGTATACTGTAGAAAACACTGCCCTGGTTTAAACTGTACAAATACCAGATTTCAAATGAGAGTGACTTTATTATGGATGGTAAGATGGCGCCCACCGAGGCAGACGTGTTTGCACATTCCACTCTCGAATGCCGGCTTTTTCTTCGTTTTCTTCTTTTGGTGTGTTTTGTGCTCTTTCTGCACTGCACAAATGTCATGCACTGCTAACATACAACAGACAAGCATTGCTGGATATCGCCAACTCACACAACCACTGGGAATTTACTGGTTTCATTCCACTGGAGCTACAAATCATTGTCTGCTCCCGCAACAACAACAACAACAACCAACATCACCCTCAGGGAGCCCCCGGAGCACCAGGCACATCGAGCAGGCTGAAATCAGGAGTGCGACCCGGAGACGGAGGCACAAGCGAGGACTCCATGCTAGGCTAAAAGCTTGCGCTACTCGACCGCCACTACCCAGCCTCTTCCTAGCTAATGTACAGTCCCTGGGAAACGAACTGGACAAGCTAAGGGCTAGGATTACAGCACGACAGGAAATCAGAGAATGCTGTGCTTTAATTCTCACAGAGACTTGGCTTTCTGACAGAGTCCCAGATTATGTGATTATGCTAGAGACCCACTCTGTACATCGGGGAGACCGCACTGCTGCTTCGGTAAAAGGAGGCGGTGTGTGTGTGTTTATCAGTAACTCGTGGTGTGGAGATGTACAGACTGTTTATAAGCACTGTTCGCCAGATGTGGAGTTTTTATTGCTGAAATGCCGGCCCTATTATCCCAGCAAGAGAGCATAGTGCAATGTTTCTAGCTGCTGTGTATGTTAGCCCAACAGGGACAACATCCCTGGGAGGGCTCTCAGGGCATGTGCCGGTGAGCTGGCTGATGTTCTCACCACCATCTTCAATCTCTCCCTCAGCCAGAGCATCATTCCCACCTGCTTTAAGACCACAACTATCGTCCATCTTCCCAAGAAGAGCCTGGTCACCTGCCTGAACGACTACAGGACAGTGGCACTCACCCCAATCATTATGAAGTGTTTTGAGAGAGTGGTGCTGGCCCGCATTCAGAGCAGTATACCGGGCACCCTGGACCCCCTGCAGTATGCCTACCGGCTAGGGCTGTAGCGATTATTCGACTTAATCGATCATGATAATTAGTCGATTTGCATATTAATCGTCGACTTGTCATATGTAGGAAACAAAAAAAAAAATTTGTAAGACAAGTTTCAGTTTCACACTCCAGAGCAGATGGTGGCGGTAATGCCAATCGCCCTTTAAAAGGACGCAGAAGAAGATAAGTAGGAAGTTGGCAGTAACACAAGCATGGATACACATAGCACTAGCAGCATGGCGTGTCCGGGGAACGCGAAAATACCGCAACTGCGGTCACCAAAGGTTTGGCAGTATTTTAAGCACATACCAAATGACATGGTGCTCTGCCAGCTCTGCAAAGCAGAAATTGCGTTTCACAACAGCACCAGCACCATGCAGGAGCATTTGAAAAGGAAACATCCCGGGGCAGTTTCTCAGGACAACAGCGGAAGCAAGATGGCACCGTAAGTTCTGTTTACTTTTCATATTGTTCCTACCAAATGTAACAGTATTAGCTTTATACGGTACAAAGAATGTGTTCTCGTTGGTAATTCTTTTTCTTTTGTTAAACATTTCTTCTGCCTGCAGCACTGCTGCTGTTAAACTACTGTCGGGAGGGCGAGAGTGAATATGCGGGAATACGATGTTTGTACAAACGCAGATACAAATGAAATAGTCCACAGTAACATTGCAATTTGTTAAATCTCTATTACACATATACACATTTTGTAATTATGCCACTTTTTATCCCGTTGTCTGTTTCAGGACCCCGCGACAAAGCACCGTAGATGACTTTTTCCACAAAAGGAGCATGAATCCATGCACACCACAGATGTCTGCTGAGCTTTCTAATGCTTCATCAAAAAAATCACACTCACTACTGATGCTTGGACAAGTATTGCCACTGAGGCATATTTGGGAGTCACATGTCACTCTCCAATGGTGGGAGGACAATGCAGCAAGTTCCCCAACCCCACACATCTGGCCAAATCATACCTCGCTGTCCCTGCTATATCTACTCCATTTGAACGCATTTTTTCAGATGCTGGGAACATTGTGACAAAAAACAAAACAAAAGAGCAAGCCTGACCCCAGAGCATGTGGCCATGCTCACCTTCCTCCATAGTAATGCCTAGGTGGAGTAGTAAAGGAGGAAGTAAATAAGAGAAAACAAGAGAAAGATGATATAGAGAAGGCAAGAAGGAGGAAAGAAATGAAAGAGGGAGTGGAGAGAAAGAAGTGGACATTATGTTCTGTGCTTGGATGTGTTACTGACAGTTCAGTTGATTAACTTGTTTG
>NW_018127906.1:138880-157423 GCF_001952655.1 Monopterus albus | reverse complement strand
GTACAGGTCTCTAGTTCTTAAGTACTCTGTTTTATCCCTATTTATCTCATTTCAATGAACATTCCTTTGTTGTCTGCATTGTTTACTGTCTGTTTATACTGCTTTTTCTGCATTGTTTGCACTGTTTGTTGATGTTAATACTGCTATTTTGTTATATTACACAGCCTTATGCTGGTTTACTGTTTGCACATTGAGAGCCGATGTAACAGTGAAATTCCTCGTGTGTCCATCACACCTGGCCAATAAAGCTGATTCTGATTTGTCTTTATGCTAAGCTAAGTTAACCAGCTGCTGGCTGTAGCTTCATATTCACTATACATGCTTGAGAGTGGTATCACTGTTCTCATCCAATTCTCAGCAAATAAGTAAATATGCATATTTCCCAGACTGAAAAGTATTCCTACAAAATATGTTTTTGCTAAACTGTGACATCAATCAGGATATTATTCAAGAATATAGCAGCTAAAAACAGCCTTTGACAATGACTGAGAATAAACATTACATATCTGGGTTAAAGTCTGTGTGCTCAGTACTCACCCTCCTGGTGTTGTCCAGGACTTTGGGGTCAGGTCGGCCATAGTTGGGAGGGTTGGCGTGGGGGTCGTAGCCCAGCCTGGATAGCATGGGTGCGATGACGGCCATGTCCCTCACCACATCTGCTGGGATCTTTCCCACCCACTTGGACAAGGCCTCCACATTAATGGGTTTGATGACCTGGTCTGTGGACCTCTCCACCCTAACAAGACAGACAAATGTTGGTTTTACCTGTGATCTAAAACAAGTCGAAGTTTTTGTTATGAACGCTCGACACACTGATGAGGGAGCGGAGAAATTAACGAACCAAGGCGGCTAGCTTCGGTGCAAGCAGTGAGATTTATTTACAGTGTCAACAGTGCAAAAATATATATAGGAGGAGAGGAGTAGTGAGAGGACCGGGTGTCGATCAGCGGTAGCAGGAAATACAGTCAATGGAGTGATGATGGGCCGGGCTGCGGTTGTAGGATTCACTCCTGGGCTGGTTGGGTTGGAGGTGATGATGACTGAGAGGAAAGAGTAGCAGAGAGACAGATTACCGGAGACTGTGCATCGACCTGTGAGGCGGTGGCTGGTAGAGCTGAGGGAAACCAGGGTCCAGAGGAGAGGTCCGACGAGGAGGGAAACCAGATACGGCGGGGCAGGACAGACACTCGGCTAAACACAGAAATAAAACAGAGAGCGTACTTGGCACAAAAAGCAACTGACAATAACATCCATGGGGGCCTGAAGACAGAGAAAGAACTGGCAGGGGAGTGATCGGTGAGCAGTGTATAAATAAGGAGGGAGACTAACGAGGCGCAGCTGGTGATAATCAGTGGAGCGGGGCAGGTGTGTCGGATCGTGCAATCAGTGCAAGGGAGCTGACTAGTGCAAGGAAAAGAAGAGAGGAAGGTGCTACCGGGCAAACCTGACAGTTTTCCTTGCATGCTGATGCATTTTTGAACCCCTTTGGTTCAGTGGGTCAATTTACACTATGGACACTTTCCCACTGAATTCATTCAGAAAGTGTACAATCTTTTGACTGGTAGTGCAGCTCCAAGTGATTATTTGTTACTGTATGGCAAAGTTTCTTAAGTTGTAGTAAAATGTGCAATTTAAATAACAATTACACATTGAAAGTTATAGGCCCCTATCTATGTTTCTGAATTTACAGTAATCAGCATTATTTATTGCACACACAGTTCCCCTTTGAGCTTAAAACCAGTCCATAAATCTTGTAATTTGAAAGACAAGGTCATTTGGCCTTTGATTTCATACATTTTCAGAGAGCAAAAGGCCACAAGACTGGACACTAAGACCAAGACAAATGACATGATGTGTATATATGTATATATGTGTATGTAGCTTATTATACAGCCTGAGCAGTAAAGTTACAAACTAGAGTTTGATGTTCACAACAAACATGTTATGTTTAAAGTGCAGATGTTGTAGAACGGTTAAAAGGAAATATGCAGAACTAGTATAGTAACTGTGTACCTTTATTTTGATTTGAATAGTAAATGGTATTATCTGTGCACATTTAGACTCAAAGGCATATTAAGGTCTTGTTGCTCTGCTGATGTTGTCTAAGACCATGTTCACACTGCAGGCTGAAGTGCCTCAAATCCGACCTTTTTGCCCAAATGTGACCCATACCCGATTTCCTTATGACAATGTGAACAGCACAAATCCGATTTTTTCAAATCCAGCCGAGGCCACTTTCATATATGGTCCTAAATCGGATACATATCCGATGTTTTGCAATGCGACTTCAGTCTGAACGGCCAGATCGCTTTTCATGCAATTTTTATGTCATTGAAATGCGACAGATGTCACAATTCTGCGCTGGAGGAGGTGAGGCCATAAGCAATATTTGTGCTCTCCTCCTTCTTGATGTTCTTCTTCTTATTATTTCTTTATTTCGATTGCACATTAACCGGTACATCGCTACACACATGCTATCACGAGCCACATCCATTTTTATTTTCGCAAACACAGTACGCTGCGTCTGACGTCACGTCCTCTTCTGCGCATGCGGGTCACCTCAGGGCCGTATACCGTTCACACATGAGACAGATGGCAGTCATATTTAAATGACAGTGTGAACAACAACGCAAAAAAATCGGATTTTGGCAAAAAATCCGATCTGAGCATTAAGACCTGCAGTGTGAACGTAGTCTAAGATCAACAGAGGAAAGGATGTCTACTTTCTCTTAATTACTCTAACTGGTGCAATACTTTTGTTTTCTGGCATCATGATGACAGAATGACCAGCATCACTTCTAGCATGGTGAAAACTAAAAATAAATACATAATGGCTGCCTATTAAGGTTTTCACTTGGTTATCAGTACTGACAGTATTAGTGCTTATTTAGCATATGCAGTATTTCAAATAGCAGAGAAAACACAATACATTTCAACACTACATGTAATGTTTTCCAGCCTCTGTGTTTTCTTCCATCTTAGAGCCAGATCCAAATATTACATCCTTCCATCTGCATAGCCAGTAAAACTAAATGAAACCCTGTTGTAGCACCTCTAGCTTGATTGATGCAGTGAGCTGAAAATAGCACACAGATGCAGTGAACACAGACATTCACCAACAGTTTGTAAAAATATTGATGCTACCAAGCAGTGTTAAAGAGTGAGTAACATTAAACTCTACAGTATATTATGCCAACTGACATGAACCATGGAGGTTTTATGAGGAGTGCTCCCCAGTGAACAGCTTTATTAAGCACCGTTCTCCCTAATACATCCATAAACACACACCTATGTGAGTGATTGGTCATGGACAATCATTTACAGAGATCGCTCTTCAGATCTCATGGATCTGATGAGGGCACACACGCCACCCTGGCTTACAACCAATTAAAACATTTTCACATTTAACAAGGTTTAATGACTAGCTCTTACCTATTATTAGCACTGGTAATCAGATAAGTTACAGTATTGTTTGTAGGACTCTGATCCTACTGGTGAACTGGTAAGATGCTTTTATTGTCAACCTGTCCCCATATTACCCAGTTTACAACAGACCAGTTCACTGGAAGCATCTAATTGGCTGTAACTGGATTATGAGACACTATTAAAGATGGCTTCCTCTGCTTTCTATCCTCAGGTTAAAAATGCTGAATAGATGCCTTTCCCAATTTAATCAGTTCAATTCCAAGTGAACATGCATCAAATTTTCATATAATTTACCATCCATCCATCCTCAGCTAGTCACCAACAGCAATAAAATTCAACATGTGGGCTGAAAATCACTTCCTTGAGCTTACAGTAGTTAACCAGTTTAATCTCAGTGACTATGTCATAGGAGAAAGGTTGTTCAGTTTTCAGGCAAAGCTACAGAGTTGGTGTTTTGCCACAAATGACATCAAACCCAGATGTTCATTTTAGAGAGCGAGTCAGGCCTCTTGATAGTGAAATTAAAACCTCCTGTTGTTTCTAGAGTGAGGATAAATGATGCTCCACCCATCCTTTTCCTCCATCAGCCATGGGTGTGAGCAATTTTAAAAAGGAACTGACCATTACCTAGGTTAAATTATTTATTGTGTGAAATTAAATATTCAACAAGCAAGGGGTTTGGAGCTGCCAGACTGAAGCTTTTGTTGTCTGGACTGAATTAAGTTTACCACTGCTGACCAGCAGGAGGGATTTGATGTTTACAGTTATTAACCTAAAAAACTAAGGGGGCACACTGACCGCAATAGTAGATTCTCTATTATCTTATTGTAAACCTTTGCAACTGACGTGGGTCTGGCTGACTAAATGAAACACTTTTAGATATACTGCAAGTCAGACTGCACAGTGTTATAAAGCACACTGTGTCTGTGTTTGATTTCTGAAACCGATTCTCACGTTTTCATAGCAGATTCATTGCTCAACACATCACACAGGTAAAATACAGAAACTCCATCCGACAACTAGTACAGTAGTGTGCCATAAATGGCTACGCCAGAGAGGGACTCCACTCCCATCTATTCACCTAGTGAATGTCCACGCCCTAGTCAACAAGATGGGTGAACTCCTTCTCGTCAACAGGACCAACTCTGACTTTGCATGCTTCACTACTTTATGCTTTACGGAAACTTGGCTTAGTGACTCCATCATGGACAGCGCAATCCAAGTACTGGGCTTCCAGGTGTACAGGGCGGGTTGCGTAATGGAGCTGTCCGGGAAAACAAGAGGAAGGGGAATCTGTTTCTACATAAATGAAGGTTGGTGCACAGATGTCACGGTGCTACAGAGGACATGTAACACAGACTTAGAAACTCTCTTTATCAACTGCAAACCTTTTCATTTTCCCTGAGAATTTAATTCATTCACTTCATTCTAATTGGAGTGTACATAAGACCACAGGCCCACGCTAGCGCACTACAGCTCCTGGCTGAACAGATAACTAGTGTGGAGCTAGAACATCCTGACCCCCCCCTCACTGTTCTAGGGGGCTTTAACAGAGCAACTCTCACCCAAGAACTGCCCAAATACAGAGAGCACGTCACCTGTCCCGCCAGGGACAAAATCACACTGGACCACTGCTACACAACAATAAAAGACGCCTATCGCTCTGTCCCCCACGCAGCCCTCGGACTCTCTGATCACTGCACTTATTCCAACCTACAGGCAGAAACTTAAAGCTGCGAAACATGTGGTCAAAACAGTAAAGAGATGGACCGAGCAGACTAAGTCAGAGCTATAAGGGCTGCTTTGACTTCACAGATTGGAGTGTATTTGAGGCTGCAGCTACACACCTGGATGAACTCAGATTTTCTGAGTGTTAGGTATTTTTTTAGTCAGATAGATATTGGTTAGATACTTGTTGTATTAAAAATGTTTAGTGGAGACAGGATGTCTAGTTTAAACGCTTAGTCATTGTCATGAGATTTTAGCAAGGGTGCGCCACAGCGAATCATCTGTTTCCACTTAACTCTATCCTCGGCATCCTCTACTCTTACCCTAATTAAATTCATGTCCTCTTTTAGCACATACATATATCTCCTCTTTGGCCTTCCTCTTGACCTCTTGCCTGGCAGCTCCATCTCCAACATCCTTCTACCAATATAACTACTATCCCTTCTCTGCACATTGGGTGTAATTGGGAATTCTCTCTCTCTCTCTCTCTCTCTCTCTCTCTCTCTCTCTCTCTCTCTCTCTCTCTCTCTCTCTCTCTCTCTCTCTCTCTCTCTCTCTCTCTCTCTCTCTCTCTCTCTCTCTCGCTCACTCGCTCACTCACACACACACACTCACTCACACACCTGCTCGTTTTACCTACTTTGTGGGGACGAATGAGACAATTTTCACATCTTTAAGTTCAGCATAGTTTCAGCTACAAAAGCCATTCAGGTATCAAAATATTCAGCTCTTCAAGGACACTCCTGTTTGTATATATTTCATCTCATCCTTCAGATAATTCAAAAAAGAACTTCAGCAAACTCTTCTCATCCTTCTGCCATTTTGTCTATTGATTTCAGGCATTTTCAGAACAATGCATTACAAATCTTGCATCCACATGTGCATTTTCTTCAGGAAATGCAATTTTTCTAGTTCTTATTCTGATTTTTAGGTCCATTTTTCAGCACTTAATTTCTTCAGCATACTTTCAGCTACAGAAGCCATGAAGCTATTAAAATGTTCAACGCTTTAAGGACATTCCTGTTTGTAACATTTATACTTTTTAAACTATTTAGGTTTTTTCAAATGAATGGGAACAATTTTCACATCTTAATATCTTCAGCATACCTTCAGCTAAAACCACCATTTCAACTAATAACTATGCAGCAACTCTTCAGCTTTTCATACCATAAACAGCTTTTTGATATTTGTTATGGTTTTTGCATAATTACCATTTACATTTTATGACTTATTTCAATAGCCACACTCTAGTATCTCTGTGTGTAGGACTACTCTTTTTTTCTCATACACACACATACACACAAACACCTACACACCCACACAACCCTAATTGTTTTACCTACTTTGTGGGGACCAATCGGAAAATGTTCACATCCTAATAAGTTCAGTATTCTTTCAGCTACAAAAGCCATTCAGGTATCAAAATGTTACGTTTTTCAGGACATTACGGCGTGCATTCAACTTTTTTACAACTTTCATACTCTATAAAATATTCAGCATTCTGAATTGTATTGTATGGATGCTGAGTCAGCATCCATACTATGTTATCCTGATTTTTTTATTATTATTATTATTATTATGGTTTCTTCTGTCCG
Organism: Monopterus albus; assembly: GCF_001952655.1. Taxonomy (NCBI): domain Eukaryota; kingdom Metazoa; phylum Chordata; class Actinopteri; order Synbranchiformes; family Synbranchidae; genus Monopterus; species Monopterus albus. Next base: position 150,674 of record NW_018127906.1, on the reverse strand, counting down.
TTAATTTTTTTCAGCATACTTTCAGCTATGAAAAGCGTTCAGGTATCAAAATGTTCAGCTTTTTAAAGGACATTTATGCTATTATTTTTCTTTTTTATAACCTTTATACTTTTGTTAGAAATTAACCCAATTCTTTTGTTGGAAGCACGGAAAGTGAAGACAGGAGAGGACTGTTTAAAATCAACAAAGTTTACTGAATGTCTGATCACAGGTAGGCCTTACAGTGCTGGGATCAGAGAGCCAGAGCTCCCGCAGGAGTTACATCCACTGACCCCGAATTAAGTTCTTACAATACATTTTATCTTCTTGGGCTGCTCCGCCTTGGACAGAGGTGCAACCTTCAATAGTTTGTGATCCTATTGGTCATTTGGTGTGAGCCGGAGCTCGCACTTCTGTTAGGTATTTTTAGTCAGATATTGAATAGATACTTGATGTATTAGAAATGTTTAGTAGAGATAGGATGTCTAGTTAGACTGTTACATCTGCCTGCGTGCACTTTGGAGGTGCAAGATACCTGAGCGTGTAATGTAAATTTTACCTGTGATCCTTTGAATAAATCAGCACTGTTTTGAAGTTACTTGGACTGTCTCGTCTCTCAGAGTTAGCAATGGTAACAAGAACCAAAGACCAACACTTCCATGTTGAAATATGGTAAACCTAGGTATGTGGGTGTGTGTGTGTGTGTGTGTGTGTGCGTGTGTGTCTCTCAGGTGGTGAGCCCATGGCCTCTGCAGGACATCCCAAGACAAAGCAAAGCTTGGAATATGCTAAGTGGGTCGAGGTGTGAGTGTAAAACAGGCCTTTGCTAAAATGTAAATAGGCTGTCTGGTCACAAAGAGATGCAGACATCTGGTCTCTATAAAAGTTACAGCATTCAAAGTAAGCAGATTCTGCTTCATTACAGCTTTAAGATATATAAGCAAGGAGAATAAATGTATTAGAAAGTAACCAAAGCACAGTAATTCTGCACAATAATCAATACAGTTGTAATATGTATAAAAAAGTAAGATAAAGTTATGAAAGGGAACTAAAGGTATGAGAAGTAACTAAAGCTTATAAAGTAACTAGAGTCTATAAGACTCAAATCTTACACTTTTTAAACTATTTAGTGTCTTTCAGCAAATATTTACACATTCAAATGAATGGGAAAATTCAACTTCAGCAAACTTTCAGTTATTTCAGCTATCAAAATGTTCAGCTCTTCAAGGACATTCATGCTTCTCTTCATAATTTTTCTAAACTTCATACTTTTAAAATACAGACGTGGACAAAATTGTTGGTACCCTTCTGTTAAAGAGAAACTCACAATGGTCACTGAAATAACGTGAAACGGACAAAAGTAATAATAAATAAAAATTTACTGAAAATTAACTAATGAAAATCAGTCATTGCTTTTGAATTGTGGTTCAACAGAAGCATTTTAAAAAAGAAACTAATGAAACTGGCCTGGACAAAATTTATTGTACCCCATCAAGGATTGAAAATAATTTGACCATAGAGACATGTTAAACTAAAATGTGTCCTCTAATTAGCATCACAGGTGTTTTCAAACTTGTAATCAGTCAGTCTGCCTATGTAGGGGGTGAAAAGTAGTCAGCTCACTATGCTAGCAGGGTATGTGATGACTGGCAAGGTGTATGTATTGATGGCTTAAATCTTGCTCTTCCTAGTGAGCTTGCATTTCAGCATGTCTTATCCTTTGATGATACTTGGACATTGCTATTTTTCTTCCTTCCTCATTGTGGTTCCCATGTGACTGTGGGATACCCTCTGACTACAGTGGCATATATTATTCAGAGGTTTAAGGTCCACAGGACTGTAGCTAACCTCCATGGACGTGAAGAGTTGGATAATGCGAATGGTAACCAAAGAGCCCAGAACAACTTCCAAAGAGATTAGAGGTGAGCTCCAAGGTCAAGGTACATCAGTGTCAGATCGCACCATCCATCGCTATCTTAGCCACAGTGGACTTCGTGGAAGACGACCGAGGAGGACTCCACTGTTGAAAGCAACCCATAAAAAAGCGGGAATGGAATTTGCCAAAATGCATATTGACCAGTCACAAAGCTTCTGGGAGAATGTCCTTTGGGCAGATGAGACAAATAGCACACAAAGAAAAGAACACTGTACCTACTGTGAAACATGGAGGAGGCTCAGTTATGTTTTGAGGCTGCTTTGCACAGCTTCTGTCTGTTAGGTATTTTTAGTCGGATAGATACTTGATGTATTAGAAATGTTCAGTGGAGATAGGATGTCTAGTTAGACTGTTAAATGCTTAGGCATGCTTATGAGTTTCTACAGGGTACACCTGGTCACGGATACTAGAGAGAAAAGTTGATGACTGTCAGCAGACGGTGTTTGATATAATTATTATGACGTGTATAACTGTAGCCTTAGCCATATGTTCTTATGTTTAAGTCACGACATGTACTAGAGGTCGTGAGAATGTTTTCAGCTACACACCACTTAACCAACAGACACACACATTCACACATTGATTTGCTGCATGTTTTGACTACTGCTAGGGCCAGCTGCAGAGCTGGCAACAGAGACGTCCCGGTTGACGTTTCTGTGTAGTATGGGGCTAGCCCAAACAAGGCGATATAATGTATAGGCCTGGTGGGCTCAGGGTCTTTCATCTTACATCTGCCTGTGAGCAGTATGGAGGTGCAAGATACTTGAGCGTGTAATGTTAATTTTACCTGTGATCCTTTGAATAAATCAGCACTGTTTTGAAGTTACTTGGACTGTCTCGTCTCTCAGAGTTAGCAATGGTAAAGACAAACCATATCCTACATTAGCATAGTAGGAGGCTGATTTGTTAACCTTGATCCTACTAAACAGATAGGAAAATCAATATCAATAACATTTCTCTGTGTTAAATACAGAGCTGGAGCCAGGATGTGGCTGTCCTATCGTAAGATAAGTAAGGGCAGGCCAAGCGGACTGCAGCCCGGGTGGTTGTAGAGGCAAAAACTCAGGTCTGGGAGGAGTTCAGTGAAGCCATGGAGAGGGACTATTGGTTGGCCTTGAAGAAATTCTGGCAAACCATCCGGTCCACATCTATATTTAGCTTTATTTTGAAAATCTTGCCCCATTCAAATAAATTGGAAAATTCTACTTCAGCATAATATCAGCTATTAAATGTTCAGCTCTTCAAAGACATTCATGCTTGTCTTCAGAATTTTTCTAAACTTCATACTTTTTAAATATTGAGCTTTATTTTGAAAATCTTGCCCGATTCAAATGAATGGGAAAATTATACTTCAGCATACATTGAGCTCCTTCAGCTATCAAAATGTTCAGCTCTTCAAGGACATTCATGCTTCTCTTCAAGTTTTCTAAACTTCATACTTTTGAAATATTGAGCTTTATTTTGAAAATCTTGCCCCATTCATATGTTTGGAAAAATTCTACTTCAGCATGCTTTCTGCTATTTCAGCTATCAGAATGTTCAGCTCTTCAAGGACATTCATGCTTCTCTTCAGAATTTTTCTAAGCTTCATACTTTTGAAATATTGAGCTTTATTTTGAAAATCTTGCCCCATTCAAATGAATGGGAAAATTCTTCTTCAGCACACTTTCAGGTATCAAAATGTTCAGCTCTTCAAGGACATTCACGGTTCTATTCAGAAGTTTTCTAAACTTCATACCTTTGAAATATTTAGCGTTATTTTGAAAATCTTGCCCCATTCAAATGAATGGGAAAATTCTACTTCAGCATACTTTCAGCAAGCAAAACCATTCATGTGTCAAAATGTTCAGCATTTTCAGGGCCATCTTTCTGCACTCAGCATCCACACGCATTTACGACAGGAAATGAATTTTTCTAGTTCTGTGGATGCTCTCCTGTTCTTTATTTTATTATTATTCTGGGATCTTCCACCCTTTTTTGGCACTTTATAAGTCCAGTATACTTTCAGCTATACAGGCCATTGAGGTCTTGATCTGTTCAACTCTTCAAGGACATCCCTGCTTGTACTCAACTTTTTTATAACATTTATACTTTTTAATCTATTCAGCTTTATATTTTGCAATACAAGTCAATGGGAGCTCAAAGTGCTGATTCAATGACAGAGTTTTGGAGTGCCATCTGGTGGTTCATAAAATGCAGCGCAATTGGGACATGCCCCAACATAACTTCACTCTGTCTCTCTCCCCCTCCCGCTCTCTCTACTTCAGCATACTTTCAGCTATCAATCAATCAAATGTTCAGCTCTCCAAGTACATTCATGCTTCTCTTCAGAATTTTTCTAAACTTCATGCCTTTGTAATATTTAGCTTTATTTTGAAAATTCTGCCCCATTCAAATGAATGGGGAAATTCAACTTCAGCATACTTTCAGGTATCAAAATGTTCAGCTCTCCAAGTACATTCATGCTTCTCTTCAGAATTTTTCTAAATATCATACCTTTGAAATATTTATCTTTATTTTGAAAATTTGCAACTCAGGCGACCCATTGAACAGTGCACCTCGAGATCAAGATGAGGGTGCCAGAGAGACACCCATACGCACACAGACACACACCTGGTGTAGATCACATATCAGCAAGCAAGCGCAGGCAGGGGTTGACCTGCTCACACCAAATGACCAATAGGATCACAAACTATTGAAGGTTGCCCCCTGTCCAGGGCGGAGCAGCCTAAGAATATAAATGTGTTGTAAAAACTTAATTCAGGATTCAGAAGCCGGTTTTCCGGCGGGAGCTCTGTCTCTCTGAATCCAGCGCTGTAAGACCTACCTGTGACCAGTCTTTCAGTAAACTTTCTGTTGATTTTAAACAGTCCTCTCCTGTTTTCACTTTTCGTGCTTCCAACAAAAAAAATTCGGTTAATTTCTAACAGTCCTATTGGACTATTTTCACATCTTGATAAGTAGCCATCATTGTCCTACCCTGGTTAGGAACTATACATGTACTCTGGTGAGGGGGACTCAACCATAACAAAACACCACATTACACCATCAAATTGTTTTTTACTCGTTACAATCACACATTTATGTTATATTATTCTGGGATCTTCCACCTTTTTTGACACTTAAGTCCAGCATACTTTCAGCTATACAGGCCATTAAGGTCTATCTGTTCAACTCTTCAAGGACATCCCTGCTGGTATTTTTCTTTGTTATAACGTCTATACTTTTTAATCTACTCAGCTTCATATTTTGAAATACAAGTCAATGGGAGCTCAAAGTGCTAAGTCAATGACACAGTCTTGGAGTGCCATCTGGTGGTTCATAAAATGCAGACTCAGAATTTTTATACACTTCACAGTCCTGAAATATTTAGCTTTATTTTGAAATTTTCCACCCTTTCAAATTAATGGGAAAATTGTACTTCAGCATACTTTCAGGTAGACATGCCTTTCAGGTTTCAAAATGTTCTGCATTTTATTAAGCTCAGCATACCTTCAGCTAGAAAAGCCATTCGGGTATCAAAATGTTCAGCTCTTCAAGGCCATTCCTACTTTATTGCATCTCATCCTTCAGATTATTCAACAAAGAACTTCAGCTATTTCTTCTCAACTATTTCAACAAAGAACTTCAGTCATTTCTTCTCATCTTTCAGCTGTTTCAGCGATTGATTTCATGCATTTTCAGGATGATCTTTCAGCTTATCGGCATCCACATGCATTTACGACAGGAAATGCATTTCTCTAGTTTTTAAATAACATTTCATTTGTGTTGAAATTAAATAAAAGTGTCTTCTGGTGCACACAGACCAGACTGGCTGTTGCATACTCTTTCAGGTTGCTCTCTCTCTCTCCACACGTCTGTTTACCATCTGCAGTCCAGCTGCTCCATCCCTACGTTTCCTGCCTGACTCTATACCTCAATATGGCAATTCACTTTCCTCTAATCCATTTACTTTGCAATTGAATCCTTACACTGTACGGGTATATTCTCCTGCATGATTAATAGAGTAAGCTGTTTTTGTCATCTCAGGAGGATGGTGGAGATGGTTTCTGAGAGACGGGCAGTGATCCAAATATCCACTCTATAAAATCACTTTAGGTAACTCCATCAAGACCCAAGAGGCTGACAAGCGTTGACATAGAACATAAACTGATAAAGACAAAAGCCCTTTTTACACTGCCTTCTTAAGGCAAGGTTATTTTGGCAATTTGTTGCCATGCCACTCTGTAAAGGTATAAATCTGGGATGGGGAGCCATTGATCCTGCACTATGTTGGCAGTGGAGTAGTAAAACTGCAGCGTCTGCCAGCTTGACATCTGTGTAAACGGGAAGAAGCGGCTTGTGGAGAAGTGATGTTTTGAGGATATGTTATTTCTGACACTAGCTAACGGGGGATTTATCCAAATCAGTGACAATAATCATTCACACATTATACGTGAAAGTGCATCATGTTGTAGATGACTGTTGAATACTCAGTTTACCCACCACTGTTTAAAAAGCATCATATTTCTGATGTGTGTCATACATTACAATGGAAATCATGTCTCTACTACTGGAGTGCTGCTGGATGCCTAAAAAGACTAGTGGGGCAACAGTCTGCTGGCTTTGTTTGGTTTACTGTAAATAAGCAAAGCAGGACAGGATCTGGTAATAGACTAAGTATAGAAAACACAGCTTAACTTCACTTTCATATTAGATAAACACAATCTTGAACCAAAAGTCCCTTCTATATACCAATACACAGACCACAGCATAAAAGAATGTAGAAATTTAATGAGTTATTTCCTTGTCAGTCATGTCAAAGCACTGCCAAGTCTCAACAGCTTGGGAAAGCGATTCTCCCAAATCTATATATATATGTGAATATTTAAGCTTTCAGAAAACAGCTGTAACAAGGTTTGGGTGGTAGTGGTTTCCAACCTGTAAGTCAAGAGCCCTTTAGGAGTTTCCAAAATAAATCTGTCACAAATGACTAAAGGGATGAAGAACAAAAATTATATTTGTTACACATCATTGATTTTGTCTTTTCTCTACTTTTCTTAACTACTGGACACTTTCACCTGTTCAGGCCTACAGCAAGCACTCAAAATCAGCAAGCAAACCAAAATCACTCAACCTGATGTCTACACTGAGGCTGTAATCTGTGACAAGAGGGGCCCTATTTTGAGGATCCACAGCATCTGATCAAGATGTATTGGCTCAAGTGGTGTTTGTGCATGTCCATGTTCATTTCGGTAATTTGACGACGAGGAAAAATGGTTCAAGCGTCTGTGCAACTAGCAGAAGGGCTGTACTTGTTCTCATTAAAGCAGGGGTGTGTTTTGGTATAACATGCAATTATCCAGTCAGTGTGTAACCTCACATCCCCTTTAAGAGACATGTGAGCCTGACTGTTTGGTGGATTGCTAGCATACTGGTGGACTTGTCAGTAAGATTTTCCACTGAGAGAACAAATCTGCTCATGCATGAGGTGAAGGCACACAATCATTAATCAAAATAGTATTTGTTATATATACATATACAAACCCCAATTCCAATGAAGTTGGGACATTGTGTAAAATGTAAATAAAATCAGAATACAATGACTTGCAAATCCTTTTTGACCCATATTTAATTGAATACACCACAAAGACAAGATATTTAATGTTCAAACTGATAAACTTTAATTTTTGCAAATATTCACTCATTTTGAATTTGATGCCTGCAGCACGTTCCAAAAGAGCTTGGACGGGGGTAATAAAAGAGTGGGAAAGTTGAGGAATGCTCAAAAAACACATTATTTACATAACACACAATTGTATAACTCAATATTAACCCAATGAGCAAATAAAAAGGGATGTATGGGACTTAATCAGGTCAGCAGCATGTTAGCGGCAAAGACATTATTTACATAACACAAGATTGTATAAGTCAATATAAAAATATGAACAAATAAAAAGGGATGTATGTGATCTAATCAGTTCAGCAGCATGTTAGCAGCAAAAGAGTGTAGTAACATTATAAGGTGCAGCTCAGTGCAAATCTCAGTCTTTAGGAAAAGGTGTGAGCATGGGTGTGTGTCTGTCGAGGTCCAGTGTTCTGTCTGTGTCTGTCCATAGAGGGGAGGTTGTATGAAACTAGGGGTTAGGGGGGTGATTGATTTCACAGCTCTAGGGAAGACGCTGTGTCTCAGTCTGTTTGTTTTAGTCTTTATATTCTTGTACCTTTTCCTGGAGGGAAGAGGCACAAACAGACTGTTGCCTGGGTGGGTGGGGTCTGCAGCAATCTGTCCAGCCCTCTTCTGGATCCGGTCAGTGTATAGTGAGTCCAGATCCAGAAGAGGACTTCCTACAATGCCCTGAGCTGTTCTCACCACCTGGGTCAAGTCCTTTCTGTCCTGTGCAGTGCAGCGCCCGTACCACACTGTCGCACTGAGACAGAGGATGCTCTCTACTGTCGCTCTGTAGAAGTTTGCGAGCAACTGAGAGGAGAGACCATCGCGTTTCAGCTTCCTGAGGAAGAAAAGCCTTTGCTGGGCTTTCTTCACCAGGTAGGATGTGTTCAGAGACCAGGTCAGGTCAGATGTGATGTGGATGCCCAGGAACTTGATGTTATCCACTTGCGCCACCACATCCCCCATGTTGAGAAGAGGAGCATATTTTGTCTTCCTGGACCTCCTATAATCCACAATGACTTCCTTAGTCTTGTTGGTGTTCAGGACAAGAGTGTTATCCACCACCTTGTCAGGAACTGGATCTCCTCTCTGTAGTGAGTCTCATCATTGTCTGAGACGAGACCCACTACGGTGGTGTCGTCTGCGAACTTCACTACTGTGTTTGTGGGGTGAATGGCATCACAGTCATGGGTAAACAGAGTGAAGAGAACTGGGCTGAGCACACAGCCCTGTGGTGTGCCTGTGTTCAGGACCAGTGTGGATGATGTGCAGCTTCTGATTCTCACCACTTGAGGCCTGTTAGTGAGGAAGTCCTTAATCCAATGACACATGGTGAGAACTAGAGCACAGCATTCTCTGATTTCTCATTGTGTTGTAATCCTAGCCCTTAGCTCGTCCAGTTTGTTTTCCAGAGACTGTATGTTAGCAAGGAAGAGGCTGGGTAATGGCAGTGGAGTAGCACGAGCTTTTAGCCTAGCATGGGGTCCTCCTTGCCTGCCCCGTCTCCGTCTCCTTCTCCGGGTTGCTCTCCTGATTTCGGCCTGCTCGCTTGTGCCTGGTGCTCCGGAGGCTCCCCGCGGGCGATGGTGGCTTTGTTATTGTCGCCGGAGTGAACAATGAGTTGTAGCTCCGGTGGTATGAAACCAGTAAATTCCCAGTGGCTTTGTGAGTTGGCGATATCCAGCAATGCCTGTCTGTTGTATGCAAGCAGTGCATGACATTTGTGCACTGCAGAAAAAGCAAAAAACACAAAAAAGAGTGGAGCGCGCAAACACGTTCGCCTTGGTGGGCACCATGTTGGACCGGATATAAACAAAACATTACTTATGTCCATTTGCATATGTTATAAGAGTGGAGTGAACATATAAATCAAACCATCAGGGCAGATCCAGGCATATTTCAAACGATTGGTAGTAGCTTAAATGAAGGCAATCAAAAGCAGATGCTTCTTTTTTTATACTATTTCTGTGGTTGGTAACCTGACAGCCTCTGTTTCTTGCTGATCTCTCCTTTGGAGTGCCTAGTCTCTGTGCAGAGCAGCAAGAGTGCAGTGCAGATGAGAGTGGCAAGGAACTGTAAAATGCTCATATGCTCATAGACACACACACACATACACATACACACACACAAAATGGAGTCAAGGAGAAAGAAGGTTAATAAATCTTCAACAAAATCTAGTTGAAGTTGGAAAGGAGCAATTTATCAAACAGCTGTTGAAACAAGCAGAACACACTGAATACATGCACACTGAGAGCCGATGTACCAGATTCAAATTTCTTGTTTGTCTGCCACACCTGGCCAATAAAGCTGATTCTGATTCTGAACACAACCTTGCAGAAATGGGACAATTTCTCATGGGCGCCGATGGCTAAATTAACACATAAAGAGATTCCTGCCACATGCATGTGGTTGGCTCTTTCTTCAGAAACTGTAAATGTTTATGGCTATTCCTAACTTTAGAGCACTTTTTTGGAAATAAGAAAAGAAAAAAGCATTTTGTGAAAAAGAAAACTTATCTAGTGCAGTAATGTAGATCAATGGTGTGTTGGAGGAATCTACGGCACAAACGAATAAGCTAAACCAGGGTCTGTTTCACAGACAATGGTGAAATCACTGTTGTTTTTAGTCTTTGTGTGGGATTTGTGGAAAATAATCAGTACAGAAAATCTCTGGTCTTATAACATTCAAACAAAAAATATCTATAACTAGTATCCTATGTAATTATGTAGTCATGGGCAAAATGATTGGCACCCCTGCATTTCTGTCAAATAACACAGCACTTCTCCCAGAAAATTTTTGCAATCACAAATTCTTTGGTATTCCCATATTTATTTCTTTGCTTTGCATTGGAACAACACAAAAAAAGCAGAGAATGAAGCCAATTCTGATCAATTCCACAGAGAATTCCAGAAACTGGACAGAATTATTGACACCTTTTCAAACTCATCAGAAATAGTTGTATTTCAAACATCATTCTGAGGCCTTCAAAGAAAAGAACACAGTCCCTACATTGGAGGTTCACTGATGTTTTGGGGTTGCTTTTCAGGCACTGGATGTTGTGACGTATGTGTGTATGGCATTATGAAATCTGAAGACTACCAACGAATTCTGGGGTGCAATCTAGGACCCAGTGTCAGAAAGTTGGGTCTCCATCAGAGGTCGTGGGTCTTACAGCAGGACAATGACCCAAAGCAGATTTCAAAAAGCAGCAGAAATGGTTTCAGACAATGTGCTGGAGAGTTCTGAAGTGGCCAGTGCAAGCAAAAGAAATAAATATGAGAATACCAAAGAATTTGTTATTGCAACAATTTTTCTGGGAGAAGTGGTGTTATCATCTGGTAAATGGTCATATATTTGTATAGCGTTTTCTACGCTTCAGAGCACACTCGCCGTTCACCCATTCGCACTCCTAAATGCTGACATATTCGCACATCGGTGTTATCACCATGAGTAACTGGGGGTTCAGTGTCTTGCTCAAGGACACTAACATGTTGACTGGACAAGCAGGGAATCAAACCACTAATCCTCTGGTTAGGACACAACCCACTCTACCCTCCTGAGCCACAGCCGCCCTTACCTGATAGAAATACCAATATTTTGGCCATGACTAACTATTTTGATACTCAATTAATCATGTAAGTAATTTTTAAAAAGCCCATGGCATGCGCTTATGTTTTTTGACTTATCTACAATGTTACAATGGTGAAAAATCATCTTAGACATGACCTAAAGTAAAAAAAAAAAAATAGGTGTACGTATGTTCAAGTACTTCTATTGAAAGATTTGAATCTTATAGGCACCAGTCACTTTATTAGCGTTAGTTACTTTTCATACCTTTAGTTCCCTTTCTTAACATTATTTTCCTTGCTTATATACAGTGGGTACGGAAAGTATTCAGACCCCCTTAAATTTTTCACTCTTTGTTATATTGCAGCCATATGCTAAAATCATTTAAGTTCATTTTTTTCCTCATTAATGTACACACAGCACCCCATATTGACAGAAAAACACAATTTTTGACATTTTTGCAGATTTAATAAAAAGGAAAAACTGAAATATCACATGGTCATAAGTATTCAGACCCTTTGCTCAGTATTTAGTAGAAGCACCCTTTTGAGCTAATACAGTCATGAGTCTTTTTTGGGAATGATGCAACAAGTTTTTCACACCTGCATTTGGGGATCCTCTGCCATTCCTCCTTGCAGATCCTCTCCAGTTCTGTCAGG
>NW_018127906.1:136370-137554 GCF_001952655.1 Monopterus albus | reverse complement strand
AACGTGCCAAATGTCAACATGCGAGTCATCAGTGTGACGATTCGCTGTGGCGACCCCTAAACGGGAAAAGCCGAAAGTGACTTTCTTTATATATATCTTACAATTGTACTGATGAGAGTCAAGTGATACTGAAGTAGAAACTGCCTGCTTTAATTTCTGTGTAGACATAGTGTCTGTACCTTCAGGTAACCAGATGGCCTATTTTACATTTTAACACAGACCTGTTTTGCATCCTCACATAGGCCCGCTTAGCATATTCCAAGTTCTGCTTTGTCATGTGGTATCTTGCAGAGACAGGAGGCCTACAACCTGAGATGACCACCTGGCCCATCTAGCATACTCACTAGGTCCTGCTTTAGTCTACACAGATAGGGGGTCTGCAGCTCAGACAACCAATTGTTCAGTGTTCATTAATCACCGCCTGAATACCACAACACACACACACACCAGGTTTCTATCACATTCCAGCAACCAGGCGTGAACAGAGGTTGGCCAGCTCATGCCAAATGGCATATTGGATTACGAAGTGTTGAATGTTGTACCTCTGTCCAGGGCGGATCAGCCCAAGAAGATACATGTAACTAGAGAAATGCATTTCCTGTCGAAAATGTGTGTGGATGCTGTGATGCTGAAGGATCGCCCTGAAAATGAATGAAATCAATTGCTGAAACAGCTGAAGGATGAGTAGAAATTGCTGAATTTCTTTGTTAAAATAGTTGAGAAGAAACAGCTGAAGTTCTTTGTTGAATAATCTGAAGGATAGACCTTACACAGTGACCCTCATCTCCTGTCTATTTTTTGGTAATAGAGGTTGGCCAGCTCATGCCAAATGGCATATTGGATTACGAATTGTGAAATGTTGTACCTCTGTCCAGGGCGGACCAGCCCAAGAAGATACGAAAATGTAATGAGGTACATAGGTAGAACTTTATTGATCCCACAGTGGGAAATTCCAGTGTTCCAGCAGCAGTAAAGGACAAAACAACACGACACCATAAGAATAAACACCCCACACATATCTTGAGAAAACAAGATCCAGGTACCTGAAAAACCAAACAAAAATATAGTATTTCAGAAACAATCAAGAACAAGAATAGACCTCCCACAGTTTGTCCCTGAGACACAAGTCAAAAAAGAATAGTATTGAGAGGAATCAAGAAAACAACCAGGAAATCAAGAACAAT
>NW_018127906.1:129936-136214 GCF_001952655.1 Monopterus albus | reverse complement strand
TATGGCACACACACCCCTCTTCCCGCCTTTAAATATGTTGTAACCAAAAACCTTTTTGCCCATCACAGGACCATTCCCCTTCAGGCTGGTGCTCCCTATGGCTTCCAGCCTGAAAAAAAGAGAATCAGATAGAGACATCAAGATCACAAACAGAATGGAGAGTTAGGGAGGAAAGATGGATTGGTTCTATTTTCTGGGATAAGTAATATAAGTCTCTCAGCTGGGCAGAACTTCCACTAAGCAAAATAATTGATGATAATGCTAAAACAAGGTCCTGCACTGGGGCCTGGCTGCCCGTTGAGAGATTTTCATGTAGATAGCAGGGCTGCCCCAAATGCTATTTTTTGGGCTCTGAGCTTTGGTAGTAATGGTTGACAAAAATGTCAGTATTCAGGGTTTCATTCTGACATGCCCAGGACAATGAACAAGAAGACTGTAGTACTGTATCTCTGTTTGGTGTTGCACATTGTAGATGGTCCCTGTGCAACCGCCTCACAGCCAGCTGCACATGCCCTACATTATTTCATCAAAACAGCTAATTTTCTCTCTAGCCTACCTTACAATGGTTGGAAAGAGGCATTGTTTGTGTTTTAACAACATTTCAGTTATGACTTTGTGAATATTTTGTCCCAGGATTGGTATTATGTTACCCTATTAAGTTTTGATAATTTTCCAGGCAAGAAAGTAACAATTTAGATTTTGAATATCTGGTTGATCTATTTGAGTAATGTGTATTTGGACATTTGTTCCAGCATTTTCAGAGATGAAAATACCAGTGGACCATCATGTCTCCATCATGTTCTCTTTTCTCTTCACCATCAGACTCCGACTGCAACAGCATTAAAATTTCCTGATGTTTCATATATTTAAATACCAAAATTGAAAACCAGCCCGACTAGATAGAGACCTGTGGCATAGTGGAAAGTGAGGAGTGCTGGTAGTTGTAGTGGGCAAGAGGCATTTTCTTCCAGGTGCCATGGGGGTTGACTTTAATGTACTGTGGGCAAAGTACTTGAAAGGAGGTGGGGCAAAATGTTCATGATGGTAAAAGGTAGTTGTGCCACCCTAAAGGCTACTTGTGGTTGGTTTCCTCTTACATCAAATTGTATCAGGACCCATTTAGGGGAGAGATATGATATTAGACCCAAGCTTGTAATAGCAGTTGTGTAGACTGTGTACTGAGTAAACAACAGAGCAAAAACCTTCAAGATATTATGCACTCAAAGCAGAGGTACCTCTTTACTTTATGAGCGTTGGTTGATGTGAGTCTACAGGAGTTCCAGTTGCATGCACACACAAAAAATTATTTGATGCACATAGCATTTTCTGTTAACAATAAGGCAGAAATTATACTGATACTGTATGTCAGTCACTGGCTTTAAATTATGTGCCATGGAGGCTTAGGAGAAGATATGGACAAGTTCTATCTTGGACAAGCTGAGCTGTTATTGTGGAGTATTGGTATTGAAGTGAAACATACAAAATTGCACTGGTCCAGTGGTTTGAGAAACATCTGAGATAGTCGAAGCTTTTTAGGACAGTGAAGAAGAATTTAAGGAAAGTGGAAGAATTAAGAATTGTTCATCTTCCTGTGCCAGAATCAAAAACTACAGTAACAAATCAAACTGTCCATACCAATGAGAAAACAGGAAAACAAAGTTGTTAAATTTGTTGTTCCATTATTTAGTGTAAGGATGAGTCCATTACTGTTCTACCATACACCATTTGGACTTTGTCCCTGACTATGCCTGCCAACCCTGGCTGCTAGACATAGTCATGCTAGACAAAATGGTGTCTCCATGTCTGACTTCTGCTAACCTTAGACCACTCTGGTTAATGTCCCCATTCATTAATATTTGAAGGGAATCCATTTGTAGAGGGGTGACGTGTGCTCTAAATGACCAAAGTCGGTATCTGGATCCCAAAGGGCTCGTATTATTCTTCCACCCTGTGTCTGTTCTGGCCTTGTTTTTATTTTTAAACTGTTGTAGCTGTAGTTGTGTTACACGCACAAGCCATGTTTTATTAAAAGGTGGCCATCAAAGTTGATTTTGCAGTTTTTAATACAACTGACACACTTGAATAAGTGTTTTTAAAGATAAGGACATTGTAGTCTTACTGAAAAATGTAAAGGCCACTCACTGCCTTTGAGTCAGAGTGGCCCACTGTTGTAGTAGAATGGCTAAAGAGCACTTCATGAGAGTCTTCATGGCATTGCTGCTTGAACTGCAACATACCAGACAGGATCTTGAGATGACTTTTTAAATTTTTCAGGTTGGTCGACAGGGTTTATGTTTTCGTTATAAAAGATGTGTAGACTCATGATATTTATTTTACTATATATTTGTATAGATTAAATCAAAATCTAAAAGCCAAACAACCTCAGGGCAAGGAAATTGGTAGTAATGTCACAGATTTAAAAAAAAAAAGTTCATTTAAAATAAAATATATTGGTGCCCATATGATGTTAATAGAAATAAAGTGAGACAATGAAGACCTTAGGCATAATCACAGTGCTGACACAACCTCAGTAAAGTGCAGTCAACAATGCATTCTAATCAAATAGGAACTTGAAAATTCAATATGCCATTTTACAGACTTCCTATGTTGTGTACAAACGTGCACAAGGAACCAGTCATTGTATTATTTATATCAACAATTACTATGAAGCAAAGAAGGGTGACAAGTGCTACAGTGTCTACTAGGTGGTAAACAGCAGGTGAGTGGGACTTGTGGGGGGAAAAAATCTTTTATGTGCTAAAATGAGCAACATTTAGTGAGTGCAAAATAGAGCTGTTTAGGACTGATATATACACATGGGTCTCACACACAAGTTTCAGGGAGGATTAGATAAAAGGCACCTGTTCTGATTACACACACACACACACACACACACACACACTGAAAGAAGTCTTTGTCTTGAGATC
Organism: Monopterus albus; assembly: GCF_001952655.1. NCBI lineage: Eukaryota > Metazoa > Chordata > Actinopteri > Synbranchiformes > Synbranchidae > Monopterus > Monopterus albus. The sequence goes on along the minus strand of NW_018127906.1, from coordinate 133,287 downwards.
GTACAAGATGGTACTCAGAATCAGGGAGCGCATACTTTTTCAAGGACAGTTTCTATCTTTTGCTGAGCACTCATTTCAGATATTCTGTGTGGACAGAATTCACCACAAGTTTAAGGCATACATGCGCAAAACTAAATTTTCCATTACAAACTTTGGAACTGATTTATCTATATACTGTATGCATTTGAATGTTTTGTGCATGTGCATTGTATTAAGTATTTCAAATTGCCAATGTGCTATATAAATAAACTTGCCTTTCCTGAGTTTGCATAAGCTATATAATTTGATTAGACAGCAAACAAAGTTGAGATGTCAATTCCCAGCAACATCAATCACCAAAGACAAGGATTCAGTCAAAGTTGCAACTATTCTATACTTTGATTGCTCATGTATACCTGCCATGTGTTGAATGCTAAGTTTTATTTCTTGTCAAACCTATCAAGTTATTACTCATCTTTAAACCCAGGATTTTACTCAAATTTTGACAGCTGTGGCTCTGGCTAAAGTTGCCCTCCCTAACTCACTTTTTTGTCCCCTACTTCTCCCATGACGTCATCTGCAGGGACAACAGTAGCACATGGTAACTATATACAGACTCAAAGAAAATGTTCAAGTGGTCCAAACATTGGTTGTCATAACACTATTGGATACACTACTATCAACACAAAATAATGAAATGACTTAATGTGCTTAACCTTTATGGTCTAGATGCTGGTGTTATGTACAGGTGCATGAGTCTTATGAGTCTCTTCTTAATTCAGTGTTCAGGGTTAAGAAAGCCAAGCTTTTAACACAAGTATAGTAGGCGTGTATAGGAGTATAGGAGCAAGTATAGGAGCGCTCCTGGATTATTTATTTAGTGTAGCTGTGCACTGAGGTTGGCTTTTCTCAAATTTCTAAATATATTTAGATTCTGCTGAGTGTTTGACACCTTTGTGAAAATGTTCAATTAATTAAACATGGACGCGTTAGTCCTCTGAAATCAGTGGTAGGCAAATAACATTCCATGGGCCAAATCTCTCCCACCAAAAATAACTGGTCTTATGATGACAATTGAGCTTTCCCGCTTTCATAGTTCATGTTAAAATTTTACATAAATATTATCACCTTGTCCAAATAACAATCAATGCCCCAACATGAAGAGCAACATACAATATGTACAAACCAAGGCTACTTGCTTTATTCTGAGCTAGGCTGTTCAGACAACACTTAGTGCTAAATAATTCTAATAAACTTACTAAATGGATAACACAAGTAAATAATATAATTTACTGGACCTCATATAAATGAAAATGTTCCAATTTAATCCCAGTTTTAACAATCCTTGAACAGTTTTACAAATCAATGTATACTTAAATGAATGACTATCATATACACCATGGTAAAATCCTGTCCCAACAGTTTAACAGTGCTGAAGAAACTAGCCCATGATTGAACTTAACTGCTGAACTCTGCTACCTCTTTGTTCTTCAGATGAATTCCTATCATGCTTAAATGGAACATGAGAAAGAAAACTAAAAGGAAAGAAAGAAATTAAATATGTACAGTAGCAACTTTCCAACCATAGGATGGAAATTCACCCTCATTTTTTTACTAAAGGGAAAGGGGGATGTGTCAATAAAGAAGTTCAGTAAAGGCAAAAAGTATTTAGAGAGAAAACTGCTCAATTAATTAAACTTTTTATTAAATGAGTCTTCTCATATGCAGACAATAACTAAACATGGTCCAAATCATCTACAGAGATATGAAGTGTGTTGTGGTGCAAGGTGGTAGAAGAGGGGGGCGGGCATAGCTGAGGAATGAGGTTGCACCCCTTCAGTGTTTCCTCAGCAACTTTCAGAAGCCAACCTTCCAAATCACTGAAACCAAAACAATTCTGACTCAAGCCAGGGCCAATGGGAAAGCCTACTTACAGTACAGTAGTGCAGACATAATTGCATGTGTTTTGAGTCACTAATGAGGGGGTTCACTGTGTTCAGCAGTAGGACGAAGATCTGAAGGATTTATAAAAACATAGGATGTATTTGAAGGCCATAGATGCGTGCATTTTGGGGCCTTAAGGAACTGAGATTATATAGAAAGCAAGTCTTTAATACGACTTGACACACTGCTTATCTACATGCCATTTTTTTCCAAGGTTAATCATCAAACCATGTTTTCTCTCTCCTCCAGGTTTAGTAGCTACAGGCCTGGCAAACACAGACATGTCTAAGGTACTTTCTATTGCAATGGGAATGTAAGACAGGGTAGGCCCAACTTAGCATGTGGAACTTGTGAGCCTGGCAGAAATCATAACTTTTTACCACAGCAAATATTTAACCACAGTTGAATGATCTATTTACTTTATCTACGACTGTGGATGAAGCATCTGGAGATGTTGCTGCCTGATTGTCAGGGTCAACATGGATACAGTAAGCTGAACAGAAATTGCACAGATGTTGCCTGATTTGTATCCCCAAATCAGTCACACCTCTGACAAATTTTAGAAATTTTACCCATTTCTAAAATGGGTGTACTAAATCAATATAATTCCACAGTACCGGGCTGGAGCTCCCCGATGGTGACCTTGACTTGTTCAAATGCTGGTAATCTGGGGCGGAAACATTACCAGTATACTCCCTCCTATTACCTCCATGTTTTTGCTGGTGTTTGTTGGTTTGTTTGTTAAATCAAAAAGGTGGTGCTTTAGATCAGCTGATCAGCTGTTTCTGGAGGCACCGAGGGCCAGGCAGAAAACTAGGGGGGATAGAGCTTTCGCTGTGGTGGGTCCAAATTTGTGGAATGCATTGCCTCTTTATATGAGGCAGGCCCCCTCGTTGCCCATTTTTAAATCATATTTGAAGACCTATTTGTATTCATTGGCGTTTGGACAGGACAGACTCTTTTTACCTTGATTGGACCCAAATATACAGTGGGTACGGAAAGTATTCAGACCCCCTTAAATTTTTCACTCTTTGTTTAATTGCAGCCATATGCTAAAATCATTTAAGTCCATTTTTTTCCTCATTAATGTACACACAGCACCCCATACTGACAGAAAAACACAGAATTTTTGACATTTTTGCAGATTTATAGATCTGGCCAAGGTTACAAAAAAAATTTCTGCTGCACTTAAGGTTCCTAAGAGCACAGTGGCCTCCATAATCCTTAAATGGAAGACGTTTGAGACGGCCGGAACCCTTCCTAGAGCTGGCAGTCCGGCCAAACTGAGCTATCGGGGGAGAAGAGCCTTGGTGAGAGAGGTACAGAAGAACCCAAAGATGACTGTGGCTGAGCTCCAGAGATGCAGTCAGGAGATGGGAGAAAGTTGTAGAAAGTCAACCATCACTGCAGCCCTCCACCAGTCGGGGC
>NW_018127906.1:113319-129546 GCF_001952655.1 Monopterus albus | reverse complement strand
CATGCTATGGGGGTGTTTTTCAGCTGCAGGGACAGGACGACTGGTTGCAATCGAGGGAAGGATGAATGCGGCCAAGTACAGGGAAATCCTGGACGAAAACCTTCTTCGGAGCCGAAGGTTCACCTTCCAACAAGACAATGACCCTAAGCACACAACTAAAATAACGGAGTGGCTTCACAACAACTCCGTGACTGTTCTTGAATGGCCCAGCCAGAGCCCTGACTTAAACCCAATTGAGCATCTCTGGAGAGACCTGAAAATGGCTGTCCACCAACGTTTACCATCCAACCTGACAGAACTGGAGAGGATCTGCAAGGACGAATGGCAGAGGATCCCCAAATGCAGGTGTGAAAAACTTGTTGCACCATTCCCAAAAAGACTCATGGCTGTATTAGCTCAAAAGGGTGCTTCTACTAAATACTGAGCAAAGGGTCTGAATACTTATGACCATGTGATATCTCAGTTTTTCTTTTTTAATAAATCTGCAAAAACGTCAAAACTTTTCTGTCAATATGGGGTGCTGTGTGTACATTGAGGAAAAAAATGAACTTAAATGATTTTAGCATATGGCTGCAATATAACAAAGAGTGAAAAATTTAAGGGGGTCTGAATACTTTCCATACCCACTGTATGTTTTATTGTTTTTATTTTAATGTTGTTACGATTTTAGATTTGTATTGTATGTTAAGCACTTTGGTCAGCTGTGGCTGTGGTAAAGCGCTATATAAATAAAGTTGAGTTGAGACTGTAAGTGAGCCCTGATGTGGCCATAGTGCACAGCTGCACTGCTGAGCACTGAGCATATACAGAGACAAATCCAAGGGTCATCAACAGCTGCCCATTCATTGTCAATGGAGACCAAGTGCTGTCACTCAGTCCACCCTGCTGTGTGAGACAGGGACTGAAGGAGTCCAGCGAGGCAACAGCCCACAGCTGAAGATCTGCTCTATGCAGCGACAGCCAGGTGAGATTTTGAGCCAGGCTTAACACTGTTATTAAAGATGCATTGATCAATCGGTGCAGATCGGAAACAGGAGATTTTCAGTGTGATTGGCCTTGACTGGTAACCGTCAGATCACTCTGAAATATCCAATTCTGTGCCCGTCAGATTTAGAGGCACGACAGTTCATTTCGTGTCAAGCGAGACTCACGCTTGTCTACACAGGGCGCATGTTCCCTCATGCATTGCCAGTGCTTGGTGCAAAGCCAGTCTAGAGGTACCCAAGGTTCAACATTAAATGAAAATGAGCATGCCATGGGCTCTTTAAAGAGTTCTACCTGGATGTTAAAAAACAAAAAACATGAACAAGTGTCTCCCAGAGCTACAAACAACAGAGATCAAAAGTACAGGGACAATAGCCAGAGTGATGTTTTACAGTAGACTGTGACTACAGTTATTACAGCTGAATGCAAGTACAAATTCCATCAACTGAAACAGGGTCATTGATGAATCTTTCTTTTACAAACCTTTCTTTTGCTAGTAAAATTGAAGCTATAATTAAATATGCAAAACATAGAGAAAGTCCATTCTCATAACTTAAACTAACCTTACACTAAATAATACCTTTTAAAGACTGAGCACAGCACAAGGTACCAGGCTTAGGATTTGGCTGGGGCTGGAGAAAGGAAATTAGAAATGTAGGAGATGTTAGCATTACTTACTTGGAGAGGGACACTCCTCCTGCTTTTCCAATGAGCTCCTCATGGTGGAGGACAGCATCATTCCAAGGAATATCAAGGAATTTCAACAGCGTCCTCATCCATTTCTCAGGATGAAGGACCAACTGTTCATAGTGCACAGGTAGGCACTTATCAGCTGCATCCAGGCACTGAGTGTACATGGTTTCTATAGCCCGATTCCACTTGGTCAGGCAGTCCCGGTAGCTACCAAGGTCAAAGCCAGCAATGGTTACTTTCCGTGAGATCATGGAGTGGACTGAAGCACGCCCATCACGAATCATGAGTATAAACTTGGCATGGGGAAAGATCTTTGCCAAGTACAAAAGTGATTTCAGAGCAAAAGGGTCCTTGTTACACAGGAAGTTGGCAGGCTCACCATGTTTGACAATGATTTCCAGCAGGAAGGCCTGCATAGCGGCATCCAACACCTCATCTGTTACACCAGCCTCATCAAGGCGCATTTTCTCCCGACCTGAGCGGCTCCACATTTGTTTCATGGCTAGGATACGTGGGATGACACGGGTTTCTTCACCACAGCGTACCTCGGGGTGAGCATCCAGCATTGCTCGCATTAATGTGGTTCCACTGCGTGGCACACCACCAATGAAGATGAGTGGCATGTCTTTGCTGTAAAGAAAAGGTGTGCTGAGATTCTGGCCTGTTCGTAAGGTGGTCCGCATGCTGCCTCCCAGTGCTGACAGAGGCAGGACTCCAGCTGGCGAGTTGCGTTCCTCAATGCGATGGTGGCACTCCATGGCATGGCGGCCCAGGTAGAAGACAGTGACTGAGCTGATAACTAAGCAAGCTACCAGCAAGTTTTGTTTAAGCTTGCCAATCATGTTGTAGGCCGCACACAGGGGAGGACAATATCACCACAGGGGCAAATAAGGGGTAGGGATGGGGAAAAAGGAACTTAAGGGTAGTTAAGGTTCCCACCCCTTATGGTTGTTTGCTGTGAACCAGGCATGGACCAAGTTCCCTGGTGTACAGCAGGCGTGGAGTCCCCACCTCCATCAGGCTTACCTAGACTGTGGTACAAAACACAAAAGACATAATCTCTGATTATACACCAGTTCAACATTCATTGATCAAATTAATAACAAAACCTAATCATACCAATCATGTATCTGATTTTAAAATTACTAATTGTAATGACATCTCAAAGCAAATCTTCAAGAAAAAAAAACATCTGTCCTGGAGGGTGTTCAGCACATTGTCTTTAACAGGCATGGCTTTTGCTACTAGGCCAATATTAATGCAATTCTACTTTGCAGAGAACTTGAATCACAAAGTTGACACAGAACAGCTTTAAATACAATTATGACAATGGAGATGCCATTAGAAAAACTCAATGAACTCTGTCTCAGACATTTTATGTAGATTTAGTATAAAGAATTTTCTGCCAACAGAAAGATAAATGACTGACAAGACACTCAAAATGTAGAACAAATATATGTATTTATCCAAGGATAGCTGTTTAATAGCTGGATAATAAACTGGATGAACTCCACGCTCGGATTACATACAGGACTGCTCCCTGCTGTGTTTTTTGAAACATCACTGGGAAAAGAGACTCCCGATGTGGGTATAACTCTGGATAGTTACTCTGTGTTCAGACAGGATCGCAGCACCGCTGCTATTATGTCTGGGTACATGTTTGTGTGTAGTTATTGCTGTGTTTTATTTTTATTCTTTTCTTTCTTGCATTTTAGTGTGAAGCACTTTGTAAACCAGGTTTAGAAATAAACTTTTTATTGGTTGCTACAGCATGAAATCCAGATTTGGAATTGTAATGGGCTGAAATACATAAGAGAAATGAAACAGCAGTGTTTTACTTGTTACTTTAATATTAGGCTACCTAAACTGGATTTTTTTTTTTTTAAATATAGGAAAATGTAAGATATCTACAAATATTTTTCCTATTGACCTTTAGCAACAAATGTGAATTGCAGTAACACAGTATAGCATGTAGCTGGAGATAGGTGTGATAACATACATTTAAATAACTGGGGCTGGCTTTCTGAAACATGATTTCTGTAAACAGCCTAGGGGCTTAGGAAAACTTGAATTATCCAGCTACATTTTCTCCTGGGGGATTTTTTTTTTCCATCTGCACACAAACAGGATTGTAATCTGCATTTTACATATGAACACATACATTCAAAATTTTATTCAAGTCAAATTTATGTGTATAGCGCCAAATCACAACAAAAGTCATCTCAGGACTCTTTACAGTGTAAAGTCTAGACCTTATTATTATCACTATTATTACAGAGGAAAACCCAACAAATCCCCCTTGAGCAAGCACTTGGCAACAGTGGGGAGGAAAAACTCCCTTTAACAGAAGAAACCTCAGAGAGACCCTGGCTCTTGGTGGGTGGCCTTCTACCTCGACCGGTTGAAAGGAAGGGAGAGAGAGAGAGAGAGAGAACACACCACGGGAGACAGGATACACAGTTAGTGACGTGTAGTGGTGGCATATAGATACATGAAGAGAGAAGAGAAGAGAGGAGAGGAACTCGGAGCATCATGGAGCCCCCGGGCAGCCTAGGCCTATAGCAGCATAACTAAGGGAAGGCTCAGGGTCACCTGATCCAGCCCTAACTATAAGCTTTATCAAAAAGGAACGTCTTAAGTCTAATCTTAAAGGTAGAGAAGGTGTCTCCCTCCCAAACTGAGACTGGGAGCTGGTTCCCTAAGAGAGGAGCTTGATAGCTAAAGGTTATGCCTCCCATTCTATGTCTGTGGACTCTAGGAACCACAGGTAGACCTGCACTCTGAGAGCGAAGTGTTCTGTTAGCATGATAAGGCACTATAAGGTTTTTAAGATATGGTGGAGCCTTGTCATTAGTAGTTTTGTATGTTAGAAGGATTTTAAAGTATATTCTAGATTTTACAGGGAGCCAGTTGAGAGAAGCTAATATAGGAGAGATATGGTCTCTCTTGCTAGTTCTTGTCACTACTCTGGCTACTACATTTTGGATTAACTGTAGGCTTTTTAGGAAATTGTTGGGATATCCTGATAGTAAGGAGTTACAGCATTTGTTACCTCCAGCCTGGAGGTAACAAATGCATGGACCAGTTTTTCAGCATCACTTTGAGAGAGGATGTTCCTGATTTTGGCTATACTGCACAGGTGAAAGAAGGCAGTTCTAGAGACTTATTCCCCTCTGGGTTGCGATGACTGAGAAACTCTCCACTATCTTGAGCTGTAGAATCCCCCCATCCCTGTCACTCTGCCTGCTCGGTAATGTCACAGAAGTTGACCACCTACCAATTAAATATAAAAACCCACTTCTTATCTCTCTATCGCCAAGAAAACAATCTTTCTAAACTGGAAATCAAAAAATTCATTACACCTCAACCACTGGACCAACCTTCTTATAGAATATATCACACTAGAGAAAATATCATCCACCCATAAGAATAATATACCAACCTTCGCTGACACTTGGAATCCATTTCTAATCTCTTTTAACTTAAACCAGATACCTGAGGCCGAAGCCACGCACATTCCCACAAACTCCTAGAAATATAAGCTGCTTTTTACTTCATTATGCTTACTGTCACTAGTCCTCATGGTCCATGGTTCTGTTTGTATCAAACCAAATTAACTGAGAATATTACCTACCCCCCCTTTTCTCTTCTCCTCTTCGCTCTCTTTCTAATCATTTACTGATCTGTTGTGAGTATTAGATTAATTTTTTCTCTAATTGTTGTGATTTTATTTGTAAAGAAACTCATGAAGTCATTACTGCTGAGATCTAAGGGAGTATAAAGCTCAACAGCACTGTGGCTCTTTGTCAGCCTGGCTACAGTGCTGAAAAGAAACCTGGGGTTGTTCTTATTTTCCTCTAACAGTAACGAATAATATGCAGTCCTTCTCGTGAGCGTCCATGTCCTCGATCATCCCCTGTACATGGCTGGTCAGTGGCAGCCTTTGCTGGATGGCTGGATGATGTCACCATCTGATGCGGTGGAAGTTTAACCAGATCCAACTTCTTCACCAGAGGGTTGCATCATTTTGCTGGAGCCACCTGTCATGCTGGTGCTGGCTGCAATGAACGCAATCCACCATAGAAATGAATGGAGAGGGCTGTGTTTTTTAACACCCTTGGAACTCAGTCTGAAGCTCATGCATAGTTCATGCACAGGTCTACGGTCAGAAAAGCTTCTTGTGAAATTCTACATGGGAGAAGCCAGTCAGTTGAGTCTGTGGCAAAACCTTTTACACTACTTGTACACTATTGTCTTTTACTGCATGTGATAATTCATACTCAGAAAGTAGAACCGAAGTGACAGTCATTACAAGATGATCAGTTAAAACATTTCAAAATGCACCTGCAGTGTTTTGCATTGTGACTTTCATTTGAATAAAACACAATTTTTCAACTCATATTTGGTCATTGCAGGGCTCCAGACTAACATTTCATACAAGTCTCTTGGATGGTGGTACTAATGTTATTCAACAGAGGTGGTCCCACCTCTGTTTTAAAAAGTAATGCAGAAGACTGTTTTTTGTAAATTATTTTAAATACCCTTACCACTCAATGTGCACACCCTACAACATTGAGAGCAAAAGAGAGAAAAACTTATAGAAAACAATAAATGGGAAAAATCACTTCTAGAACAAGTTTCCACCTCTTTATATGTGTAGTCACTTTAGTGTTCTATATCCTATAGCAGTCAACATGATGATAATGATTACACTGATGATGTTGTCTGTTACATTTTAACTGAAGTATGAATTCTGCATATGGTTTGTGATTTAACCCATTTGCAGCCCATTTTTTTCTGAAGAGGAATTTGTGATTTTTGGCGGTCTACTTGATGCACAGTTCACCTCTCTCATTCTGGCTAGTAAAGTTACTAGTTAAAGAAGGACCTGATAGTGGGTTTCAGCCACTACTACAGTGTATATCTGTGACTTAAGTGTTTGATCCAAAGGACAGCGTGGTCTTCACCAGGCTGACAAACAGCATAAATGTACCTCACAAAAACAGTCTTCATGTAGACTCATCAGCAAGAAATCAGCAACATTTAAATGTTGGCTCAAAATGTAGTTAACTGATGCCTACAAAGCAAAGGAGGCATAAAAAGATAAAACTCTTTCAGCTTCAAATTTCTACTGTCTGAAAGGTTATTAAGAAATGGCAGTTGAGGGGAACTATGGAAGTCAAGACAAGATGCTAACAACCAAAAAACCTTTCAGATCAAACTGCTCAGAAAAATAAAAAGCTAATGCGGTTACTAATTACCGATTTAGTAAGGTGCCCAATAGGGCTGTAAAAATAAACCGGCACGAATAGAAACCCCCCCCATTCAGCTGGTAGTCCATCAGGTCCGGGTGATTTGTTATTTGGCATTGAAATCAATGCATTTTGGAGTTCATCGATGGTTAGAGGAGCGTCTAATGTCAGCTTGTTCTCTGGATAATGTTGGCAGTTCTAAATTGTCTAAGAAAATGTCTATTTCTGATTAATTTGGGTTGTAATTGGGGGAGTAAAGTTTACTTTAAAAGGCTTGAAATACATTATTAATATCTTTTGGATTATAGACAATTTTACCTCTAGGATAAAGTATGGATGGAATTAATGCTTTTTCCTTTTTTCGTTGTAATTGATTTGCCAGATAATTACCTATTTTGTTACTATACTGAAAGTGTTCATATTTGAGTTGTTGAATGAGAAACTGCTTTTTTGTATATAATATTTACAAGTTACATTTTTAGTTTGTTTATTTCATTTTGTGTTTGTTCACTAGGGTTTTGGGAATGTAAATATGTGAGTTGTTTTATTTTTTGTTCTAAGGTGCTTTCCAGTTCTAGTTGTTGCTTTTTCCTTGTATGAAGAGTATGATATTATTTTTCTTCTAATTACTGCTTTCCCTGTTTCACATAATAGTGAGGGTGAGAGTTGTTCATCCCCAGAAAGAATACCCACTCTTTTTCAATAAAGGTAATAAAATCTAAGTCCTGGAGTAATGATGTATTGAAGCACCATCTTCCAGAGTGTTTAGTATGGGCTTCAATATTTAATGTGAGGGAAATGGGAGCGTGATCACCAATTATAATGGAGTGGATTGTGGTGTCTGTTACATGTTGGGTAAGGGAATTACTGATAAGAAATAGGTCTATTCAGGAAAAACACAGATGAAGGGAGGAAAAGTAGGTCTATTCTCTAGATGTAGGGTTAATCATTCTCCAGCTATCACCAAGTCAATAATGCTCCATATATTGTTTTATTGTTTCAGTGGAGTGCCGATTTCTTGTATTGCTGGAAATGCTTGAACGGTCAATTTCCGGGTTAATAACAGTGTTAAAATCACCAGCAATAATAATATTTTGTTGAGTTGCAAAGAGATGAGAAAAAATTATGAAAAAAGCATGAATCATCATTATTGGGGCCGTATATGTTTGCAAGTGTATATGTTGTCTGGCTAATGTATACCTTAATAATTATAAATCTGCCTTCCGGGTCAGTGATAGGTGTATTGTGAATTACTGGGATTTTTTTTTTTATTAAAATTGAGACGCCTCTTTGCCTCCTGCTATATGTTGATGAAAATACTTGGTTAAATTGTTTACATTTAAGGTTTTGTGATTTTGGGTTTGTTAGATGGTTTTCTTGTAGAAAGCATATATCAGCATTTAATTTTATCAGATGGTTAATGATTTTAATCCTCTTAACCTGGGTCCGAAATCCACGCACATTCCATGACACTGTTTTAAGTAACTGGGTGATTGTCTGTTATAGATATCTGTTCATAAGATGAAAGGAGGGGAGACATGGGAAGGCAAGAGGAAGGGAAAAAATAAATAAAACCAAACAAAGTCCCTGGTAGGCTAGTGGTTAAGGCGCAGGTTCGAGTCAGGGTTGCGTCAGGAAGGGCATCCAGTGTAAAACACGTGCCAAATGTCAACATGTGTGTCTTCAGTGCAATGATTCGCTGTGGCGACCCCTAAAACAGGAAAAGCCAAAAGTGACTTTCTTAAGTAAAACTAAACAAAAGAAAAAAAAGAGGATTAACAAGATCTAAGGTTGATGCATATGTGTATATATGTATGTGTATTAGAGTGTGGATGTGGGCATAACAGTACAGAAAAACATAGACAAGTATACATTTCCACATGGTGTGATGAACAAACAAAAACAGAGACATAGAGTAAAAAGAGGGTCGCCAATGCAAGAGATGGTTGTAGGAGTCCGTGTGAGATAGGGGCTGCTCTGTGTGTGGATGTAAGGGACCAGGGTGATGAATGGGGCTGAATTAACATATAATGTAGCAGTCACTGTTTGGTAGGTAGTCTGTAGAAAATCAGAAGAGCCACGGGGTAATGTTCGAGCTGTCCTTCAATGTATAATTTGTCCACAATGATATTTGCACGTTTGTTGTTCCGCCTGTGTTGTTTCATGATGGGGTAGAGGATTTTCCATCGCTCATTTATTTTACACAGGAATTGATCATTGAGTCCAAAGTTTGTGCCTTTCAGTTACTTTCCTTTACTTTTAATTAGTTCTTTGTGTTTGTAGTGTTCCAGTTTCGCTATTATTGGTCAGGGTGTTTTGTTGGAATGTTGACCAAGGTGGTGTACGCGGTGAAGGGTGATCTGATTAACAGTATCCCGTGGAATTTTGAGTTGGTTTTTCATCGTGTGTAACATACTTGGCTAATAAAGGTGATGATCCTTATCCTATTTGTCGCTGAGGGTTTTGACAGATGCTTGGAGAGAGTTGTTTGATTGCTCTAACTTTTTAATGTAGTTGTGGGCGAATTCAAGGCTTGACCGGAGTTATTTTATTTCCTCATAAAGTGTGACCAGTAAATCAAGTTTTTTATTGATGGATGCAAGAACACTGACCTCAATGTCTGTCGTCTGTAGATCGCTTGTATCCGTAGAAGAAGTCTTTTTCTGTTTGTTTGGTTTTGACGTGTCTTGTTGGTTTGTACTGGCGGTATCGATACTACAGCGAATGTAATATTGGTCGATGAATGATTCTAGGTCCGATAAATCCTCCAAGTATGTGAAAGGTCCGTTGCGGTTATTGGTAGAAGCTTGCGATTCCGATGGATTGCTCATTTAATACCAATAGTGGGTTATGAAGTCAGAAAAAAATAGGTAGCAAAATTTTGTTTAGACTCAGCGACTGTGTATCGCCATACTGAATACCCCCGTGTAGTCTCACGATCTCGCGATGCTTAGTACATCATCCTCACCCCAAACACCCTCCTCTGTGAATTAATTTAGCTCATATCAGACATTAGCCACCTCATTACAGTCCCCTCACTGATGGGTAAACCTCCTGTCCTGGTTGGTCGTAGATGTGTGATTACCCCTTTGACAACAGAACTTTCCAGCCAGTTGAAAAAGACTAGGCTGGATGAGCTTTCTTCCCATATGAATCCTGTTATTTTTGTTAAATGCCACTTGTGGGGTTATCTTAGATTCTATTACTCCACTTAAATATATACCAGCTGAGCCGGGGCTAAATGCCTCAACTGCAGGTTTGACAATCAACACTCCCCCCTCACCCTCCCCACCTCAGACCCAGCAGCTGCCCCCCCCACCTCACAATCACCACCCTTCCCTCCAGCCACCCACCTCTAACAATCTGTGAAAAGGATGTGCGTGGCCTCTTTAAAAAACTAAGGATCAGAAAGGCTCCAGGCCCAGATGGTGTGACCCCCCCTCTTGCTTGAAAGTGTGCACTGATCAGCTGGCCCCCATCTTCACACTTATCTTTAACAGGTCACTGGAGCTGTGTGAAGTCCCCCCCGCTTCAAATGCTCCACCATCATCCCAGTCCCCAAGAAAACCTCCATGAGTGGACTGAACGACTACAGACCTGTCGCCCTGACATCTGTAGTTATGAAGTGCTTTGAAAGACTGGTGCTGGCCCACCTGAAGGACATCATTGACCCCCTCCTGGACCCCCTGTAGTTTGCCTACTGGGCAAACAGGTCAGTGGATGATGCAGTGAACATGGGACTGCATTACATCCTGCAACACCTCGACTTCCCAGGGACCTATGCACGGGCTCTCTTTGTGGACTTCAGCTCAGCATTCAACACCATCATTCCAGACACCCTCCAACCCAGCACCCGAACAATAAGCACAGGCGCCCCCCTAGCGATGTGTGCTCTCCCCTCTGCTGTTTTCACTCTACACTAACGACTGCATCTCAAAGGACCCCTCTGTCAAGCTCCTAAAGTTTGCAGATGACAACGGTCATTGGTCTCATCCAAGATGATGATGAGTCAGTCTACAGATGGGAGGTTGAGCAGCTGCTCCTGTGGTGTAGCTGCAACAACCTGGAGCTGAACACGCTCAAAACTGTGGAAATGATTGTGGACTTCGGGAAGAGCCCTCCCACCTTGCTCTCACTTACCATACTTGGCAGCACTGTATCAGCAGTAAAGTCCTACAAGTTCCTGGGCTCCACCATCTCCCACGACCTAAAGTGGACGTCCAATATCAGGACCATCACCAAGAAGGCACAGCACGGGATGTGTACTTCCTGCACCAGCTCAGGAAGTTCGACCTGTCCCAAGATCTGCTGATACAGTTCTACAGAGGAATCATCGAGTCTGTCCTCTACACCTCCATCACTGTCTGGTTTGGCTCAGCAACCAAACAGGACAAGTACAGACTTCAGCGGACAGTCAGGACTGCAGAAAAGGTCATTGGTGTGAGCCTGCCCTCCATGGAGGACCTGTACACTTAACACTTAACCCACGACAGTATGATTGGACAATAACCCTCAGTGCAACACCTGTAAATAGACCTCATACAGATTATAGAGACTTGTATAGGTCTCTAGTTCTTAAGTACTAAGTACTTAAGTTTTATCCCTATTTATCTCATTTCAATGAAGATTCCTTTGTTGTCTGCAATGTTTACTGTCTGTTTATAGTGCTTTTTCTGCATTGTTTGCACTGTTTGTTGATGTTAATACTGCTATTTTGTTATATTACACAGCCTTATGCTGGTTTACTGTTTTGCACATTGAGAGCCAATGTACAACAGTCAAATTCCTCCTCCCATCACACCTGGCCAATAAAGCTGATTTTGATTCCGACTCTCTCAGACAAAGATGTCGGCAAGCTGAACGCAAAGGGAACAAGGATAAACTTTTCTTTTTCTTACCCCGGGGGACTTCCTGTCAGATTAACCAAAAGCGGTAAGAATTGCCAAATCCAATTATCTTTCCAATGTAGTTACCAATAGTCATAAACCTCAGTATGACCAATTCTGTCATTAACCCATGTGCTGCATCTCACCTTGAGGATTCCATAGCAACATTTTCTCCATTATTTTACTGACAAGATTGCCAACAGAGCAGAGTCCTAATATTGCTGCCTTGGACCCGGCTATTATTCCTGTGTGCTCAGCTGTCTTTGATCAGTTTGAGCCTGTTTCATCAGAGGTAGTCCAACATATGAAAACTGCACAGTGCTTTCTGGATCCCATGCCAACACAACTGTTTAAGGATGTCTTTGAGACTGTTGAGCCTAGTTTTCTGGCCTTTATTAACTGTCCCTACAGCTTTAAATATGCTGTAGTCCAGCCTCTTTTTAGAAAGCCAAAGTTAAACTCCTCAGGGTTGTCTAATTTTAGACTGGTGTGCAGGCCATGCAGCACTTGTGTCAAGGATCCTGAGGAGTAGTGACGTTACCAAGGTGATACATTGTTGAACCAATGGAAACAGTACAGTTTGCTGCGAGGGCAGTCAGCTTGAAGCAAGTATCGTAATTGCCAGACTATTGAGCGCACCTGAATATAAGCCGCACCCACTAAATTTAAAAAGAAAAAAAAATTTTGCACATATATAAACCACACTTGTCTATAAGCAGCAGGTGTACACAGAAAGATTTTTGGATTGAGTCAGTTCTTCACGCTGCTGTCTCCAACGTCTCACCATTGATTCACTGATGCCAAGCTTACGTGCAGCAGCTATATTTCCTTCTTCAACAGCCAGATCGATCACCTTTAACTTGAAAGCTGCATCATATGCATTATAGTCCGGAAATTACGGAACAGTGCTAATATAGTGTTTCCCCACACAGTGACGTTACTTGGGCTGGATACCCAGTATTTTAACGGCCACCCAAGCATACTTCGCACCCATTTTTATTATAATGCTTTTTTATATGTCAGAGAACTACGCAATTGATTAACTACAGAACAATTTCCCTCTGCTATTTCATCTGTGCATAGTGCACTGATTCGCTCAGCCACTCTTTGCCCCGCTCTCTCTCCCACGCACACAGACAATGGACCGTCTGTGAACAGCTCCTCTTCTATGTCTATCTTTTCAACACGCTGTCAGTCACAGAGATCTATTTCTATGAAGTTATTAGCAAGCTATTAAGGCTAGCTAGGCTAATGTTAGAATAACTTACAACTGTTGCAGAGGTTAGCATATGCTGTATATTATAGCTTTTTCCTGCTCTACCAGTGGAAAATGTTAATGCTAATTCTTAAACTCTGATGCAGAATGTTTGCTTTCTGAGTCCAAAAGGATATTGAAAAATATTTTCCTAAACCCAAAAGGACTCACCCTGAGGAAGCACAGATAGTCTGGACCAAATTTAGCATTAGAAACGTAAGAAAACATATGGGACAGCCGAATTGGTGTTACCAGTGTTGCAATTAGTTTGTTTTGAATATTTCCAGGCTTTGCCAGTGCTGATGAAGCAGCAAGAGAGGGTCAGGAGGCAGAAAAAGAAATCTAGAAAAGGGGGACAGCAGGCAACATGCTGCTGTGGGAGAGTTTTCTTACTGCAGAAGTTACAAGAGCTACAGAAATACAGTAAATTCAGTGACTCTGAAACTGAGCCAATAACAATTGAGCAGGATTTGAGTGTAAAATGCATTCCAGCTCTGTATGATAAATAGCAACTGGAGGTTTACTCTTCACTAGGGCCTATTGTTTGCTAGTGTTAAAAAGAGTAGACAGTCTTTCAAATAAAAGATAAATAAAAACTGAATATCTGCTGAATCAAAATCACTTGGATTACTGTACTGTACTGTATCATATCACAAATTTTGCAGTATCGTTTTTGTATCTAATCATGGACCATGTGTAAAGATAGTTATCAAATCATGCGAATGGGAGAGATCCACACCCCTAGTACCCAAACATTTGTTGCAGAAGACCAAAATTTGTTGTTTATTTGTTTCAGTTTAAGCTCATGAACTGCTATTGCTACTCTCATCACAATATGATCCTATATCAATTCACTTAGCCAGCAAACCAATGTTTGCTGATACTTAAAAATATGCCATGATGCGATTTTGATTCGATTTGATTCAGGGGCCTGTGATCAATATCAAACAATATTATGTGCCGATTTCACACAATGGCTTTTCTATTAACTGAATTGTAGCAAAAGTATTGTTTTAAAATGTTATTGAGCTCTGTTCACTTTCAAGTGCTATTTAAATACAAATAAGGACCAATTATGACCTTACAATTTAACAATCATTGATGTTTACGCTTTGCAGTGACGTCACCAGAAATCATCAGTTTACTTAAAATTCCACAGAAGGATTAATAAATTAGACTTGTATGATCCAGGAGTAGAAGGTTTTATTCACACAAGCATACCAATGGATGTAATGGTCACCAGTGTATGAAGGCCATGATATGCTAACCCCGACGTCCCACTCTCCGTAGCGGCTCTATTGGTGGTTTCATCTATTCCTCGCCCACAGGCTGATAGCCCCTCTGTGCTCTCCCAGACTGCCTCTGCAGTCTCTTGGTCTTCTGCATATCAGACAATCAACCGGACAGAGCCTCCAGCTGCAACTGTGAAAGAATACTCTCGTTCCTCTTTTTGCCAGGGTTTTTAAAGGATTCTTGGCAGTAGACCTTGTCCTCTCATCCAACCAGATGTCGCAGTTTGTAGTTAATATAAACTACAAACTGTTTGGCGTGCAAAGTTGTGTTCTTCAGAACTATTATTTACTGTCAAAGCTCAAGTCCACTGCCCGTAACTGGCCTCCACCCCACTGTGATTCAGCTTCAGATTTCTCTTTTCTCAGAAAACTAAATCATCCTTATATCTGATTTTAAAAAATACAGGAAACTCACATCTGATTGAAATACCAAAAAATCCTATCATTGCTTTCAACTAAATCAGAATTATACACTGATTTTACATAAAACTATCAATGCCTTAAAATTAAAACATGGATCTCTATATTTTGAATAAAACACTTGACTAAACATTGATTAGACATTGATTAAACAGTAATTATCAACCAAATCTTTACTTTTAGGCTTGAAACCATCATTTTTACTTTCTTCATAAACTCAGTGTCTCTTTTTTTGTCCCACACACACACACACACACACACACACTCCCTGCACTTCCTATTTTTGTATAGATGGGTGTCTTACTTCCCCCTTTGTCTATGATTAAGCATCTTTCACTCATTGATTTAAATTTTACATGTAAAATCACTTTCAGAATTTCTTATTTTATTCTTACACATTCAACTAATGATTATTTCAAACGCACACATAAATTGTCTTATAATTATCTTAACTTTCTGCGTTATGCATTCTGCCATAGCATTTTAATAATTCTCTCTCTCTCCCAGCTCCTCTTGCTGTTTCCTGTAAACATTCTTGCTGTTCTTGTGGGAATTCTAACTGAAAAGAGACAATTTCCTCAATAGTCTCCTGCAGCTTTTCTTGTAAGGTTATTTCTGATACCAGATCATCAGAGGCCAGTTCTGCTGCTACGGCCTGTGTCTCCTGGGCTTTTTCCTGGTTCTCTACGGGACTCGTATTTACAGCTTCACTGACACCAGTCACCTTATCTGCTCTGCTGCCTGTTCCCACACCATCATGAGAATGATGTCAGCATTGTTCTGCAGCAGTGTCACAGCAGGAACTCTGACATCACTATGCGGCAGTCTGCTATTCATCACAGGTGAGCAATGAACCCAGTGCAGCCAGCTCCCTCTTCATACTATCTTAACGACCATTGGGATGCATCTTAGCCTGAGCAAAGCACTACAGCATGATGCAAGATACTGTCATCTTTGTTCTAACTCATGAAGTTTTAATTATTGTGTGGATGCTGTAGAGCATCCACACTATGCTCTCCTGTTCTTTAGATTTTATTATTGTGTGGATGCGGTAAAGCATCCGCACTATCGGTCTAGCAGCTCTTGCTTGCTTTTCCTCTTCCTCTTGCCGCTTTTCTGCTCCTATTATGCCATTCTTAAGCTTTATACACATATAATAGATGACAATCGTAGAGAAAATTGTCACGAATTCAGCTGTCAGTGTTATCGAGATGGGATGAATGGTATTTGCGTAAGTCGCTCATTCCAGCGCATACGTCTCACTGCTCCATAGACTTACAGTCAATACAGAAGATCCGCTGAAACAAAACATCGGCATATTTGTAAATCGTAACTGTTCCTTCATTTTGTTTAATCTTGACATAATACAACAGTGTAATAACACAACAGGGTGCTCTATTTGTTTGAAACCGAATGCAGAAATGCACCTGCATCTCTCTGCAGAC
>NW_018127906.1:106169-111182 GCF_001952655.1 Monopterus albus | reverse complement strand
CCGTTTAATGTAGTTCACTATTGCTATGGCATCTTTGTGTTGTCAACTATTTCAACAAAGAACTTCATCCATATCTTCTCATCCTTCAGCTTTTTAAACAATTGATTTCAGGCATTTTCAGGGCAATCCTCACATTGTTTCATTTCAATAGCCACACTGTAGTAGTCCACAGGGTGTAATTGGGAATTCTCTCTCTCACTCACTCACTCACTCACTCACTCACACACTTTCTCTCTCTCTCTCTCACACACATACACACACACTGCCCGTTTTACCTACTTTGTGGGGATGAATGAGACAATTTTCACATCTTTATAAGTTCAGCATAGATTCAGCTACAAAAGCCATTCAGGTATCAAAATGTTAAGCTCTTCAAGGACATTCCCGCTTCTATATATTTAATCTCATACTTCAGATAATTCAAAAAAGAACTTCAGCCAACTCTTCTCATCCTTCTGCCGTTTTGGCTATTGATTTCAGGCATTTTCAGAACAATGCATTACAAATCTCGCATCCACGCATGCATTTTCTTCAGGAAATGCAATTTTTCTAGTTGTTTATTATTATTCTGGGATCTTCCACCCTTTTTTGGCACTTAACAAGTCCAGTATACTTTCAGCTATACAGGCCATTGAGGTCTTGATCTGTTCAACTCTTCAAGGACATCCCTGCTTGTACTCAACTTTTTTATAACATTTATACTTTTTAATTGATTCAGCTTTATATTTTGCAATACAAGTCAATGGGAGCTCAAAGTGCTGAGTCAATGACACAGTCTTGGAGTGCCATCTGGTGGTTCATAAAATGCAGCGCAATGGGACATGCCCCAACATAACTCCTCTCTCTGTCTCTCTCCCCCTCCAACTCTCTATGTTCAGCTCTTCAAGGACAGTCATTTCTAAACTTCATTCTTTTGAAATATATAGCTTTATTTTGACAATCTTGCCCCATTCAAATACATGGGGAAATTCTACACAGCATAATTTCAGTTATCAAAATGTTCAGCTCTTCAAGGACATTCATGCTTCTCTTAAGAATTTTTCTATACTTCATACTTTTGTAATATTTAGCTTTATTCTGAAAAGTTTACCCCTTTCAAATGAATTGGAAATTCTACTTAAGCATACTTTCAGCTATCAAAATGTTCAGTTCTCCAAGGACATTCATGCTTCTATTCAGAATTTTTCTAAACTTCATACTTTTGAAATATTTAGCTTTATTCTGAAAAGTTTACCCCTTTCAAATGAATTGGAAATTCTACTTAGATACAGCTCTTTTCATGCAGTGTAATAAGTTCAGCATACTTTCAGTTAGAAAAGCCATTCCGGTATCAAAATGTTCAGCTCTTCAAGGCCATTCCTACTTTATTGTATCTCATCCTTCAGATTATTCAACAAAGAACTTCAGCCATTTCTTTTCATCTTTCAGCTATTTCAGCAATTGATTTTAGGCATTTTCAGGATGATCTTTCAGCTTATCAGCATCCACACGCATTTACATTACAACAGGAAATGCATTTCTCTAGTTATTATTATTATTCTGGGATCTTCCACCCCTTTTTGGCACTTTGTAAGTCCAGCATACTTTCAGCTATACAAGCCATTGAGGTCTTCATCTGTTCAACTCTTCAGGAACATCTCTGCTTTTACTCAACTTTTTTTATAACATTTATACTTTTTAATTGATTCAGCTTTATTGTTTATTGGAGCTCAAAGTGCTGAGTCAATGACACAGTCTTGGAGTGCCATCTGGTGGTTCATAAAATGCAGTGCAATTGGGACATGACACCCCCTTTCTCTGACTCTCTGTCTCTCTCCCCCTCTCTCTGTTTCTTCCCCCCCCAACCCAAGTTCACACCTACTTGTTTTACACCTTTGTGGGGTCCAATTGGACTATTTTCACATCTTAATAAGTTCACTCAGTATTCCTTCAGCTAGAAAAGCCATTCAGGTATCTAAATGTTCAGCTCTTCAAGGCCATTCCTACTTTATTGCATCTCATCCTTCAGATTATTCAACAAAGAACTTCAGCCATTTCTTCTCAACTATTTCAACAAAGAACTTCAGTCATTTCTTCTCATCTTTCAGCTGTTTCAGCAATTGATTTCAGGCATTTTCAGGACGATCTTTCAGCTTATCAGCATCCACACACATTTACGACAGGAAATGCATTTCTCTAGTTTTTAAATAACATTTAATTCATGTTGAAATTAAATAAAAGTGTCTTCTGGTGCACTCAGACCAGACTGGCTGTTGCATACGACAGGAAATACATTTCTCTAGTTGACTTTGTTCCTTCCCAGAAAACACAGTATGTAACTGAATTGCATTTAATGTCCTTGGAATATGAAAAAGTCTGAAGACCCAAGAAGATCCAAAACTTACATACTACAATGATCAGAAATGTTTTTTGGTCTTGGCAGACAATGTGTACTTCTGACAAATGTAGAAAAGATTTCCATCTGTGCTCACCCCTGCTCTGGCAAAACCACAGACTCGCTAGAACACTACATTTGAAGTCTGAGACATGAGTGACTAACTTTCAAAATATTTCATGAAGGAGCTGCACAAATTCAAGAAGAGGATTTACAAAATATCACAAAGCTATTACATCATCACCATCTCTGGTGTGGTTAGCCAATATGAGCATATTTTCTAAAAGCTTTTCTGTGTCCACCTCTGTTATGTTCACTGTCTCAGCTAATGCAGCAATCAGGAACTTGCTAGCCTGTGAGTCAGCCACAGTGACGTCTCCCAGCAGCTAACATGCCTACTAGCTGAAGACTTTGTGAGACATGAGTAGCAGACCAGAACTGTGCTCAGGTATTGATTGACAGCTGTGAGCTCCCGCCACTGACTTTGGCCTTCTCTGACTGGTTAGAAGAGGCAAGGCACACAGCCTTATTTTGTTGCCTTGTACTTGTACATGTGTAATGACAATAAAGTTGAATCTAATCTAATCTAATTTAAAAAAAAAGGAATATCTCTACTCTGCTGCAAGGCTGTTAAATGGGTCTGGGTCACAGAAGGGTCACAAAAAGGTGAAAAATATAAATTACAAAATAAATCAGTTAAAAAAACATTTAGTAATAGTTTAATCACAGAAACCAAAATTGTGCATATCCAGCTGGTGATGCTACTTTGGGAAACAAAAGATTGAAAAAGGAGAAAAAATAAAAAATACTTTACAAGAAATGTTTCATCATTTAGTAACTGTGCACTGAATAAAAATAGGTAATTTCATGAATCCATAAATGAACCAAGTTCATATATTCTAGAATATTTTTGAATATCTTCAGCCAGATTTGGACAGGCCAGGACTACAAGCCAATGTATGACTACAATCTGTTTCCCTTGACACCATGCTACCATATTTTTCCTAGGTGGGTTGCTCATGCCTAATGAGCCAAGTGGCTGTTTCTGTTAGACAAACATCCTAAACTGTTAAACATGTAGTTTTACAAGTAAGGAGCATTTCTCAGCAAAACATCAGTGCTAATTCTGTGCATTAGCCTCCTTGTAAGACGGTGCTCATGCAAGACTAATCTATAGATAAGTGCTTCAAGTGTTCCCTCTGCACTGTGACTGAAGAATGTAGAAAAATATTAAAATACTATAGGAAAGTTTTACAGTGCAGCATCTGACACAGTTTCTTTCTTTTACATTTGTCAGGCTTTGTCTTTTCTTTCAGCCCACCTACACAATCTCACATCTCTGTTTTCCTCAGCGACTCGGCGTCAAAGGGAGGGATAGTCACAGAGCGTCTCAGGCTGCCAACACCTTTAGTGTGTTAGTGAGAGTAAAAGAGGGGCCTACTGTTTCCCCAAGGCTGCAGCAACTGTTCTGAAATTGAAAATCCACCTTCTGATTCAGTTTTACAGCTATCATCATTATATGAGGTGAGCACTCCAAGAACCTCTCAATGAAATTTAGAATCAGAATCTGCTTTATTGGCCAGGTGTGTCAGACACACGAGGAATTTGACTCTGGTACATCGGCTCTCAATGTGCATGTACATACCCCTATGCAAGGGGCAAGTAAACAGTAAACCAACAATAGGCTAGTATAACAAAATAAGCAGTATTAACAAGCAACAAACTAAGTAGTATAAACAGGCAGTACACGATGCAGACAGATATGTCATGTTTTCACAGAAGGCTTACTAAAACAGCAGGTGCACAGAAAAAAACCTAGTATATTAAATACATGATCAACTACAATCATCTATCAAAGTGAACAAAAGAAAGACTTTTGCAAAAGTGAAAGGAAGCAAAGCATGTGGGTGAAAGATGGTGAGAAAGACTGACGAAAGTGAGAAATAAAGAGGTGGAAGGTGAGAAAAAAAACTGGTACTGGTACAACAGGCCAGTCAACAACAAACTATACAACACTCATACAATGACAAACCCGAGTGCTTTACAGAAAAATGTATTTTGGTTGACAATAAAAGTTTTACGATGAACACTGTAAACAACTGCAATAAACAAACTAAATGTAAAGAAAAAAGTCAATGAACAATTAGGGTTTTTTCTATTATAGAATCATAATCATCTTTAATGGCCAAGTATTTGAACTTACAAGAATTTGATTCCAATACAGAGGCTCATGATTGGTTAAATATCTATGTCTTCACACCTCAATCATTAGCACTAGGAGTAAAACAAGGACTTCAGTGAGCAGACTACGAGCAAAGTCTGTATTCTGCTTGGTCAACAGCTGTTTGAAATGTTCAGACAGCCTCTGTTACTGGCTAAATATTGCACTGTGGAGTGATCCTTTATGTCCTCTGCTTTAATTTTATTTTATTTTAAAAAGTTTCTTTGACAGGGACACTGGATGGTCACTGACTGCCCTAGAGTTAGCTAGAGCCAAATTTATTCTGTATTCGTTGGGGAGTAAATATTGAGATTACAAAATTTCACATACTATATCATCGTACAAGAAAATTACTTTCCCATTGCTCAGCTGTGTGTGTGCGTGTGTGTGTGTGTGTGTGTGTGTGTGCGTGTGTGTG
>NW_018127906.1:89576-106154 GCF_001952655.1 Monopterus albus | reverse complement strand
TGGGTGGACGTGTTTTCCCTGCTATGTGGGGACTTCTTCCTGACTCCATACCAACTCATGAGGACCCATTTCACGGTGAGGACCTAAATTGAGGTCCCCATGGGCAAGAAATTGAATTTTAGGGTGGCAACATGGTTTAGGGTTAGGATGAGGTTAGGGTTAGGGTCAGGGTAAGGGTTAGGCAAGTAGTGGTTCTGGTTAAGGTTAGGGTTAGTCTACAGGAAATGAATGTAAGTCAATGTAAAGTCCCCATGGACTACGAAACATAAACTGTGTGTGTGTGTGTAAGTAAGTGAGTGAGGAGTGCAGCCCCTCCGTGCTTTAAACAGAGAGTAACACAGAGAAAAGAGAAGGACAAAGTAGGACAGTCCACATCAACCAATGAGGCTATGCCGGATGACAGTTAAGGGAAGTATCAATTGTACCACTTGTTAGGTTCTGACTGTGGAAATGCAGCAGCATCAAACATTAGCGCCATCATCAAGAAGACACAGCACAGGATGTACTTCCTGCACAAGCTCAGGAAGTTCGACCTGCCCCAGGAGCTGCTGATACAGTTCCACAGAGTAATCATCGAGTCTGTTCTCTGCACCTCCATCACTTTCTGGTTTGGCTCAGCAATCAAACAGGACAGGAACAGACTCAAGAAAACAACTAGAGAAATGCATTTCCTGTCGAAAATGCGTGTGGATGCTATGTGCTGAAGGATCGCCCTGAAAATGCTGAACATCCTGACACCTGAAAGGCACATCTACCTTAAAGTATGCTGAAGTACAATTTTCTCATTAATTTGAATGGGGCAACGGTTTTTGAAGCTTAGGCACAGAGTCAAAACAAGAGAAAAGCCAAAAAAGAGAGCACCCCCTCCCTTTCTCCCTTCCCTGTCTGACAACTGCTTCCGTCCTGGATCTTTCTGGCTGCTTTTCCTCCTGATGGGCAGATGAGCTGGAGTTTTATTACTTTTTTATGCTGAATAGATCTGTCTGTACTGCTCCTACTCACCCACACACACTACTGCTTGGCAGCTATGGTAAAAGGGACGGGTGGCTGTGAGCAGGGTGGTTGTCTGTCAACACGGTGATGTCCAATTCTCACCTGCTTGTAAAGCATCAAGTTTTTTGGTTTCTTTGTTTTTTTTTGTATTTTTTCCCCTACACACCCTGCTCTTGCTGTAACTGCATGCTCTGAATCAATAAGTGCCAATCACACCACATTTTGGAACAACACAGTGGAATTTCCTAAGGGCTCCATTTCCAAAGAGTGGCTGGGAGTTTGTGGTAACAAGTTGGTGTGACAGTTTAAAAAATGGGCCTCCTCTTTTCTCTATTGCTCCTCCTGCATAAGTTGAGTCAAGTGCATCCATTGGGGGTTATATTGGTGTTTTTGTTTCTTGAAAGTATGCCGAGTGTAGAATTTCCCCCATGTTTGACTGGGGCATGATTTTCAGAATAAAGCTGAATATTTCAGAAGTTTAGAAAAATTCTGAATAGAAGCATGAATGTCCTTGAGCAGCTGATAATTTTGATATTTGAAATTATGCTGAGTGTAGAATTTACCCATTCATTTGAATGGTGCAAAAGTTTCAAAATAAAGCTAAATATTTCTAAAGTATGAAGTTTAGAAAACTTCTGAATAGAAGCATGAATTTCTTTGAGGAGCTGAACATTTTGATACCTGAAATACCTAAAAGTATGCTGAAGTAGAATTTTCCCATTCATTTGAATGGGGCAAAAGTTTCAAAATAAAGCTAAATATTTTAAATATTTTAAATGTATAAGGTTTGGAAAAATTCTTAAGACAAACATGAATGTCCTTCAGGAGCTGAACATTCTGATAGCTGAAAATATGCTGAAGTTGAATTTCCCCATTCATTTGAATGGGGCACATTTTTCAGAATAAATGCTGAATATTTTCAAAACTATGAAAGTTGTAAAAAAAAACCTGACTATACACCATAATGTCCTGAAAAACCTGAACATTTTGATACCAGAATGACTTTTCTACCAGAAAGTATACTGAACTTATTAAGATGTGAACATTTTCCTATTGCTCTCCACAAAGTAGGTAAAACAAGTAGGGTTGTGTGTGTGGTGGTGTGTAGGTGTTTGTTTGTATGTGTGTGTATGAGAATGAAAGACTAGTCCTACACACAGAAATACTAGAGTGTGGCTATTGAAATGAGACATAAAATGTAAATGATAATTATGCAAAAACCATAAAACAAATCAAAACACTGTTTACAGTATGAATAGCTGAAGAGTTGCTGAATAGTTATTAGTTGAAATTGTGGTTTTAGCTGAAGGTATGCTGAAGATATTTAGATGTGAAATATTTTCCCATTCATTTGAATGGGGCAAAAGCTGCTGAAAAAAAGCTAAATATGTTAAGAAGTATAACTTTTACAAACAGTAAAAATACAAACAGGAATGTCCTTAAAGAGTTGAACATTTTGATAACTTCATGGCTGTTGTACCTGAAAGTATGCTGAAGAAATTAAGTGCCGAAAAACGTACGGAAGAAATCAGAAAAATAACTAGAAAATTTGCATTTCCTGAAGAAAATGCACGTGTGGATGCGAGATTTGTAATGCATTGTTCTGAAAATGCCTGAAATCAATAGCCAAAATGGCAGAAGGATGAGAAGAGTTGGCTGAAGTTCTTTTTTGAATTATCTGAAGGATGACATGAAATATATACAAGCAGGAACGTCCTTGAAGAGCTGAACATTTTGATACCTGAATGGCTTTTGTAGCTGAAACTATAAACTTATAAAGATGTGAAAATTGTCTCATTCATCCCCACAAAGTAGGTAAAACGAGCAGGTGTGTGTGAGTGAGTGAGAGTGAGAGAGAATTCCCAATTACACCCTGTGGACTACTACAGTGTCGCTATTGAAATGAAGCATTGTGAGGATTGCCCTGAAAATTTCTGAAATCAATTGTTTAAAGAGCTGAAGGATGAGAAAATATGGATGAAGTTCTTTGTTGAAATCGTTGATAACACAAAGATGCCATAGCAATAGTGAACTACATTAACCTCTAGAGTCCTGAGCTTTGGAAACCCAAGCTGTGCGGTCCTCATATGAGGACGCAGGGACTCTAGAGGTTAAACGGCGTGCCAAGAACAGCTGTTGTTTCATACAGCTGTGCAAAGACCTGGGATTAGATCATGTCCAGTTGCTGCCTGGTTTGATGGGGCCAACAGGACAACGTCCTCTGCAAAAAGCAGAGACGAAATCCTGTGGTCCCCAAACCGGACTCCCTCCGGCCCCTGGCTGCGTCTAGAAATTCTGTCCATAAAAATAATGAACAGAACCGGTGACAAAGGGCAGCCCTGCCGGAGTCCAACACGCACTGGAAACAAGTCTGACTTACTACCGGCGATGCGAACCAAGCTCCTGCTCCGATCGTACAGGGACCGGGTAGCCCTTAGCAAAGGGCCCCGGACCCCGTACTCCCGGAGCACCCCCCACAGGGCGCTGCGAGGGACACGGTCGAATGCCTTCTCCAGATCCACGAAACACATGTGGACTGGTTGGGCATACTCCCATGAACCCTCCGCCACCCTGAAGAAGGTATAGAGCTGGTCCAGTGTTCCACGGCCAGGATGAAAACCGCATTGTTCCTCCTGAATCCGAGGTTCGACTATCAGTCGAATTCTCAGGGACTCTATGTTTCATTATCACCAGGGAGTACCCCGGGAATGGAGCTCCATAGTGGGGGGAAAGGAACCGGTTAGCTCCCCTGGTGAACCAGAGCTCCAGGCACCCGGCACACTGGTTGAGCCTGTGTACCCACGCTTAAGCCCCCTCCCTGGGCTAAACAATTTAAAACCACCCAGCCACAACTTCGTGCCCCTGGTACTCCAAATAGAGTTTCATGCCTCTGGTATTACACTGTGTGGGAACAGAAATTTTGAGTACCAGGACCACGGGTCATTCATTTTTCTAAGTCCCAAACAGGCCATGCTGCACTCTGCTCCACCCATGGACAACCACACATCTCCGGCCAGGCTCTTATCATCTCTGGGCCCTCACATTTTAGCAGAACTGCTTTAGCTCCGTCATATTCTTTGGACATCTCCTGTGTATGGCTCTCTTCAAGTCATTCCACAGAATCTCTATTGGGTTGAGGTCTGGGCTCTGACTTGGTCACTCCAAAAGGCGGATTTTGTATTTCTGAAGCCATTCTGTTGTGGACTTGCTCCGGTGCTTTGGGTCATAGTCCTGTTGCATCACCCATCTTCTACAGAGTTTTAGCTGACATACAGACATTCTCACATTATCCTGAAGAATTTTATGGTACACTTGGGAATTCATCTTCCCCTCAATGATGGCCAGGCCCTGATGCAGCAAAGGAGGCCCTCATTGTAATGTTTCCTCCACCATACTTTACGGTTGGGATGATGTTTTCATGATGATATGCAGTGCCCTTTTTATGCTAGATGTAGTGCTGCGTGTTCTTTCCAAATAGCTCAATCTTAGTTTCATCAGTCCACAAACTGTTTTGCCAATACCGCTGTGGAGTGTCAGTGTGCTCTTTTGCAAACTTTAAACATGCAGCAATGTTCTTTTCACTAAGCAGCAGCTTCCTTCATGGTGTCCTGCCATAGACACCCTGCTTGTTCAATGCTTTATGTACTGTAGACTCATGAACACAGATGTTATCCAGTTCCAGTGATGCCTTCAAATCTTTGGCTGTCACTCGGGGTTGTTTCTTTACCTCACTAATGAATCTTCGTTGTGCTCCTGGGGTCATTTTTACAGGGCACCCACTTCTCTCTGCAGAGCATTTACCACCGCAGGGTGCGTAAGAAAGCTGCCTCCATTCTCAGGGACCCCACCCACCCCCAGCACGGACTGTTTATACCCCTACCCTTCGGTCGGAGGATCAGAAGTGTGAAATGCAGGAGCTCTAGATTGAAAGACTCTTCCTTCCCCTCTGCTATCAGACTCCTAAACAGCTAACTCAGGATCTACCTCATGCAATTCCATCTGTACTGTTTACATACACGCACAATTGCACACTCACTGCTAAGTATTTACACTCCGTGGCTCCCACATAGCATATATTCTCTCTGCATTATATTGTGTTCTTGTTGTATTTTTATTTGCTCCCTTCACTTTCTGCTTTAAAGTGCCTTAGATTTGTGATTTTACTGCCTATTTAGATTTGTGTCATTGCACATATTTCACTTAATAGTTCACTTGTATTGTGTGGCATTCATGTGGACGGCAAAGTAAGAATTTCATTGTACAGGGAAAGACGTTTCCTAACTGTGCATATGACAAATAAACACTTTGACATTTGACCCTTGACCTTGACCTCTTGGTAGAGGAGCCACGGTCCCAAAGTGTCTCCATTTGTGGGTCGTTTGCCTAACTGCAGACTGGTGAATTTCTAAAGTCTTTGAAATCACTTTGTAACCCTTTCCAGTTTTATGTAAATCAACAATTCTTGATTGTAGATCTTCTGAAAGCTCATTTTGGCAAGACCCGGTTCACATAAGCGTGTTCTTCTTGTGCGGTGCAAATTCAAAGTTTGTGTGGTTTTTATCAATCGCAGTAGCTCTAGTCCACACCTCCAAACTCATTTTCTTATCAAGACTACAGATATGCTAACACCCGACTCCAATGAGCTTTTTTGGGATAATTAAATCAATGGTTCACATACTTTTTCCACTAGCACTATGAGGTTTTTATAGTTGTTCTCAAAGAGATGAAAGATCAGAATTTTTTTTTTTGTTTATTATGTTAGGCACACTATATTCATCAATACTCTTGATTTAGATGAAGATCAGATCACATTTTATGACAAATTAATGAGGAAACCATGAAATTCCAAAGGTTCACATGCTTTTTCTTCCCACTGTATGTTGTCAGTTAGTTCTTAGGAAAAAAAAAATGTAATTGGCAGGTCAGATTTAATCTTAAACCAGAATCTGCCAAAGAAATTGCAGTCATTGCATCTCTACTACTGTAGAGTGAACAAGGCACAAGTCACTCCCATCATGTAGACAAGGAATGCATATTGTCTGCTGTAAAATCATTAAACCAAAGTCTGCTGTGGTGATATTGAGGCAACAGCTGACAAAAAAAAAATCTTTAAAAATTTTTTCCATAAATTGTGGGTATTTGCTAAAGTGGCTTATGTATCAGGTTTTTTTTATTTCCTGCTGTCGTTCCTGAAACACCAAGATCAGCACTGCAACACCAGCCTGCATGTAAACAAAGTCATGGATGTCTCATCTGCACAGTACCTGTTTGTACAGAATGAACAGATATTTGGAGATGTCTCTGAAGTAGAAGGATGTTCTTTTGATTCAGTATTTGGGCAAATAAAGTGTCATCTTTGAGTGGATTCTTCTACTCGCATAAAAGCAACACTACTGTCCTTGCTATTGCCATGATGGCAGGCATCAACATATCAGTTCAAGGAGATGTACATTAATTCAATGTGTGCTTCAGATGTTTGTCATTGGACTTGTTTTGATTATTGAAGGACATTTTATATGCACAGTAGATACTCAGTATGGTAACTTGTAGTTTCCTATCAAATTGAGTGATCATTTACTGCACAGAATTAATAAACAGTTATGCAAGACTGAGCCTAATGTAGAATTAGTGTATCTGATTAAAATGTCATCCTGATATCAAAATTTCAACAAACCTAATTGGAAAAAACAGGAGGAAAGTGGTTTAAAATTTAGTGAGATGAGTTAATTCAGTGACCTTAAATATGTTGTATAATGTGGGGGTGGAAGTGGGGTGCCCTTATTCCACCCCCCTTAAAAAAAAAAATTTGAATCCCTCCAGTCATTTAGGTGTGACAGAGGCAACAAACTGGCTGTTCAGCTCCTGACAGTGTTTGATAGATTGCTCACACAAGTCATACCAGGCAGAGTGCTCATCCAGCCATTAATCAGTGGAGCATTTGATCGAAGAAACCTTTTAATCTGGTTGCCGTTCTTACTAAGCAGAAATGGTGACATGATAGGACTTACTAGAATCATGGTTTTCTGCTCTTTTTCTTTTCCTAACACTATCACACGCCCCACGTGAGGTGCAGAGCCACCCTCATTATTAAGTGTTAATGTGGTTTGGTTTCACCTTTGTCCCATGGAGAGCTGCCTCAGCCTCAACCGCTTGCCCTAACAGATCAATGGGAAGAAGATCTTGCAAGGAGGATACAGTATCAGTAACAGGAGAGAAGAGCTTCAATTAATTTAACACATACACATCTCAGCACTGGTGTAAAGTGTAAGACAACACTGTTCTGAATCTCAACCACAGTTTATCTGTCAGGAATTTAGAAAGAGTCACCCCTGAAGGGACCATATGTCAGATCTTTAGGTTCTCTTCTAAACTCCAGATTTTTAAAATGATTTAACTAAAGAACGGAAAATAGCCCAGCTACTTGAAATGTCCTGTACAATTCTGGGCTCACTTTGCTGTTTGCTAGTTTGTTTTGCCTTATACTTTTGCCTTACATTCAGACTAGCCTCAGATGGGTGATGTGATGTCATGTTGAAATCTATTCGGCTGCGTGTCTGAAACAGCAGAACAGTTTTCATCTGCCTAACAATCGGCTCCCTCAGCACGAAAATCCATATTCTTATCTTAATTTTCTACACCACGTGTCAAACTCAAGGTCCGCGGGCCACATCCGGCCCGGTGTACAAATACATCCGGCCCGCGAGATCATTTTATATATTTTTTAATGGCCAGGCGATAACACACAAACTACACATTTAATGCAGTGCAACAGCTGCCTTACCGAACGATAGGCTACCTGCGATCATTCCCGCATCAATTATGTCAGCTCAATCAAGCGTCCGTTGATGTATACAACCCTAATTTCAAGTCAAAGCTAGCCCCTAACAATGGCCAAGTGAAAAGCTGATTCTGAAAACAGAGCCTT
Source organism: Monopterus albus (assembly GCF_001952655.1). Classification (NCBI taxonomy): domain Eukaryota; kingdom Metazoa; phylum Chordata; class Actinopteri; order Synbranchiformes; family Synbranchidae; genus Monopterus; species Monopterus albus. Next base: position 98,236 of record NW_018127906.1, on the reverse strand, counting down.
TCAAAACCGGTGGGAGGCTGAGTATATGTTTACTGACATTGCCGGTAAACCCATGTGTCTTATTTGTGGAGCTAATGTGGCTGTAATTAAGGAATATAACCTAAGACAGCACTATGAGACAAAACATCAGAACAAGCTGAAAAACGTGAATGCAGAGCAGAAGCTACACAAGGTAGAGGAGTTGAAGAGGAATCTGACATCACAGCAGATGTTTTCACCAAAACGAAATCACACAGTGAAGCTGCTGTGAAAGCAAGTTTTATTGCGGCAGATGAGATAGCCAAATCAGCCCGGACATTTACCGAGGGAGAGTTTCTGAAGAGCTGCATGATGAAAGTGTGCGACGTCTTGTGTTCAGACATAAAGCCGGTGTTTGCAAATGTAAGCCTTAGCAGAAATACGGTTGCTGATTTTAAGTTCAAGTTTATTTATTTTCAAATATTGTATCCTCTCTGTTTCAATTCATATTTATTTATTACATTTTTAAATATGGAAAGACATCAGAGGGGTGCAGGAGGTAAAGCATGCTATAAGTAGTCATGGGGTCCTCCACTGCCACACCACCTTGGGTCAATATAACAGCACATCTGCTTGTATTCTTAGATCAACTTTCAACCATTTTCAACAGCAAGTGGAGTCAGGGTGACCAGGGCAGTCCCAGAAATGCTACCTTTTGGGATAATATTAATTGCCATCAGGCTACTCTGGTTCACGTTTCTTATTTTCAAAGTTAAACTGTACATTCCCTTCCTACCATCTTAACATTTGCTTAAAATTCAAAAAAGGAAACATTCTGTCCCCCGTTGACCCCCCCACTGCCTTCCGGTACCACTACACACACCTCACCCCTTCTCATCTGTCCTCCCAGGACTAATGCAATACACTTCTGTTACCTGTAACACTGAAGTGATGTTAATTTGCACATACTCTACTCCCAGAATACTGCTCGCTCTGTATTCATTTGCACACTGTACGCAGATACTGTATATTTTTCTTTATCTTTGCACTATTTACATCAATTGAACTGTTCACTCATCTAACTTATCTTATTCTCCACTATTTCATTCCATCTCATCCACTAGTGTTCTATAAGATTAATGTACATTATACACTACTGTAATTTAAATCCATAGTCTGTTGTATATTGCATATCTTGCTATAACTATAAATTGTACATATCTATCCGTAAATTAGTTCTGACTGTACATACTGTAGAACTGTGCACTGCTCTTATTGCACTTCTGGTTAGATGCTAAACTGTATTTTGTTGCCTTGTATTTGTACATGTGTTATGACAATAAAGTTGAATCGAATCTAATCTAATCTAATCTAATTCTACACTCTCTGTCAGTGTTCCTGTAAGTGGAATCTCTATGGTAAATGCCATGTGGTTACAAAATTCAAAATAATGTAAGTTGGCATAAAAAAATCAATTTTAGAAAAAAAAAAAGAGTTAGTGGTGAATGGTGAATTGTTTCAGAAAATGCAATTCATCAACTGGGGAAACCTGTAACTGTTACAGTGTGGCTTTCAGCACTTCACTGTGGCCATCATGTTGAGGAATACTGCAACCTAAAGTCACAAGTCACTTTCATCATGTAACGCATTAGAATTAGAATCCCGCGAGATCATTTTATATATCTTTTTTTTAATGGCCCAGCGATATGAAGCGCTGATAACACACAAACTACAAATCCCATAATGCAGTGCAACAGCTGCCTTACCGAACGATAGGCTACCTGCGATCATTCCCGCATCAATTATGTCAGCTCAATCAAGCGTCCGTTGATGTATACAACCCTAATTTCAAGTCAAAGCTAGCCCCTAACAATGGCCAAGTGAAAAGCTGATTCTGAAAACAGAGCCTTTCAAAACCGGTGGGAGGCTGAGTATACTGTGAAAGCAAGTTTTATTGCGGCAGAGGAGAAAATCAGCCCGGACATTTACCGAGGGAGAGTTTCTGAAGAGCTGCATGATGAAAGTGTGCGACGTCTTGTGTCCAGACAAAAAGCCGGTGTTTGCAAATGCAAGCCTTAGCAGAAATACAGTTGCTGATTTTAAGTTCAGGTTTATTTATTTTGGAATAATATTGTATCCTGTCTGTTTCGATTTATATTTGTGTTCACAAAACGTTTAGTTTTAATCTGTTCAATAAACTTTTGTCCTGTTCGGCCCGTGCCCTAAAGTGTGCTTTGAGTTTTGGCCCCCTGTGCGATTGAGTTTGACACCCCTAGTTTAGTTGATTAATCTTTTCAGAACCATAGAGATTGTTTGAGGTTTCTGCAATATGTTTCACCTTAGTTCAGGGTTTCTTCACACTGGTAGTGCTTCATCTTTACAAGAAATCAGCCTGCGGAATGTTAGTGGTTAGACTACCTTCTGTGAAACTGTATAGTACTGGCTAGTATTTGCTGGTTACTGTTACTTTGCTGTTTATTATTAGCTGAATACATTTGGTTTTTTTATCTAAAGCAGACCTCGTCTGCAAATTTAAGACGCCCTAAACTCTGGGCTTCTTGTCTGCAGGTATACTACGACACACAACAGTGTTACAAATTAAGAGAAGATATTTCAGGCACACATCTATTTATATTTCCCACAAATAATATTAGATGACTTACAAGTGAAAGACTTAATTTCAAACCTCAGTCCAAAGGATTAGCAACTGCTTTACAAAGTAACTGGTTCTATGATAAAAGAGCAAAAGGTATAAGCTTGTTTTCATAAATTTAACTGACTCCTGATGTGTACTTTGGCAAGAATCACAGTCACAGAATTTAAATTTCTGCCATGTGAGCTGCTGATGGCAGGTGGGAGCTTAAGATGATTGTGCTGATAAAACAAAACATCTCCAACTTAGATAAATTATTGTTTTAAATTCTGTGCCAGTTCTGTTAGAACTCAGCAGCTGTGACACCATGTTTTATCAACAACTGCTATAACAAAGCTTTTTGAATTTCCCAACCATTTCTATTCCATCTCACTCATGAGCACTGTAAGAGTTAAACTAAACATGTAACCTTCCCATTTCATATAGGACTGTTGCATTATCCAGGAGAGTTCAGTGTTACTGTGTTAAGTAACACTTAAAAAAACAAATTGAAAGGGGAATACAAAATGGGGAAAAGTAATACATGCAAATAGTTGCATAGACAATAGAGCAAGCAATACAACATAGAGTATCGACTGGCATCTCTGACCATCATCACTACTATTCTGTGGAGTCTGATATATGGTTTAGTCCTTGAGTAGCATGCACTTTTTGAAGGAACTTCATAAATATGGGTACTGCTCTGCAGTTGAAACCATGACTGGCCTCATAGGACAGGCAGCTGCTTGAATGAATGTGATAGTTGTGATGCAGCGGAGTTTTATTCTTTTCAGACAAGGAAAGTAAAGTATAAATGACCTGGAGTCTAAATGATCCAGCTTTTCAGCTGTGGAAGTTAAGCCAGTGAGGAGCCAGCACTAGGGTAAACAATGAATTCATCTGGACCCGAGTCTTTTACCCCCCTGACCGCTTGCAGGCGGCAGATGTGCTCCTGGCTACCAAGACACTGCTAGTCTATGCTGCTTGCTGGCCACTGGAAACATTCTTCAAATTTTGAAGACTGCTACAATGTATTTTTTTAATAAACACCCTCATAAGCCTACAGGCTACAACTGTATCTCAGTTTTATGCTCACTAAACAATACTTACTTGCTAGTCTGATGTACGCAATTAGCAAAGTGGGGGCAATGTAAAGCTATCAGTGGTGATAATCATTTCAATCAGCAAATGGGGACATAGCATTGGTAATCAATAATACTACTGTATGAAAATGATGGGAAAGTAAAATGCCATTAATTGAGAGTATGTCTCCCTGGGTCATCACAGGATAAAGTGCAAGATTAGTTGGGCATCTGACAGGACTGTTTTTTTTGTTTTGTTTTGTTTTGTTTTCCCTGTGTGTGCAGTTGTAACATGTTACTAAAACGTCCTCATCCTCATCTTGTTGGTTATAGTGCAGGCTACTGCTTGGCCAGTGGGAATAACTAAGGCAAGATTACTTTTTCCCCAACCCTGCAAACACTTTCATATGCAACCCAAATATACTCCATTATCTACTAATCTTATATGTAACCTCAAACCAAACTCCATTAAAATATTGCAATTAAATCATTCATTAATTCATCAGTGAAAAAGAGCAGTTCATACAAATTCAATGTAAGCTTCCTTAATGTCACAGTCTTCTGTTTAAATCGGCATACGTTTCAAATCCATTAAAATTACAAAACTACATAAATCGATCTTTAAATTCCGTTCAATGTGCTTCCTGGCACACAGCACGGTCCATATTGTTAGAATATTATAGTACTAGTAGTAATAATAACAACAATGGGATACTAATAATAATTAACGGCACATGGAGAAATGTTTAAGTTGAATTTCATTACCGGGTGACCCAGTAGTATGTCGAATGGAAGGGTTGTCTCCTCTTAAGGTTTTGAAATGTCTTTGGCGATCTTCAAGGTATGTAACCTGTCTAACGTTTCTCAGTAACCAGGGGAGCTTGGTGACACTGTTACAGTTCAGCGCGTTCCGAGGTTGGCACGGAAAGGAGCTGTCTGTCAACATACCTTCCCGATAAAATTGTATTTATCTTCCATGGGTTTCCTTCTTATCTGACTATGTCAGCCTTCAGAGCTAACATGACAGACACTAGTAATTATGTAACCCGCATTTAAAAGGAGCCGTAGCCGCCTTAAAGCTAATACACCAACGAATTGCGGTTAATCAGAACCCCCTGCCCAACTGTGCGTTTAATTGTCGCAGCTAAAGGGAAGGAGAAGAGAGAGAGATTACAACACCACAGCCCCAAAAAACCTACCCAATGCTGCGGGTACGGCGCAGGAGTCTCGGGTTTATCGGTCCGAAAACATCCACAGATCCAGAGCCAAAGTCCAAACAATCCTACTGTCCTCCAGAATCACTTTCCGGGTATTTTCTGTGACCATTGACCGCGTCAGTCATACAGAACGCGGTTTGCTGCGCTGGAGCACTAGAGGCGCTATCAACTACACTGCTACATCTTACTGCCCTACTGGCACTGAAACATGAGCTGTGATTAGTCCACAACTCAGAGACGGTTGTGTGTCAGAGCTGCTGATTGGCCAATACAGTGTGGGCGGAACTACAGTACATTTAAAAGCACAGTACAGTTGTGTTCAGAAAAAAGGCAGTGATCAATTAAATAGGTACATCTGTGCATATAAACATTAAATAATATTGAATACAACATTCACTAATCTAAATGCATTATTATATAGCTGCCTACTCAAAGTTCTTGCATAAAAATAAAGAATAAAATGACAAGACCTTTCAGTGACTTTGATAATTATGTTTAATTTGTTTTAGCTTCTTTTTTGTGCTGGCTCCCACAAATACAAAAAATATTTAGTGCACATCAAGAGATTGCTCTTTGTTGCCAGGCATAACAGTCTACTTACTGAACAGCCAGCAAGAGACTCATTTATATTTTGTATGTCTGAAATTAGCCTCAGGTGTTGTTTATCTAAATACCAAAGCCATTTCACAAGTTTGGCACATGTCAGTGCTATAAGTTGGTGTTATTATACAGAAAAACACAATTACTTAAACAAAAATTGTCCTTACAATGATAAAAATGTTTGAAGACAGACACTGAAAAGTAAGAGACTATATTAAAATATAAATGTAGTTATTTTGATAATCTACTGGGCTTTGTTCTTTAATTTTTGTTGTTGTTTTGTTTGTTTTTATTCCTATGTTAGTTAATTTAATTTACATGTTTATTTAAAGGGGCTATGTAAATACATTTTCTTTGCTATTATGAACTTTTTACATGGTATTACTATATAAACAAATAAAACAACATACCATCCTTGGACATATTTCCCTGCTATTGGAGCACAGTGCAAAAATATACTGCTGGGCCCCTAACCAACTTCCAGCTGAGCAGAAAGGTAATTTGTGGTATAGTGGCCACAGTTGGAATTACAGGTCATGTGATGCATGGAAGTAAAACAATTCTCTTATCCTCCCATTGGAATATGCTTTATTGTGTGGATGCTGTAAAGCATCCACACTATGTTCTCCTGATTATTCTGGGATCTTCCATCCGTTTTTTGGCACTTTATAAGTCCAGCATACTTTCAGCTATACAGGCCATTCTGGTATCTACATGTTCAGCTCTTTGTTAAATCTTACCCAAATTCTTTTATTAAAAGCACGAGAAGTGAAGACAGGAGAGGACTGTTTAAAATCAACAGGAGGTTTATTGGAAGTCTGAGCACAGGCAGGTTTTACAGCGCTGGGATCAGAGAAACAAAGCTCCCGGAGGAATTCCATTCTCTGAACCCCAAATTAAGTTTTTACAATCCATTTTATCTTCTTGGGCCGCTCCGCCCTGGACAGGGGTGCAACCTTCAATAGTTCGTGATCCTATTGGCCATTTGGTGTGAGCCAGAGCTCGCACTTCCATGTTGGAATGTGGTAAATCTAGGTATGTGTGTGTGTGTGTGACCAGCACTCTGATCTTGATCAATGGGCCCCGAACAATGGGTGGCCTGAGTTGCAGGCCCCCTGTGTGTGTGATGCTAATAAGTATGCTGAACTGGCCAGGTGGTCATCTCAGGTTGTGGGCCCCCTGGCTCTGCAGGACACTCCAAGACAAAGCAGAGCTTGGGATATGCAAAGTAGGTCTAGGTGTGAGTGCAAAAACAGGCCAACAGGTCCCTGCCAAAATGCAAAGAGGCTGTCCGGTCACTAGGAGATGCAGCCATCCAGTCTCAACAGAAGTTAGTAAGCCGATTCTGCTTCATTACCATTGTAAAATATTTAAGCAATGAAAATAAATGTATTAAAAATAAGGATAACCACTTTTATTGGCCAAGTATGTTACACACAAGGAATTTGTTTTCGGTACAGAACCGATACCTGCCATCTGCGGCGCCACCTCAAGCCATGGCTCTAACCATTGGGGGCAACAGGGGGGGTCCTTGCCCAAGGACACTTTGACACGTAGACTGCCGGCACTGAGATTCGAACCTTCAACTTGGGAGACAACTGCTCTACCCACCGCACCACTGTCTCGTCCCCCAGAACTGATGAGCTTTTCTTCCCAGAACAATGGTTAAAAAGAAGCTATGTTGCTTTAGGGGTTGCTATGCCTTTTAGCAAGGATGACTGATGATCAGAGAGATGGAACTGTATCTAGTTTCCAGAAGGACTTGACTCATGTGTTTTCATAAGAAGCCATAAACCTCCCCGTCAATACTTTTGACCATTTTCATTGCCATTACACACACACACACAGAGAGAGAGATAGAGAGAGAGAGATAGAGAGAGAGAGAGAGATGAAAAACATACAGCCTTGCGAACACTTGATCTCCCCACCCACACACACCCACACACACACACACACACACACACACACACACATACTGGTTTTTATGGTATACTGGGTCATTTTGCTCCAAACCCGCCCGGTGGTGGTTTAGATGGACTACTGTTTCCTGAGGGCCTAGAGCTATGGGAGCAAGGTTCAAATGCTTCAAAAAAATTGGAAAACATTTAGCTCACTTTAGAGTTCAGATACAACCTACAGAACCTCGTACACACAACCCTAACCCTAGAGTGGTTTGTGAGGACAAATTAAGTGTGTGGTTTATAGGGTCCAAATAAACATTGTTAGGTTTTTAAAGGGACAGTGATCTCACAGTTTAAAGAGGGGCTCATTTACATAAATACACAAACCTGACAAAACATAGTATTAATGGAACAGTCATTTAATCAACAATAGCAATACAAATGCCCTTGACGTATTGTTTTCATACTTTCACATTAAACTGAACCAACCATTAACAAAAAGAAAAAAAGTTAGTAAAAATAAGTTGATTACACAGAAAAAATAAATAAATGTCTCCTTTTTTTTAGTTAACTACCAAAATGGCAATTCAAATCAAAATAAAGCATTCAATTAACCAGAAAATAAAGACCAGATGTTTTCAAACACCCAAAAAGGAGTTTAAAGCTTACTGGTTTGTGCCATAAACCTCCACTGTTGTCCAAAAACACAGTTTGAATTCTGTAACATTACTCCACTAAACAAATACATAAAAAATATTGTGTCTGCTGCAACAAAAACATCTTTAACTGTTTCTCAGCTTTTTATAATCCAAACAAATACTGTAGCTGGAAATTATTTGCTTGTTTTGTACAACATGAACCACCATTTTGAACTATTATCATCAGATAAATGTTTATGTATCAGTGTTTCTTTTCATTATGTCACATTTTCAAACAATACATGCATTTTGATTTACAAAAATAAGCAAACAAACAACACTGCATAGAGCAGGTTTATGGCTTGTATTTCTGTGACTGTCTTTTTGCAGATATTCCATGGTTTCTGACAAAATCTCATATATTTTGCACAGTTCCTTGATCTAAAACTGAGCCTTCTGCCAGCTTGCGCTGACCGCATTCATTTTTGGTGGCCAGTTTTCCTTTAGCTATATGCCCTCTGAAATATCGCATTACAGCTGTGATCTCAACATTAGACCAGGCTCTCTTAGCTGTTCTCTTGGGATTGTGTGGAGCAACATCATCTTCTGGAAAATATAAAGAATAAGGAAAA
>NW_018127906.1:75234-89255 GCF_001952655.1 Monopterus albus | reverse complement strand
TCTAGAGACTTGGGTTATGTGTGATTTAAAGGACATATTCTGATCAAAGATGACTCACAGGTTCCTCACAGTAGTACTGGAGGCAAGGGCTATGTCATCTAGAGTAACTATATGATTAGACAGCAGATTTCTAAGGTTTTCAGGCCCAAGCACAATAACTTCAGTTTTGTCAGAGTTTAGAAGTAAGAAGTTGCAGGTCATCCAGGCCTTTATGTCTTTAAGACATGCTTGAAGTTTGACCAGCTGATCTGATTCATTTGGCTTCATAGATAAATATAACTGAGTATCATCTGCATAGCAATGGAAATTTATGTTGTGCTTCCTGATAATATTGCCTAAAGGGAGCATGTATAAAGTGAAGAGAATTGGACCTAACACAGCCCTGTGGAACACCGTGACTGACATGATGTACAATGTTTCACTTGTACCTGCAGAAAAAGTATTTTCTTTTCTTTATTGTGTATGCTGTGTGTGTGATGCTTTTAAAACTTTTTCTCTTGTTTAATGTTAAACCTAAAAAATACAATAAGCCCGCTGGGAGAAAAAACCTGCTGGCAGCATTTTGTCACTGGTCAAGGTGGATCTCATTGTAACTAGTAGAAACTGCAGCTGTAAACAAATGTGCAGGGAAAAGTTTTTTTCCTTCTGAAATGTATTTGTGTGGATGCTGTAAAGTAGAATGTAGTCTACCTGTGTACTCCTACCTCCACTCTTATATGTAGATGATGTGGGCCTCAATCACCACTCTCTCCCCTCTGGGAATACTCTCCATCACCTCATCTAACTCACTCCAGAATCTCTCCTTCTCTTCTAATTAACACCCTACTTGTGGAGCATAACCACGGATTACATTCAATATTACCCCTTCAATTTCCAACTTCAAACTGATTACCCTATCTGACACTCACCTCTAAAACATTCCTCATGAGCTCCTCCTTCAGGATCACTCCTACCCCATTTCTCTTCCTGTCCACACCATAATAAAACAGTTTGTATCCCCCTCCAATGCTATGCGCTTTGCTAACCTTCCACCTGGTCTCCTGCACACACAGTATATCTACCTACCTTCTCTCCATCATGTTTGCCAGCTCTCTACCTTTCCCGGTCATTGTGGCAACGCTAAGAGTACCTATTCTCAGGCCTATACTCCTTGCCTTTCCTCTTCTCCCTCTGTCTACGAATCCTTCTGCCTCCTCACCTTCTTCGACCAACAGTCAACAGCACTGGTGGCGGTCATTGTTAACCCAGGCCTCAACCGATCCTGTATGGAATTCACACTGATGACTAGCATGTTTAAATTTGGCATGTTTTTATGCCGGATGCCCTTCCTGATGCAACCGGGCTTGGGACCGGCACAGAAGTCATTGACTTGCAACCCCTGTGGCTAGATTAGATTAGATTGGATAATGTGTGTTACCAGTCAGGCCTCCCCTTATGATCAGTGTGATTGTGACATAGGAAGCAGTGCTATCTATTTTGGGGAAGCATTCGGTGTACAATGTACATGCTACTAAAGGTGGAAAATGTTACGGTAGTTAGCTAAAAAAAAGTGTTGTATGACGGTCATTATTAGAATTAATAACATTAATACTTGACTCAATAAAGGCAGAGTATTAAACCTTTATTATTTTTGTTATCTTATACAGTCTTACACTGGTTTACTGTTACATCCCTTGCACGGGGATATGTACGTACACACTGAAAGCCAATGTACGAGTCAAATTCCTTGTGTGTCTGACACACCTGGCCAATAAAGCAGATTCTGATTCTGATTCTGATTTTCAGGAATTTTATATAGAAGCTTAGTAAAAAGGTTACAGCACAGTAGCAAGCAGCAAGATATAGCATTAAACTCATCAATAATTGTCTTGATTGGCTTACCATCTAAATAGATCATACTGATTAAAAACATAATTGGTTGAGCTCTCCATAATTGAATAAAAGTTAAAGGTTTGCTCACGGTCACCAGTCCTCAGTTGGTTTGGTTTGAGACTGTGGCATTCTTCATTTCAGAGTAAAATGTCTTTTAAACAGGAATTCAGTTTTCTCTTGCTTTCATGAGGCTTTGGCACAGTTCAGTCTTCCCTCGGTGACTTCCCGCTCTCCGTAGTGGCTCCATTGGTAGTCTTCCTCCCCAACAGGCCAGGGCCCGGGGGGGAGAAGCAGCAGCCTACTCAGGCTTTCAGCTGTCTTCCTTCAGTCACTCTGTCTTCTGGCACTACACTTATATTGTGCTTTTCTACCATACTTGGATAAGGCGCATTACAGATTCACCCATCCAACCATTCACATCATGGCAGTGGAGCTGTCATGCAAGGCCAGAGAAACAGTTTGCATTAATCCTTATGGACTAGAATTCTGGACAAGATGCTGCTCTCTAAAACAAACACTTTAACTCTGTCAATGCAACTTCAGCACCAGCCCACTGTTTCAATGTGTAATGAACAACTGATTTATTTGAAGGTGATGAAAGTACCAGGCAGTCAAAAGACATCTGGTGTTATTTGTACAGTACTATCAGGTTTTCTGTACCTCAGCTCTTTTCACTTGTGCTAGATTTCCTAAGTTGAAAGCGTGTGCCAGTTGTTCCACCAGAGCCCATAAAAAGAGAGACTGCAGGGCCGTGTGCACACATGAATGAGATTAACAGCAAATGAGCTGCTATATTTAGTAGCGTCAATAGTTGATATAAAATAAAACAAGATGCATGGGATGCTCTTATCTGTTCAGTGAACACTGTATAAGGAGAAGGACACATAACTGATGGAGTAAAAATATGGTTTGACCTCAAATCTGAGGCAACAAAACACTGAAGAGAGATGCTGAGTGAAAAAGGACCAAAGCACCTCTGGGCCATGCATGTCTCTCTTGGGTGTGCCATCAGCTGAGCAGACCTCCATGCACCCAGGTCTCTTTGCCCTGAGTCTGGTCTCAGATGCTGGACAACCAAATACTAACACCCTTGCCACAATATCACTTAACACTTAACAGAAATTAAGAAATTAGAAATAAAGATAGGCTCTTAAATGTGTTTGGTTTTTAAGTAATGTTTAACAAGTGGATTAATGACCCATGATGTTATCTGAGTTGTGCTACCTGTTGAAATAAATTTCACTACTTTGGGACTGTATGTGGTCGTGTGGGGGAAGACGCAGCTCCTCCATCTTGCTCCTCAAAGCGGTGTTCTCTAGCGAGAGATGGCCTACTCCTCCACTCTCATGAGACCAAGTTACAGTCTGCCTCATAAACCATATCCACCAGTGTGCGTCAATGATAGCTGCAGTTGTAATGTGCACTCCTCTCCCCTCACTGCCCAGCCTAGGGCTCTCCCCACGGATGCAGCGAATGAAACTGGGAGGACTATGTTGGCGGCAATGACCTTCTCCTCCACCGCTATGGTCACGGTAGCATGGGTGAAGGTGTGGGTGACCATGCTGCAGCGCAACCTGTGGCTGCAGCATGTTGCAAATGAAAGCAAAAAAAAAACGAGATGCCTAGCAGCATTTATCTGGGGGTGCAGCTGGACTCCCTCAGCAAAACTGTGATCTGCCAGGCAGGAGGCACCTTTGGCCCTCCTGCAGTGCTTCGTTCACTGCACATCTGTGAAGGCCCTGTCTGTGATGCGTTTACTAGGGAACAATGTCAGCCAATCATGTGGTGGTCCCTCTTGGTCTCCTCCACATGAGAAAGCTCCAGAAGTGGCTTGGTCACCTTCGCCTTGACCCCATGCGGTACAAGAGGCGCATGTTAACAGTCACCCCTCTCTGTTCAGTCGGACCTGGCGTACTGGAAAACAGTGTCATGGTAACAAGGATTCCCCTTGGCAGAGTCACGTCACACATATCATGTTTCTGCTCAGGTGGGGAGGCACGTGCCTGTCGCAGGCTGTGAGGGGGGGAGTGGTGTCAGACTCCGTTCCCCCACATCAAATTTCTGCAGCTCACCATGGTGCTGAAACATTTTGCACCAATACTGAGAAACAAATACGTAGCAATGCAGTCAGACAACACAACAGCCACCATGTACATCAACCAGCAGAACAGTGTTTGCTCTGCCCACTTGCTGAAAATAGCACGAAGTCCCCTACTCTGGGCCCACCAGAACCTGTGCTCCATCAGAGCCGTGCAAAATCCGGGCAAATAGAACTGTCCCGCAGAATGCTGGTGCTGGTTTACAGAAATTTCACAGAAACTATACTTTCAAAATCCTGAAAGTATGAAATCCTATTTACTATCACTGGACTGTTTTCATCATGAGTCCAGTGATACAACAAGTTCTATAGCCAATGTTTAATGCCTAGTTACTTTTCACCCACCCTGTATATAATTCCAGATAATTCATGAAATGTGTTTGTCTCAAATCAGGACAATGTGTTAACCAAACCATAATTAAAAGGGAGGCTTTGTTTAATTGATTGACAGCAATTAAATGTTATCTGTTTTCCTTACAACATACTGAACTGGTTGGTTTACTGTTTACTTGCCCCTTGCAATGTACATGCACATTGTACATTGTACAACAGCAACATTGACAGCAACAAACAGTGCAAACAATGCAGAATAAGAAGAAACTGTCTCTGTGCCTGGTTGCTTTGGTGCACAATGAACTGTAATGCCGTCCAGAGGGGAGGAGTTCAAACAGATTGTGTCTGGGGTGTGACGGGTCTGCAGTGATCCTCTCCGCCCTCCTTTTGAGACGTGCGGTGTACAGGTCGTCCATGGAGGGCAGGCTCACACCAATGACCTTTTCTGCAGTCCTGGCTGTTCGCTGAAGTCTGTACTTGTCCTGTTTGGTTGCTAAGCCAAACCAGACAGTGATGGAAGTGCAGAGAACAGACTCGATGATTCCTCTGTAGAACTGTGTCAGCATCTCCTGAGGTAGGTTGAACTGTCGTTGCTAGAATTTAATACAGACTAAATTAATTCAGACAAATCATCCCAATTTAAATAATCAATTAATATTACAATCATTCTGAACAGGGTAGTAGTTAAACAGGTAATCTGATAGTTAGGGAACAGAGAACAGAATCACTCCTCCTGCAATGGAATACATACAGTATTAAATAAGAAGATTGTCACAGAGTCAGTCAGTCTTGGTCACAGGGTACAGTCAGTCAGAGTCCAGAGTCCCCCCGGCTGGGTCCAAGCTCACTCTCATGACTGCCACACCATCCTTCCTTCTCCTAACCCACAGCTGTCCTAACCCTTTATCTTCTCACAGTTACACAGCCTTCTATGGCCTGAGTGCACATTTCTTTTTTCTAAACATGAACAGAGCACATGAACCATTCACAAAAGGCTGAAGCTATGTCCATTCCACATTTAAGGCGGAATTCACTCTGGAAGTTTACCTATAAATTAAACAAGGAAGACACAGCCAAGATATTCTTGCTTGAGCAAGAGAAGAGAAGAGAAACAGATCAAGCTTACATAAACACTTAGCTCACCCTTACATAACTATTACAAATAATATCTATATATGAACTACATACTATTCTATTACATATTACTTCTGGACTGGTACCTTGTTTGTTTTTAACCTCCACACAGCTTTGAAATTGGCATTTACCAATGACAGCTGTTGCTGTGCATCAGATCTAACGAGCTGATTAAGGTCTGATACCTTGTGAGAGACTTTGAGACTCTGGAACTCTTAGGGTGCCCAAACTTTTGCACCATGCCATAATAATGTTTTTATTTTTTATTTTTGTTCAATTTATGGCATAAGAAGTAACTATGCATCACTGTTTGCAGAAAATATTGTGCATTTTTTCCATTTCCAAGAGAAACTGTGTTAACATCTGTTCAAATAAAAAATCACCAAAGTCTGTTATTTATCAAGGGGTGCCTAAACTTTTGCATAAGACTGTATGTATGGCTTTTGTGTCTGACATCGTTGTTGCCTGTTGTGTTCTACACAGTATCGGTGAAATTAACTATAACCATTTCCTGCCAGAGTGGAACATAGAGCAACCTGACCTCCCTGAACCCAACAGAATTGCTTTTCAGGGTGCACAAGCAAGTCACCAAGCCATTCATGATGCAATGTTATGACCTGTTTTGCTGTATTTACCTTGTCTATTGCACAGTTGTGAAAAGAAATAAAGAAGACAGATGGAGGTGATTTCTTTATATTAAAGTGATATGTGAATATAAATTACTAAAATAGACAAATTAAAAAACAACCTTCTACATTTGAAAAAATATTCTTCCACAACAAACACCACAAATTCAATGAACAAGTTGTTCAACAACAAGTTGTGATTAAAGTGATTATAAAACTGATGTTTTAAAACTACAATAAAAATAGAAAAACTACAACAGTAATGTTAGATTTTACCCAAGTTCTTTCATTGAAAGCGTGAGAAGTGAAGACAGGAGAGGGCTGTTTAAAATCAACAGGAAGTTTACTCAAAGTCTGGGCACAGGTGAAGTCATACAGCGCTGGGGTCAAAGAGACAGAGCTCCCGCAGGAAATCCGTTCTCTGAGCCATGAGTTACGTTTTCTCATTACATTTATCTTCTTGGACTAGGCCCGCCCTGGACAGAGGTACAACATTTCACACTTTGTAATCCTATTGGCTATTTGGCATGAGCAGGTCAACCCCTGCCTGCGTCTGCTTGCTGAAATGTGATCTAAACCAGGTATGTGTGTGTGTGTGTGTGTGTGTGTGTGTGTATGTGCTCAGGCGGCCACTTGATCAATGAACACTGAACAGTGGGTTGCCTGGGCATCAGGCCCCCCTGTGTGTGATGCTATTGCAGGACCTAGTGAGTATGCTAAACGGGCCAGATGGTAATCTCAGGTTGTAGGCCCCGTCTCTACAAACCATTGTATTACAATACAGGCATTGTAATATGCTAAGCAGGCCTATGTACAGATGTAATGAAATTAAGCTAGCAAGTCTGTGTTCGAATGTAAAATAGGCCATCTGGTTACCTGAAGGTAGAGATACTATGTCTACACAGAAGTTAAAGCAGGCAGTTTCTACTTCAGTATCACTTGACTCATCAATACAAATTGTAAGATATGGAATGGCATAAATCAAAATTGGGCCATTCCATTTGACCCCTTCCAGTCCATCTGAACTGCACTTCTCCCACACCCCCACTGATCTGTTTATGAGATATGTTTTTCAACCCAGTATGGCTCATTTAAAAAATGGACGATGGAGGCTCCCTGTGCAGGTACAACCCAGGTGTTACGTCCGTGGCCCAAACCAACCCCAGCACCTCATCTGCTGGCACGGACTGTCACAGTAACTCCGCCTCCTCACAGGTGGGAAGGCATTCTAGGTGGCGAGGCACACCTGCCCTCCATTACCAGACTAGCACTTAAGGGGAGCATTGGTGTGCCCTCGTTGCCAGATGATCTCCTGTGATCCTGCGAGTAATGGTGCTTTGCTTTCCTTCAAGGATTCTAGGTGTATGAACTGCTTCTATGTTGTGGGACCTGATTTCATGTGTTAAAGAACTAAATGCCCTTCTTATTTTTGAAGGGTCGCCTTCTGGTTGACTTGTTTTACTGTGAACTTGCAATAAGGAACTAAATTCTCTTCTTACTTTTGAGGGCCGCTTTCTGTTTGAACTGTCTTACTGTGGATTGGTGTACCCTCTGCTGGTTTTGGCCATTTTGGTTTTTTTAGCATCATTTGGTGCCTGGACTGTGAACCTTTTCCTCAGGATGAGGAGACCAACTTTTGCTGGGACTTGCTGCACGGCTCTGGATCTCACCCGTCAGCCTTCATCGCACTGCCCTTCTACCTGCTCTGTCATCTGCTGCGAGCCTGAGCCTCACCACGACGGTAGTACTGCACGTCGGACCAGTAATCGCCTGTGCCAGCTCCTACACCTCCTCTGGACTGGGTTTCATGCCTATGGCATTCACCTGACTTGAGCCAGTAAATTCTGCTACTCAGGCCCTCAGTATAACTATCAGTATTGCCATAATCTTAGCGTCACTGTTACTCATTCTCATCCTCTGCTTTTCTTTAGCCAGCTGCGCCTCTCCTACAACCTCGGGTTGTAGCTCTAGCAGTCCAGTCAACCCAGCACTCCCTGCTGCCCTGAGATCAGCTGACGAGACCGGTTCTGACCACTCATTTCTGTAGTCATTAAAATACCTTTACCTGGTTAAGCCTGAGTCAGAGTTCTGCCTTTTTACTGAGTCCGAACTAATATATGTATATACGGTTTTCCGTAACACCAGGTGGACCTGTTAGACCCAAGAGACCGTGTTCTGTAGCACAGAAAGACTGCAACAAAAGACTGGTTTGGCATGTCAGAGATGGAGAGCATTAAAAGCATCCAAAGGACTAAAATCTGATGCAGATGTGGCTTTCTTCCTTCTAGACACTAATCTAATGTGTATATATTGACATCATTACAAACCTAACATTAGCATTTAAATTGTATACCTTTGTATTGAATTATTCTGGTTGTAATTTGGAGTCATTCCAACTGACTGCAGTGTTAGTGTTTTGTTGTTCAAATAACAGAAACCAGCGTGTTTCCTGGATTAGCAAATGCAATATTTTTTGCTCAGTTTGCTATTTTTCCCTTGGTTTTGGTCCAGTTTGTGCTGGACGTAAGACTGCAGTCCATGTAACATTATAGTGAGAAGTTGTTAAAATTTTCACCATCAACATAACCAGGGGCCCATTTCAAGAAGGAGGTTTTGTTGAAACTCTGAGTTTGTTAAACCTCCTTCTTTAAACGGGCCCCAGAAAAGAGGTTGTTGTTGTTGTTGTTGTTGTTGTTGTTGTTCAATTATCAAACCTTAACATGAAATTTATCTTGTTTCATGTACAACTCATGGTTATGTGTCAGATATGTAACACTGAAAGTGATGTGACAATATGAGTTATTACACTGTGTGTCAAGCCAGCTAGCTTTACTGGTAATTCAGTAGGCAGAATTAGGATTGTGGAGCAGGTTACCAAAGCAGACTGGTGAAATATTCCCTGCTTCTCTGACCATACATGGCAGTATGGTGTATATTTTTGTACCTCAAGGTGTTTGTCATCTGCTATCACTGCACACCCACAGGCAGTGAGTCACAGCAACATTACACACTTTATTAATCTCTTTGTTTACCATATCCCAGATTTTGTGAGTGTACACAGGGTTGATTTCTGAGTATTCTGGTCTGTGCTGCGCTCTCACGGCTCTGATTTGTGTTGTTTTCTGTCCATCTCTGTGTGTCCTCTCGTCTCAAGTATTTCCTGTCGGGGAACAGTTATTACAGTTAACAAAGCCTCTACCCCGTTTGTAATCCTTCACTTCAAATTCAAATGTGTGTCTCCCCACACCACTCATTATATTTTTCCATTCCTAACTCCTCACACTGTAACAATTCCTCTTAGCTGCATATGGACACAGATAGGTGTTCTAAAAATATTAGTACAGAAACTTGCCAGCTTTATGTGCTGGTCAGAGGTGCACTATGTTCTCAGCACAAAAAACATACAAAGTTTAGTGAGGTCCCTTTGTATGTATGTTTGGACTAGTTTGCACATCAGTGCTGCATAATATTGTGGCATGCTGACTGGCAAGGCAATGGAAAGATTGATATGGTATGAATATGGTTCATATGGTATGAACTAGACCACTGAACATACACCTCTCTCTTCACATACTACTTGGATTGTATACTGTATTATGCTATACTATATCTTGCTACATTTAAATTACGACACCGGTCTTGTATTACATTATTTTTGTGTAATTTCACATATGCTACAATCCAAAGCTTCAAAATGTCATACAATAACAGAAGTCCTCCTTCCAAGTAGCCCACAATAAAAGTATGCTCAGATTGGCAACAAGTAGCTCCCTTATTTTTCACATCTTAAACAGACCAACTTCTGCATTCCAATAGACAATTTAGAGTCCTTATTTTAAAAAGAACAGGCTGAAATTTTTTTGTTCATCAGTCCATACTGTTGTTAAGTCAAAATCAAGGTGTGTCTATGTAAGATCTGTATCCAGGGACCATGATAATTATGTAAGCGGTGGGTAGTAGAAGCTGTTTAATGTTACTGTCTGTAATTTGTTGTTGTGAGTGTGTGTTGGGGGAGGCGACAGTGGTGCGGTGGGTAGAGCAGTCGTCTCCAACCAGAAGGTTGAAGGTTCAAATCTTGGTGCCGGCAGTCCACGTGTTGAAGTGTCCTTGGGCAAGACACTGAATGTCCCTGATTAGAGCCATCAGTTGAGGTGGTGCTGCAGATGACTGCAATTGGTTCTGTACCGGAAACAAATTCCTTGTGTGTAACATACTTGGCCAGTAAAGGTGGTTATCCTTATATAGTTGGTTTTAGTATTAGAACTGCCTTGTGTCACAAGACAAATTTCAGATTTTAACTGATAATAAAGTCTTATCATATCATATCATATTGTAAGAGTGATAGCAGCCAAAGACAGAGGACCTGTTGGCAGTCCTATATGACATACTATTGATAGCCATGTACTGTAGTTTTTTGTCAGGGTGCCAGGGGGAAAAAGGACAGTTCTGACCTAGACCTCTTGACAAAAAACATGCAAAACAGGGTGACTTGAAAATATTTCAAACAAAATTCACATTGAGTGGTGGTTGTAGTGGTAAGGTCTACATGCCTCTGTAGAATATTAGTCTCCAGGTATTATACAGACAACAGTGATAAAGTCTAGAAATGTAGTATTAAAGGACTACTGTAGAATGTGGCAGCAGCAGTAAAAATGCCACTTCAACTCTGTCTTCCTTCTCTGCCTGAGTATCAGTTATTGCAGCATCAACTGCAGACATGATTATTGGTGGCCCTGTCAAATTTAATGAACATGTCTGGACAACATTCTAGACTTTCTGAAACTCTCTTCCTCTCAGAGTGTTGACTTGGAGGAAGAATCTCTGACATGGCACAATCAGGAGATCCTTATTGAAGGAGCCTATTGCTTAGATTGGTTGCTTAGATTGAGCTCAAGTTTCGCCAATGAGGCACCAGCTGGGGCCAGAGCTCCCCAGAGCATTAGCAAAGTGGGAAGGAAATACAATAAAGTGTCAAGGCCAATTAAACCATAAATGCATTAGGTCCAGCTTGCCTTTTACTATCTTATTTGCAGCAAAAGAAATCTAGGAAAATTATCATTCATTTTGCATAATGTAAAAATGCTATGAGTTAGCTGTCTGGGTCAACCTGCTAGACAGTTCTTTTGGAGCACACTCCACCCTGGCCATTATGGCCATTAATTCACCTCTGTGGAAGGTCCAAGACATAGAAAAAAATGAGTGATGCTCTAATAGAGTGCAGCCTTGGAACAATCTGGCAACATGCTTCATCACTCCCATCAGCCATTACCCATTACTGTAACATTTTATATTTTTAACAGACAAGTAATCATACAGGCAACGATAGGCAAAAGAAGTAAACATAACTATGGGTTGCTGGCTTCCAGCATTACTCTCAAATATTAGTGGATCAATAATTGGCCTGTTTGTATTTTGCCTCAGAGTGGAGTGATGTCTATCTGCTGATAAATTACTTTGTAATCCACTGTAGTCCAAGTTCAAGGATTTGGGAGCAAACCTCCTGATATGTTAATGGTTTATTGTAGTAATTATATGAATGTATGAAAGAAAACATGACTGGTACAGGGTAACCGGACATCTGTATCCACTCTGATCAGTTACTGCACTTAGCTTAGGTTTGCATTAACTCTTTAAAATGTAAATTTTCCCCTAATGTGTGGCCATTCAGGACAGACCATTATTCTCATGTTGCCTTCAGATGACACTGGACCACACATCCAGTCACTTAGTTCATCAGAAGCAAACTCAAGCTTTAACCTGCATTGACTGCTTGGGTGCAACACAACAAGCTGTTAACACAAAAATCTCATATTATCAGTTTATAAAATTTAAACAGTGGATTAGCAAACATCTGCCTGTTTTTGCATCCACCAGACACAGAGCAACATTAACATTCATTGTAGACATGTTTCTGTCCATCTGTCACTGCTGCTCTGTTTTTGGTCTCCACCAACTCCTGAGAAAAATATCTGTTTTTAGCTGCTAAACATTGCTCTGCATTCACCAGACCAGCTAGCTGCTAACTGTTTGCTTCTGACAAACAAAGTCAGGGAAAAGGGCATCCTGCCTCTCATTTGCCAGATAATAGGGGTGGGAAAAATGGATTCACTTATTCAGCAATTCCTCTATTCTATGATTCTAAAGTGATTGATGATCATGCAGTTGAGACAGTTTGAACAAAGTGAACATTATGACCTTCATGAAGGAGAATGTATTACAGGGCCACTGAATTCCACCAGCATAGGGGTGTGAATTTCCAAGTTGGACATGGTCGACACTGTGTCTTTTAACTTGTCCCACAGTCTTTAGAGGAAACACAGGGATTGCACAGGGACTTTGCAATCCTTAAAAGCTACAACATATCAATGCTGTCACCAGACAGCCCAGCTTTTTTGTATGTGTTTTTTGGGCACCACAAAAGGATGATAGAGGGTGGTAAAACCAAAACTTTCCTTCCACAGAAAGGTTGAACTCAATGTTCATGAGTCATTATTCATTATTTTGCATTGTCTACAACAAAAACCATCAGCACCACCACCAATCTGAAATTATAATCATATAGTCATCAGTGGATGATGTTGACTCATCAGAATTTAAGTCACAGCGATCTAATAAGCTCATCTAAGTTAATTTTTTAACTCCAATTAATGCGTTTTATTGTATATGAATGCCAGCTGTCCATTTTTGGATCCAATGCCACTCTTGTCACTTGGCAACAATAAGCTGTCACTGTAAAGTCAAGACCAAACACCAAAAAACATCAAGAGGTGTTCTCTATTTGGTTGTAGTGGAGGATGAAACTGTATCTGTATCCATGAAAAGATAGATGAGGTATCACATCAAATAATGTGCTGCTGTATTGTTTTCAATGGACAGGAAACAGACGATCACTACTTTCAGTTTTAATTTTGATTTTACATGCCGTCTCAACTTTTTCAATTTTGGGTTGTAGTAACAGTAGCAGTAAGATAAATGTATTGAAGTAAAAAGTAAATAATTTCCCTATATACTGGCATAAACTGAAAAAGTACCTAAAAGTTGTACTTAATGTTGTTACTTGCTCAGTGCACTTAGTTCCCTTCTACCATGAACATACAGCATGGCTGATAAAAGGTAAAACAGCTACCTGCTGCTTATGGTGTCTATGTGAGGTTCAACATTTCTGCAACTTTTTCAGCCCTTAGCTGAAGCGATGCCTCCATGTGGCTCCTGCTGAGACCAACTAGAAGCAACAGCAAGGGAACTTCTGCAGCACTGACAGGGCTGATGTACCTCAAGCTATGGAGGCCTCTGACTGATACAAATGAAGTGGCACTGACACAGCCAGTTAATCAAAACTGATTCAGACTGCAGCCTTGGTAACGTGTCCTGCAAACGACTAACATGACAAAACTGACACCTTAACAACAAGTCTTTAGGCTTCAGAGATTAAATGTCGTGCTGCAGTGTTGTGCTGCTTGTTAGTAGTCCATCAAGCCTGTCAACCTCCACTATGGTCATTTTGTGGCACCAAGCAGTACAAATGTGACTGACTCAACCTTTAAAGCCACCATCAAAAGTAAAACTGTAAACATAGAGAGCAGCATGCCAGCATGTTGCTTTCCCACAGATGTTTTGGACTGGCATCTCTGACTGACTGAACAGCCAGGCTGTCAACACTATGACTTCTGTTTGAAATTAATAAATCAGTCAGATAAGTATTAGACATTAATGTGTTAGACTTTAATGTGTTAGTAATGCAGTTTAGTAAGATTCAAAGTCTGCTCTAGTCTGCTTTGCTTCAAGGTTAGAAGACAGTGTTGATTCTGAAATGTGAGCTACAGTTACCATGACACCAATTGTTTTCTTGTATTAACCTTGTGTTAGAATTATGTTTGAATGAATGTTTTAGTTGTGCACCATGTAACAACACACACACACAAAATTCTTCATTTTGTTATGGCCAGCGGCTCCAAGCC
>NW_018127906.1:74662-75210 GCF_001952655.1 Monopterus albus | reverse complement strand
TGAACTGTCTCCAACTCGTGATGTTTTTATATCTGTCTGTGTAAGGGGTTAGCCCAAAAACTTATAAATGTATTAGGCTCTGTGTTTCCAGGACTTCTCTTCTCCAGCAGCTGTCTGGAGCAGGGAGCTACCCGGGTTGTGTTCTGTAACTTTTATTGTGGTTTTAAATTAAATCAGCACTAAAATGAAGATAGACAGACTCCTTCCTTATTCAGATCTGTCCAATAAAAGAACTGGGGTATAAATCAAATCAAATCAATTCAATTATTTGTATAGCGCCAAATCACAACAAAAGTCATCTCAGGACACTTTACAAAGTAAGGTCTAGACCTTACTGTTATCAATATTATTACATAGGGAAAACCCAACAAATCCCCCTTGACCTGCAGAAAGGTACAAAGAGAGAGAGAGGACACACTACGGGAGAGAGGAGACACAAAGTTAGTAATGTGTAATGGTGGCATATAGAAACATGGGGAGAGAGAGGTAAGGAGAGGAGAGGAGAGGAGTGGAGAGGATAGGGGAGAGAAACTCAGAGCATCATCGGG
>NW_018127906.1:71477-72915 GCF_001952655.1 Monopterus albus | reverse complement strand
AACTATCTTTCCAGGCTGTGAAAAACTCTTCTGACTTAGTGGAGCGCCACCTCCTTTCCATTTTTCGTGATGCCTGCTTTAGGGAGCGGAGCTGCGAGCTGTACCACGGGGCTAGCCTCCTCTGTTTCACTGCCTTCTTTTTCAGAGGGGCAACGGTATCAAGTGTATTACGCAGGGAGGCTGCAGTACTATCAACAAGATTATTGACTTGTGTGAGAGTAACGTTAAGGTGGCCTCCTTCCACTGTGTAGGCAAACGGCACTGAAGTAGATAAAGATGGAATTATTTCCTGAAATATAACACTTCACTACAGTTATGCATCAGTAACTGAGTCCTATAGGAACTCAGTGCAAGTGATGTGAGCCTATTAGAGTTAAAACAGGATGCTGGCATGGCAGCTGTTTCCTTTTCCTGGTGTTCAAGCTGAAAGCCTGGATTTCCACAGACCCACTCAGTGCCAAAACTGTCAGGGCATCTCAGCCTGTCAGATTTCGCAACCACAATATCCCAGTTAACTTTAAACCAGGGAACACCCTGCGGCAGAGACTGGTCCATCCAAAGGACAAAACACCCAGACATAAACAGAGTGATGTGGTGTATGCAATTAAGTGTAGTGTTAGAAATTAATAAATTAGTCAGATAATTATTAGACTTTAACGTGTTAGACTTTAATGTGTTATTAATGCAGTTTAGTAAGATTCAAAGTCTGCTCTAGTCTGCTCTGTTTCAAGGTTAGCAGTAAGCCATGACACCAATTGTTTTCTTGTATTAGATTTATGCACAGCAAGATATACAGTCCTCGGGGTGAAAGAAATGTCGATCTAGCCACTGTGCCGAAATGTTGGTGATGATAGTAGAAAAAGACCCCTGTGCAAGACGCTACCTGCGGTGTCACAAGCCTCGCTAGACACAAAGGCTACATGTAGGCCAAGTGAATCAGTGGTCCTGCCAGCCGCATAGGCCAGTGGTAAAAAAAAAGATATTGTGGCTATCCTGTGAGATACTTTGGTTTGATACGAGAGGTGTGGATTAGCAGCCCTGTGGAGTGCTGTGGAGCTAGTCTGAGTTGCTCTATCAGACCACCTTTGCCTCTTAGCAGCAGCCTCCTCCTCCTCGCTCTCTTCCCTGTTTCTCATTGTGGAAGACCTGAGGCCAGACGTTGAGGGAGCTGCAGGGTCTTCATCCAGAGAGCTGCCTAAACACCTCTCTGAGCTGAGCGGCCCAAGTGTCTCGGGGTAATTGAGACCAGACACCTCAGGTACAGGGATCTCATTCACACCAGCGGCACCAAGTCCATGGTCTGGCTGCTCAGGAGCAGGAGGAGCTGCATGAAGGAAGGCAACAGGGTCAGCGTAAGGAGCAGCATAAGGAAAAGCGTGAGGTGCAAAATGAGGAGGAGCATAAGGAGGGACATAAGGAAAAGCATTAAAAAGATCAT
>NW_018127906.1:66929-70889 GCF_001952655.1 Monopterus albus | reverse complement strand
CACTTAATTGCATACACCACATCACTCTGTTTATGTCTGGGTGTTTTGTCCTTCGGGTGGACCAGTCTCTGCCGCAGGGTGTTCCCTGGTTTAAAGTTAACTGGGATATTGTGGTTGTTAATTAATTAGTCAGATAATTATTAGACTTTAATGTGTTAGTAATGTAGTTTAGTATGATTCAAAGTCTGCTCTAGTCTGCTCTGTTTCAAGGTTAGCAGTAAGCCATGACACCAATTGTTTTCTTGTTTTAATCTTATGTAAGAATTATGTCTGAATGAATGTTTTAGTTACTCATCATGCATACAACATACACATACATGGAATTCTTCATTTTGTTATGACTAGGTAATACGCAGCTGCTCCAAGCATGTGGAGCTCTAGATAAGAGATGGAGTCTGCTGGACGGACTTCATCTATGTAAGGGGTTAGCCCAAAACTGATAAATGTATTAGGCTCTGTGTTGCAATAATAACAGTTGAGCAGGAGCCTTTTGTACAGAATTCCTGCATACTGGACCTTACAAAATTTTGTTGATCTGTGTGGACTGTGAATTCCCGATCTAAAATTGAATGATTACAGTACGGGTAAGATAACACTTTTATTTTGAAATGTGCTGGTGCTGTTGTTTTTGTCACACGTAAAAGTTCTGAAGCACATATTGTCATTTGAGGGATAGAATAAGTGCCCTAGTTAGAAATTGATGACTATCACAGATGTAAAATTCACATTAATAAGTGGATAACCACAAATCTTGACGGTTGTCTCCAAAATTATTCGGATTTTTGCTCCGATGAGAAGGCTGGCTTGCTGAAGGTGGACGTCAGAGGCAGAGCCCTTCTCCGAGCGGAGCACATTCCTGAACGTCTAAATATTTATAAGACAATCACTGCGAACTGTTAAATGCTTAATGAGGGCGCAGGGAAATATTTTTTATTTTCCTTGATCATTGTGTGGGTGGTTTGCTGCACGAAGGCTGTTGAACACTGCTATCTCATAGCAGTAAGTGCTACTGAGAAAATTCCGTGTAGAAACAGTGTGCCTCTGGCAGAACTGTCTTTGGTTTCGGGGCTGGGCATAGTCTGTGGGAAAACTGTATTATAATAGAATTTAGGGTGATGGCATATTCAGTGGAATTAAAACAGAACTGTTGATTGGGTGAACCCCCAGCGATCGGGCGCATCAGAAAAAGTTCTAATGTAGAAGCTTCCCTTTCGAATCAGCTGGTTCTGGACAGAGATCATTTCACTTGGAACGCCAGTCATGTGTACATAATTTTTAATATGTCTGCAGATGTTGTACAAGAGTGGGAAAAGACCGAGCCTTACTCTTTGGGGTCAGTACTCTACAAGTTTTTGTCTAAATGGTTAAATACAGTTCTTAAAGATAAGCAGGATAATGCAGATCCAAAAAGAAGATAACAGATTTTTGGGGACAGTGACAGTCCTCCCCAACAAGGGGATGCTATAGGGCTGTTTTTGAAGAAAGCCTCTCTTGCTGCAGTGAAAGCTAGACAGGAGGTTAAGACCTGTACTTTTTTGACAAGGAACAAAAAAGAAGTCACATTAAAACAAGCTGAGGGTTTTCTTGCTGACTGTACATGCCTTTTGGAAAAGTTTAAGTGTTTTCTGTCTCTTTCAGCCAGTTCAAGCAAGTCACAAAGACCAGTTGATGTTAATTTTCTAAGTGGCACAGTAGTACCAGTGCAAGCTGTCTCTGATAGAGATTGCAAAGTACAGTTCAGACACACACAGCTATCTTCCCCACAATCTCCACGTGGAGAGATGAAGCCAATACTGAAAAGTGGCTTATCTAGACAGATGCCACAGAGTGCAACACAGGGCATAGTGCCCCTGGTGGTTGTACAGGGAGGGATTCTACACACAACCCCATTTCCAGGAGATAAAGCTGACGGAATTAGAGCACAGACTTATCTAAATGATTTAAATTCTGGCTGTGTAGACCGGGTCATAACTCCAGTTGTCGGCAAATGCGCCTCTGCCTCTCTCGCAGAGGAAGACCATAAGCATGGTTGTGATGTGTCAGTACCAGCAATGTCTCACGAGAGTGATTCCAGCTAGGATGGCACAGTACATGGTTTTTCCTCACAACGTATGCAGAGAGGACAAGGAAACATCCATGATTGTTTTGACATTCCCTCACACCAGCTGCCATTGCTGCAGTCCATCTCACCTCAAGGAGGGATAACACAGACTTACACTCCCTTTACCCTTCAAGACATGAGCATGGTTAAATCCCAGCTACCTGACATTGAGAAAGGAGGTGCACCGTGGATTAAGGCATTTTTAGGTGCTTGTGCAGGATTTGTGCCTGAGCTTGGAGATTTTTGTCGTGTTTTTACAGCCTGTACTTCTCTGACCATGTTGCGGGAGATAGAATTAATTGCAAATACTATCGGGGATTATGATAATGTTGCCCTCCACACTGAAGTTCATCGGCTCTGGCTGGTGATACGCCAGAAATTCCCACTACAGGTGTGCTCTGTTGAGCTGTGTAGAATTCCACCTCAAGAGGGTGAGAAAGGCAGTCAGTATTTGCTCAGAGTGCGCGAACTCTGGCAGAACCGCACTGGTGATGACCCAGCCATCAATGACACCATGGGGGTGCTATTTCGCAGTGCTGTGGAGGCTTCCCTCCCAGCATCCATACAGCATCTTCTGAGACAGGTAGTGGGACTCAACACATTTGCTTTTGAGCAGTGGTCACCTTATGTCACTCAGTATATTGACAATGAGCTGGACGCACAAGAAAAGAATGCAAAGGAGCTTTCTTCTTTGCAGGTGCAGTTAGTTAAAGCACAGTTGAAGGAAATGCAAGACAAAGTTAATCAAAGTACAGCTACAGCTAACCAAATGCCGGTGCAGAATGCTGTACAGCTGCAGTATATACACAGCAGCAACCCTTTGCTCCACAGCCGACCACACCACCTTATGAGTCGGATTCTGCTCCCAGGTACTGTGGACCTCAGTATCGTGGCAGACCACGGGGAAGAGGTCAAGGACCTTGGACTCTCAGAAGAGGTCCGCCAAGAGATGACAGGTGCTGGATCTTTAACAAAAGAGGACAATGGTTGCATAAATGTCCCTTTTCATACCAGCAGTCACAGGGTGTACCGCTATATCAGTATCAGGTCTACCCACCTCCACAGGATGGACATGTTCAGTAGTTCCCACCATCAGCCCAACATCGAGCACCTGGCTCACACCAGTTACCTCAACATTAGGGCTACCCAGAACTGATAACAGGTGACTCACCGTGTTCCTAGGAAATGTTTCTTGAACCACTAGTTAAGGTAACCATCAGTGGTTAAGATCATATTTGTATGGTTAACACTGAAGCCCGGTACTCCACACTCCCCGTTTCAAGGCATACCATACCTGTTGTTGGTATCATGGTCCTGCCCCACTGGCCTCTGGTTTTCCCTGCTTTTATTCTGAAAATACTTCCTGTCACCAAGTCATCCACAACCCCGCTCCTCACACTGTGAGGAACTGCCAGATTGTTCTATGCCTTGTCTAGACTCTCCAGCGTTTTCCTCTGACTGCTTTCCTGGTACCGGACCCTTGCCTGCTCTAACGACCTGTGATCCAGCCTGTTCCCTCTTGTCTGACTGCCAACCTGAGATCGACACCCTGCCTGTTCAACCAACCTGTGATTCTGCCTTGCCTTCCCTGCTGCCCTGCTGGAGACTTCGACCCTGGACCGTATTAAGTACCACCCTTCTGCCTGATCACCCAAGACTGTGTGCGTTTCTGTTAAAATCACAAAAGGACATTAAAGTCTGTTCTACCGCTTCAGCTGACTGGCTCTTTAATTGGGTTCACTCTTCTATCTTCACGGGAGTGTCACTCACCTCCCTGACAGAGACATCGCAGAGAACACCCACAGCTGACATTTAACAATTGTACATTGGGCCTCAGGGAGTGGCAGCTTTGGCTGCAC
>NW_018127906.1:59362-62483 GCF_001952655.1 Monopterus albus | reverse complement strand
GTACCTGAGTGGATATACAATCAGAAGAGCAGTGCTAGACAAATAAATTCTTTAAAAATCATACAATGTGATTTCCTGAATTATTTTTTTAAATTTTGTCAGAGTGGGAATGCACCTACAATGTGAATTTCAGACCCCTCCATGATTTCTAAGTGGGAGAACTTGCAAAATAGCAGGGTGTTCAAATACTTCTGTTCCTCACTGTATATGCAATATATCTATATATACTGTATCTTATTTACAGTATATATGTAATATATCCATATATATCTTATCTATATCTAATGTTATACTGTATATAGTTATAGATGGTCCTAAATATCTAGTGTTATCTAACTATGTAACTATTTTATCTATTTCTCTATGTAACTTACTATCTAGCTATCTATTTATCGATCTCTCTATCTACATTGATTCCCCACTAAATACACAATCTGCTACAACACTACTAATTCTCAAAGCAACTAAGGCAACAACAGCAACAAACCAACCTGCTCTGCAAAGACAGATTCAAATGAATGCCACTAAATAGGGATATCCTATCTCTGAACACACTCTATCCCGCAAAGTGATTCACATGACAAACTGAACCAAGCAGCTGATTTGTATGATGTCTGATGTACCCAACTGCTTCGGACGTCAGTCAAGTGATTCAAATGTCACTAGTCACACGACCAAAACACGCCTCGGCACAGTGGTTCGATACAATTACTTCATGAGCTACTGTGCATGTGTCAGAGCCTCGGGTGTCAGAGGACCATCGCTACCTGCAAGTACTGTTATGTTTTAGCAGCATTATAAAAGGTTGTGTATAAAAGGTCATAGTTGTGAGCATTTAACAGTCTTCTGTTGATGATGTTCTGTGTGAGTAATATAGCAGTATGGCAGCTACATTTAGCTCAGTATAAATATCCCTTAGCTTTCTTATGAGGATGATGACCAATGTGTTGCAAATTTATGTTTATGTGAATTATCTCATATGTGTGTTTACATAGAAGATGATACAGCTAAGTACCTGAGAGACACGTTTGTTATTTCTTTCAGTTTCACTCTTTATGGGCATGTGAAGGAAGCACTGTAATAAAAGATATTACACCTATCACCTCTCCAGGAGTTTATCTGTCTGCACAGCTGTGCTCAACTTAACAGCCAGGGCAGAACAAGGACAACTCACCAACAATCTTTAGATAAAGTACTTACTGATGACTGCATTTTACTCTAGGTAGGAATCTGGTTATTAACATCTTTTTGTAACTGTGCTCAGTAGTTCTAACCAAGTCGTGTAAGCTGATCTTTATACCTAAAATCACTGCAGTCACCCTTTAAATAATAATTTTAAAAACAAATCCAGTAATTCCCAGGAATGTAACTAGGGTGTTAGTACTGCAGGATCCATTTAGAATCAACACCCAAATTTTACAGCTCTTTATGTGACCTATGTACCTTCTGTAGTTAATAAATTTAAAGCATTTGAGTATACTCACTGTGTGGGAACTGAGTTTGTAGATATTTTAGGCCCTTAAATCAAGAAATTGTGAATTTTACAAGCAACCAAAGTCAACACAGCAATGCTGTACACAAAGCAAAGTCTTTCCTTAAGTGTTAAAGCACTGTCACTTTTAAATAATGAGACTCATGTTACAATACAATTATTGCTGGCTCCGACTGCTTGGCCCCAATGCCGGCTTCCTACTTCTGCATTGCCGGCTCATGAGGATTTCCGAACGGCGCTCTGTACAAGGCAACCTTTGCCCAGTGGCTCCTGCTACTCCGTCACAGGATGAGTCAAGCTCGCTCCACATATTACTCTTTAACACCAGATCACTTCATAACAAAACCTTTGTCCTCAGTGATTTTATTTCCTCTCATGAACTAAATTTGTTTTTTCATACTAAGACCTGGTTGACACAATAGTGCATTTTCTGAGCTCCTCCCCATTGGCTATTCATTTTTCAGCACCCCATGCCTAGTAGGTAGTGGTGACAGAGCTTATGCCAAAGTTTGACAGTCTCCTGATTTGCGGCGACTGTAACATCCATGTCCACGTCTACGTCCAGCGCCGACAGTGATGGCGGCTGTGGTTACTCGTGCTCTCTTGTGTTTGTTGTTTTTCTTTGTTTTCTTTGTCTTCTGCAACTCATCCCGGATTACTTTTACCAGAGAAGAACTGTTAAACATCGGACATCTCACACTGAACTACCCTTCCCCCGATTTTTGTGAACAAAGTATGCTGTATGGACATTCTGATCAGAGGAGCAGCGGCAATATACGCGACCTGGAAAAAATGCCAGCATGGAAAGCGGGCTGGCGCCTTGGTGCGGTTATGACAGAGGTGAACATGGGCCCCACTCCCATCTATTAACCTGGCAAATCTCCACTCCCTGGTCAACAAAATGGATGAAATTCTTCTCCTCAACAGGACTAACTCTGACTTTGCACGCTCTGCTGCTTTTTGCGTCATGGAGACCTGGCTCAGTGACTCGATCGTGTACAGCGCGATTCAAATACCGGGCTTCCAGGTGTTCAGAGCGGATCGTGTAAAGGAGCTGTCCGGGAAAACGAGAGGAGGTGGAATCTGCTTCTACATAAATGAAGGTTGGTGCACAGATGTCACAGTGCTACAGAGGACATGTAATGCAGACCTACAGACTCCTGTTATCAACTGCAAACCCTTTTACTCTCCCCGTGAATTCAACAGTTTCATGCTAATAGGAGTGTACACAACACTGCAGGCTAACGCTAGTGCACTACGGCTCCTAGCAGAACTGATAACTAGCCTGGAGCTAGAACATCCCGACTCTCCACTCATTGTTCTAGGGGACTTTAGCCAGAGCAAATCTCACCCACGAACTGCCCAAATACAGACAGCAGATCACCTGTCCCACCAGGGACAAAGTCACACTGGACCACTGCTACACAGCAATAAAAGACACCTATCACTCTGTCCCCCGCGCAGCCCTCGGTCTCTGATCACTGTATGGTCCATCTTATTCCAACCTACAGGCAGAAACTTAAAGCTGCGAAGCCTGTAGTCAAAACAGTGAAGAGCTGGACTGAGGAGGCTAAGTCAGAGCTACAGGCCTGCTTTGACTGCACAGACTGGAGTGTATTTGAGACTGCA
>NW_018127906.1:58193-59180 GCF_001952655.1 Monopterus albus | reverse complement strand
TTTGTGAGGATGTGTGTGTGTGCCCAAAAAGACCTTCTGCACATACAACAACAACAAGCCCTGGTTTACAGCCAGACTCAAGCAGCTTCGTCATGCCAAAGAGGAGGTTTACAGGTGTGGGAACAGGACTCTGTACAGCCAGGCAAGGAACACACTGACAAGGGAGATCAGAGCAGCAAAGAGGAGCTACTCTGAAAAGTTGAAAGCTCAGGTTTCAGCCAATGACCCCTCGTCTGTGTGGGGGAGCCTGAAAACCATCACTGGCTATAGAAAACCATCCCCCCCTGCTGTGGAGGACCGTCAAATAGCAGACGACCTGAATGTGTTCTACTGTAGGTTTGACAATCAACACTCCCCCCTCACCCTCCCCACCTCAGACCCAGCAGCTGCTCCCCCAACAATAACCACCCTTCCCTCCAGCTCCCTACATCTAGTGATCTGTGAAAAGGATGTGCGTGGCCTTTTTAAAAAGACAAAAAATCAGAAAGGCTCCAGGCCCAGATGGTGTGACCCCCTCCTGCTTGCAGTGATCAGCTGGCCCCCATCTTCACACTTATCTTCAACAGGTCACTGGAGCTGTGTGAAGTCCCCTCCTGCTTCAAATGCTCCACCATCATCCCAGTCCCCAAGAAAACCTCCATTCAGTGGACTGAACAACTACAGACTTGTCACCCTGACATCTGTAGTTATGAAGTCCTTTGAAAAATTCGATGTTGGCCCACCTGAAGGACACCGTACACCTCCTGCTAGACCCCCTGCAGTTCAGGTCAGTGGACAATGCAGTGAACATGGCACTGCATTACATCCTGCAACACCTCGACTCCCCAGGGACATATGCATGGGCCTTCTCTGTGGACTTCAGCTCGGCATGCAACACCATCATCCTGGACATCCTCCACTCCAAACTGACCCAGCTCACTGTGCCTGCCCCCACCTGTCAGTGGATTACTAGCTTTCTGACAGACAGGAAGCAGCAGGTGAGGCTGG
>NW_018127906.1:50550-54130 GCF_001952655.1 Monopterus albus | reverse complement strand
ACTCCCATCACTGTCTGGTTTGGCTCAGCGACCAAACAGGACAAGTACAGACTCCAGCAGACAGTCAAGACTTGGACTTGGAGGAGCATGCCCTCCATGGAGGATCTGTACACCCCATGTGTCAAAAGGAGGGCGGAGAGGATCACTGCAAACCCCTCACACCCTGGACACAATCTGTTTGAACTCCTCCCCTCCGTACGGCGTTACAGGCCACTGTACACTAAGACAACCAGGCACAGGGACATTTTCTTCCTCCAGGCTGTCACTTTGATGAACACTTAACCCATGACAATATGACTGGACAATAACCCTCAGTGCAATACCTGTAAATATACATTGTATAGATTATACAGATTCGTACAGGTCTCTAGTTTTTAAGTACTTTGTTATTGCTATTTATCTAATTTCAATGAACATTCCTTTGTTGTCTGCGTTGTTTACGGTCTGTTTATACTGCTTTTTCTGCATTGTTTGCACTGTTTCTTGATGTTAATACTGCTATTTTGTTATATTACACAGCCTTATGCTGGTTTACTGTTTGCACATTGAGAGCCGATGTACCAGAGTCAAATTCCTCGTGTGTCTGTCACACCTGGCCAGTAAAGCTTATTCTGATTCTGATTCTGAAGATTGAAGTTATTGATATTCCTATGATTTTAGTGGGTTTACACTTTTAAGTGGTAATGGTTAAGGCCACACATATAGGCACACAGTTCTCAGTGTTTACCCAATTCCCAGTGAGTGTTTGAGTACCTAGTGAGTGTCTGAGGTTGCATAACAGTTGACAGGGTTGACAGAAGGCCAAAATTGAACTGCTAAAATGATTTTTAGACAGTTATATCAGAAAAGGGTTTATCTAAAATATTCAACTGTTTTCTTGTTACATAATATACATTGTTCCTTAAATATCCTATCCTTAATATCATCTTATATTAACTAAATACTGTGCATAACAGATATGGTCTTAAGTGTCCAGTGACACAGCTTTCATTGGTTATTTCAGACAAAATTTAACACTTCATCAAAGAGCCACAGTATACTGGTTTATGAAAATTTCTCAGTACAGTAACATCTGAGGGTTTAAGGAGGTAGCTGCCACAATAACTGCAGGTTGTTGTTATTTGGGAGGTTTTGGGGTCTTATCCTGAATTAACATGTATGAGGGAGATCTGCTGGGAACTCTGTTCACAGGTTCATGGTAGTTAATTACTGAGTGAATATCTCCATCATAAAACCTCAAGCAGTGTTTGGAGCTTTAATATGTTTCAAATATGCCACCTTAGTGTGAGAGGTTAAGCTTTATTCCTATATCCAGGGGTTAGCATATCGTGACCTTCATACAATTGTGGCCTGTGGAATGTTGGTCCACTCCTCTTCAATGGCTGTGTGAAGTTGCTGGATATTGGCAGGAACTGGAACACGCTGTTGTATCGATCCAGAGCATCCCAAACATGCTCAATGGGTGACATGTCTGGTGAGTATGCTGGCCATGCAAGAACTGTGATGTTTTCAGCTTCCAGGAATTGTGTACAGATCCTTGCAACATGGGGCCGTGCATTATCATGCTGAAACATGAGGTGATGGTCTTGGATGAATGGCACAATGGGCCTCAGGATCTCTTCACGGTATCTCTGTGCATTCAAAATGCCATCAATAAAATGCACCTGTGTTTGTTGTCCATAACATACACCTGCCCATACCTTAACCCCACCGCCACCATGGGCCACTCAATCCACAGTGTTGACATCTGCAAACCGCTCACCCACACGATGCCATACAAGCTGTCTGCCATCTGCCCTGTACAGTGAAAACCGGGATTCATCTGTGAAGAGAACACCTCTCCAAAGTGCCAGACGCCATCAAATGTGAGCATTTGCCCACTCAAGTGGGCAAATGCATGGCCACAAATGCTCACATGACGACAAACGATGAGGACGACCTGACTGCAGTTTGGTTGTTGGAGCAGCAGTTGTATTAAAAAGGGCTTCACCTTTGCTAAGAGCCTCAGTTGAAGGAAGCTTATTTTGACCACAGAACTAATCTGCTTGTCAAATCTGAGGCTGCTATCAAATAACACTCCTATGTTTTTCACATTTTGAGTGAATAAAGGGGCTGAAGTTCCTAGGCCGGGTACAATGTGAGTAGAGTCCGGGGGCTAGTTCATTGTCACCACTCTGCATCAATGGTAAGTAAATCTGCACATCATCAGCATAAAAATGAAAACGTATGTTATGCTTAGAGATAATTGAACATTGTAGCATATATAGTGAGAAAAGTATGGGTGCCAGGATTGAGCCTTGGGGAACACCCAAGGAAAGAAGGGCTACTATAGAGGTAGAGTCATTGATCACAACTGAAAAGGTCATATTGGTCAGAAAAGAAAAACCATTTGAGCACAGCACCAGGCAAACTGAAGTTCAAGGCAGGAAATAAGAACTGCATGGTCCATGGTGTCAAAGGCTGCTGTGAGATCTAGAAGCACTAGAACAATGGGACTCTTCGCATCAAGGGCTGCAACACTATCATTGTGCACCTTCAGTAGCGCGGATTCGGTGCTATGCCGGGACCTAAAGCCTGATTGAAATTTAACAACAACAGCAGAAAGTTCAAGATGAGACTAACTGTGTGAGGACAATTTTCACCATAACCTTGAATAAAAAAGGCAAATGTGAGATTCGATGAAAATTAGAAGAGTGTGGGGTCAAGGTTGGGCTTCTTGAGAAGTGGTCTGACTACAGCATGCTTAAGGGCAGTGGGGACAATACCCAGCCTGGGGCAGCTGTTAATAAATGTGACCAGGCAAGGCCCAATAGTGTCAATGACCTCCTTCATTATCCTAGCAGGGACAATATCCAGAGGGCAATAAGTGGATTTTAGCTGTTGCACTGATTTTTTGAGCTGTGACAAGGAAATTGGCATGAAGTTCTCCAAGGCAAACTCTACAGCAGACCCAGTTGGAACCACAATTGTGGATGTGGGGATACTCTGCTTGACAGAACTTTATCAATGAAGTAATGTTAAAACTCATTGCAGGACACCTCGTTGAATACAGTAGTGACAAGATTAATAATTTATATTGTTAAAAGGAACTCTAGAATGGTGGCTACTTATTAGAATCGGAATAAAAATCAGAATCTGCTTTATTGGCCAGCTGTGTCGGACGCACAAGGAATTTGACTCTGGTATATCGGCTCTCAATGTGCATGTACATATCCCCATGCAAGGTGCAAGCAAACAGTAAACCAGCATAAGGCTGTGTAATATAACAAAATAAGCAGTATTAACAGCAACAAACAGTGCAAACAATGCAAAATAAGCAGCATAAACAGACAGTAAACAATGCAGACAACAAAGGAATGTTCATTGAAATGAGATAAATAGCAATAACAGAGTACTTAAAACTAGAGACCTGTACGAATCTGTATAATCTATACAATGTATATTTACAGGTATTGCACTGAGGGTTATTGTCCAATCATACTGTCGTGGGTTAAGTGTTCATCAGAGCGACAGCCTGGGGGAAGAAACTGTCCCTGTGCCTGGTTGTCTTGGTGCACAGTGACCTGTAACGCTGTCCAGA
>NW_018127906.1:49408-50465 GCF_001952655.1 Monopterus albus | reverse complement strand
AAGAAAGAGTTTTTCAGTCTAGTGGTCCTGCATTTCACACTTCTGAACCTCCGGCCAGAGGGTAGGAAGGTGAACAGTCTGTGCTGGGGGTGGGTGGGATCTTTGAGGATGGAGGCAGCTTTCCTACGCACCCTGCAGTGGTAAATGCTCTGCAGAGAGGGCAGTGGAGTCCTGGTGATCTTCTCCGCAGTCTTTACCACTCTGCAGGCTCTTGTGGTCCATAGCAGACAGTGATGTAGCTGGTCAAGATGCTCTCAACGATGCAGCTGTAGAAGTTGCAAAGGATCCTAGGCAACATGCCAAGCCTCCTCAGGAAATACAGCCGCCGTTGGGCCTTCTTGACCAGCAGTGTGGTGTTAAGTGTCCAAGTGAGGTCCTCACTGATGTGGACACTGTAATACCCCAGTTCTTTAATTGGACAGATCTGAATAACGAAGGAGTCTGTCTTTCTTCATTTAATGCTGATTTATTTAAACCACAAGCAAAATTACACAACACAACCTGGGTGGCTCCTTCCTCCAGATGTCCACAGGTAGACTGCTGGAAAAGAAAGAGCCCCGGAAGCACAGAGCCTAATACATTTATAAGTTTTGGGCTAACGCCTTACACAAAAAGATTACAAAACATCACGAGATGGAGACAGTCCGCAGTGTCCATCTCTTATCTAGAGCTCCAGCTGCATGGAGCCGCTGGCCATAACAAAATGAAGAATTTCAATGTGTGTGTGTTGTCACGTGGTGCGTAACTAAAACATTCATTCAGACATAATTCTTACACAGGATGAATACAAGAAAACAATTGGTGTCAAGGTACACTTTTCAGAATCAAAATTCTATCTGTCAATCTTGAAATAGAGCAGACTTTGAATCTTACTAAATTGCATTACTAATACATTTGATTCAACACATTAACATCTAATAATTATCTGACTGATTTATTAATTTCTAACAATGCCCAGGTATTTGAAGCTGCTCACCCTCTTCACTTTGAGCCCCCTGATGAACAGCGGCTGATGAGTTCTGTCCTTCCTTATGTCCGCTATCATCTCCTTCATCTT
>NW_018127906.1:34417-38524 GCF_001952655.1 Monopterus albus | reverse complement strand
AATGGACTGGTACTCTGAGAGTTTAACTGGCACATGGCGTCAAGTTAAATTGTGTCACCCAGCAAGCAGACTGCAATGCTGGCCTTTAGCGACCTTTGTGCTGAAAGCAAGAGACCGCAACTGTCAAGGGCAGCCTGGTCTGTGTTAAAAACTTAACTGAAGATTGCACACAGTCACTCAGCCAACCAGCCCATCTCCTTTCTGCCTGTCTGGGAACACCTTGTTCAGATTGAGGCTGAAACCTGGCTTCAGTTATTGTCAATGAGAGGAGTGTGTTTATTAGGGCAGTGGGTAATACACTCCTCCCATGTTGATAATCTACAGTTTGACAGTTTGCTGTCAAGCCTGCATAGTTTACACAACAGGGAGTGGGAGAGTCTGCGTATATGTATACCAGAGATTTTCCCGTGTATGAGCAACATTAGCTGTCTACTGTGGTTAAACACATCATAACAATAAGGCTAAACTTTCTGTCTCCTAACAATAATCAACTTTCTGTCTAGTTATCCTTGAACCTGAACAACCTGGAGTACCCTTAAGAATGACTAAGCATTTAACAGCCTGAGATAGACATCCTGTCTACATTAAACATTTCTAATACATCAAGTGTCTAACCAATATTTATCTGACTAAAAATACCTAACAACATCCTATACACAAAGTAAAGCAAAGCATTTCCCCAAGCTTAAAAGCGTCTTGTCCACCAAATCTAAGCAGTTAAGTTGGTTCCCTTTTTGTGCAATAAAGTGTAGCGCCTATTCTTCATTTTGGCAAACCTGTCAATAACTTGACTCTCACTCAGTTTACAAAGTTCTTCCTGCTCAACTGATAAGACAGCAAGGTGGTGAAGCCTGTCTTGGCCCATTGTGCACCTCAGCCAAGTGTGGAGTTGTCTCAGTGCGCCGAATAACCGTTCACAGCTACACACAGACCTGCAAGTCCGTTAGCTATAGCTTATTTGTCAACAACATTTGTCTTACCTCCCTCAAACTCATCTCTCCTTTCTGATTCCCTCTCTTTGCCCTGAAAAAACAAGAATTTTCTGATATCCATCTACAGGAGGAATTAGTCATTGTTCAGATAGTATAGCTAGCACCCATGGAAACTTTACTTTCACAGCGTTTTCATACATTATCTTACCTGCTCATCACGCGCAGTCGGTATACACGGGCATGCCGCACGAGAACATAGTTTCCACGCGCAGCTGCAGCATCGTTTTAGCAGCACGTATTTGTTTTTATTGTGTTTCTTTTATGTGCATCAATTGGTTTATTGACTGTCTTGTATTTAGTTTCTCTGAAGAATGGTATAATAAAAACCCTTACAAATATCAAATCAAATCAATTTTATTTGTGTAGCGCCAATGCTGTAAACCAGGGCTTGTTGTTGTTGTATGTGCAGAAGGTCTTTTTGGGCACACACACATCCTCACAGAAACTGATATAAGATGTCACAGTGTCAGTGAGTTCATCCAGGTCTGTAGCTGCAGTCTCAAATACACTCCAGTCTGTGCAGTCAAAGCAGGCCTGTAGCTCTGACTTAGCCTCCTCAGTCCAGCTCTTCACTGTTTTGACTACAGGCTTCGCAGCTTTAAGTTTCTGCCTGTAGGTTGGAATAAGATGGACCATACAGTGATCAGAGACCGAGGGCTGCGCGGGGGACAGAGTGATAGGTGTCTTTTATTGCTGTGTAGCAGTGGTCCAGTGTGACTTTGTCCCTGGTGGGTGGGACAGGTGATTGTCTGTATTTGGGCAGTTCGTGGGTGAGATTTGCTCTGGCTAAAGTCCCCTAGAACAATGAGTGGAGAGTCGGGATGTTCTAGCTCCAGGCTAGTTATCAGTTCTGCTAGGAGCCGTAGTGCACTAGCGTTAGCCTGCAGTGTTGTGTACACTCCTATTAGCATGAAACTGTTGAATTCACGGGGAGAGTAAAAGGGTTTGCAGTTGATAACAGGAGTCTGTAGGTCTGCATTACATGTCCTCTGTAGCACTGTGACATCTGTGCACCAACCTTCATTTATGTAGAAGCAGATTCCACCTCCTCTCATTTTCCCGGACAGCTCCTTTACACGATCCGCTCTGAACACCTGGAAGCCCGGTATTTGAATCGCGCTGTCCACGATCGAATCACTGAGCCAGGTCTCCATGAAGCAAAAAGCAGCAGAGCATGCAAAGTCAGAGTTAGTCCTGTTGAGGAGAAGAATTTCATCCATTTTGTTGACCAGGGAGTGGAGATTTGCCAGGTTAATAGATGGGAGTGGGGTCCATGTTCACCTCTGTCATAACCGCACCAAGGTGCCAGCGCGTTTTCCATGCCAGGTCTCGTTTATTGCTGCTGTGCCTCCGTTCAGAATGTCCATACAGCATACTTTGTTCACAAAAATCGGAGGAAGGTAGTTTGGTGTGAATTGTGAAGGATATTTTCCCAGTTACTCTTAACCAGTGAAACTCAGAGAGACGAGGCAGTCCAAGTGGCTACAAAAAACCGTCCTGGTTTATTCAAGGATCACAGGCAAAATTAACATTACACGCTCAGGTATCTTGCACCTCTAATACTGCGCGCAGGCAGATGAAGAATGTAAGACCCCGAACCCAACAGGCCTGTACATTATATCTGGTTTGGGCTAACCCCATTCTACACAGGCACGTCAAACCGTGGTGTTAGGTATTTTTAGTCAGATAGATATTGGATAGATACTTTATGTATTAGAAATGTTTAGTGGAGATAGGATGTCTAGTTAGACTGTTAAATGCTTAGGCATGCTTATGAGTTTCTACAGGGTACTTCTGGTCAAGGATACTAGGGAGAAGAGCTGATGACTGTCAGCAGACAGGGTGTTTAATATTATTATTACGACATGTATAATTGTAACCTTAGCCATAATATGTCCTTATGTTTAAGTCACGACATGTACTAGAGGTCGTGAGAATGTTTTTAGCTACACACCACTTAACCAGCAGACATACACATTCACACATTGATTTGCTTCATGTTTTGACTACTGTTATGGCCAGAGCTGGCAACAGAGACGTCTCGGTTGACATTTCTGTGTAGTATGGGGCTAGCCCAACCGAGGTGATATAATGTAGAGGCCTGGTGGGCTCAGGGTCTTCCATCTTACATCTGCCTGCGTGTGTGTAGCAGTGGTCCAGTGTGACTTTGTCCCTGGTGGGACAGGTGATCTGCTGTCTGTATTTGGGCAGTTCGTGGGTGAGATTTGCTCTGGCTAAAGTCCCCTAGAACAATGAGTGGAGAGTCGGGATGTTCTAGCTCCAGGCTAGTTATCAGTTCTGCTAGGAGCCGTAGTGCACTAGCGTTAGCCTGCAGTGTTGTGTACACTCCTATTAGCATGAAACTGTTGAATTCACGGGGAGAGTAAAAGGGTTTGCAGTTGATAACAGGAGTCTGTAGGTCTGCATTACATGTCCTCTGTAGCACTGTGACATCTGTGCACCAACCTTCATTTATGTAGAAGCAGATTCCACCTCCTCTCATTTTCCCGGACAGCTCCTTTACACGATCCGCTCTGAACACCTGGAAGCCCGGTATTTGAATCGCGCTGTCCACGATCGAATCACTGAGCCAGGTCTCCATGAAGCAAAAAGCAGCAGAGCATGCAAAGTCAGTGTTAGTCCTGTTGAGGAGAAGAATTTCATCCATTTTGTTGACCAGGGAGTGGAGATTTGCCAGGTTAATAGATGGGAGTGGGGCCCATGTTCACCTCTGTCATAACCGCACCAAGGCGCCAGCCCGCTTTCCATGCTGGCATTTTTTCCAGGTCGCGTATATTGCCGCTGCTCCTCTGATCAGAATGTCCATACAGCATACTTTGTTCACAAAAATCGGGGGAAGGGTAGTTCAGTGTGAGATGTCCGATGTTTAACAGTTCTTCTCTGGTAAAAGTAATCCGGGATGAGTTGCAGAAGACAAAGAAAACAAAGAAAAACAACAAACACAAGAGAGCACGAGCAACCAAGGCTGCCATCACTGTTGGCGCCATCTTATCTTATCTTAAACAGCTGAATTTATGTCAATAGCATGTTTCTCAGGAACAACGGGCTTTCTCTCCAAACTGTAAATGTGGGGAAAGGAGGAAGTGTGAAAAAA
>NW_018127906.1:26511-33636 GCF_001952655.1 Monopterus albus | reverse complement strand
ATTACGGCTAAACATATCATACAGTAGCCACTTTCTATCTAGTTATCCCTGAACATAAACAACCTGGAGTAACTCATGGAAATGAGTAAGTATTTAACAGCCTGAGCAAGACATCCTGTCTACACTAAAGACATTTCTAATACAACAAGTACCTAACCAATATCTATCTGACTAAAAGTACCTATCAGTTGTCTGATATTTAACAGTTCTTCTCTTTTAAAAGTAATCCGGGACAAGTTGCACAAGACCAAGAAAACAAAGAAAAACAACAAACACAAGAGAGCACGAGTAACCACGGTCCCATGGCTCTCGGCGCCAGAAAGTATCTTGACTCAATAACCACAGAGAGTATTAAGCCTTTTCAGGAATTTTATATAGAAGCTTAAAAGAGCTACAGCAAAGCAGCAAGCAATAAAATATAAACTGTAAAATCATCAGTAATTGTCTTGATTGGCTTACAACCTAAGTAATCAACAAATGCTATCTCTAAACATCACTATAAAATATTATACTGATTAAAATTATTATGTTTGAGCTAAGCTCTTGATCTGAATAAAACTCAAAGTCTGCTCACGTCATCGATCCTCAGCTGGCTCTGGGCGGGGTAGCGACAGGTTGGTCAATCCTTTGTTCCTCTTTTTCTTTTTGGCCATGATTCAAGCTTTCACAAGGAGAAACTTAATAATTTGAAAAATTAAAACTCATCAAGAAAATCTCATTCTCTTCTGGTTCAATTTTGGCTGAGAGAATTATAGGAAATTTTCAGATAGACCATGTTCTTGGTCAAATCTTCTATAACTCAGGAAACCACAAAGACATGAAAATGTCTAAAACTGTCTTCTTTTCAAGCCATCTTTCCCCACCAGGCTGGGTGGCTTGTGGCATTCTGTTAAAATTCTTCATTTCTTCTTCAATCATCTTTTAAGCAGGAATTCAGTTTTCCTGCTGAACTGTGCGGCTCTGCCACAGTTCCATCGTCAAATGCCGACATCCATCTCATCCTCACAGACCAGGCCTGTGGGGGAGCACCCCCAGTGGGGTGCTCTTCCCAGACTGCCTCTCCGCATTCCTCGGTCTCCTGGAAGCCAGATGGTCAACCTGACAAAGCCTCTGGCCGCAGCCGTGAAAGAACTCTCCGTTCCTCTTTTTGCCTGCATTTTTAAAGGATTCTGGTCAGTAGTCTTTGTCCTCTCGTCCAACCAGATGCCGCAGTTTGCAGTTAAT
The DNA here is from genome assembly GCF_001952655.1 of Monopterus albus. Classification (NCBI taxonomy): domain Eukaryota; kingdom Metazoa; phylum Chordata; class Actinopteri; order Synbranchiformes; family Synbranchidae; genus Monopterus; species Monopterus albus. Next base: position 32,412 of record NW_018127906.1, on the reverse strand, counting down.
ACCTTATTTGGCGTGCAAAGTCATATTCTTCAGAAGTATTGCATATTTTTTACTGTCACAGCTCAAGTCTACTGCCCATAACCGGCCTCCACCCCACTGTAATCCAGCTTCGGACTCTACTTCCTCTTTCCTAGAAAACTAAAATCATCTTAATACCTAATAAAGATACAAGAAACTCACATCTGATTGAAATATCAAAAATTCCACCATTGCTTTTACCAGAGCAATCAAAATTACACACCGATTTCACACAAAACTATCTATGCCTGAAAATCAAAACATAGATCTTTATATTTTGAATACATTACCTGACTAAACATTGAATATCATTGATTAGACATTGATCAAACATTAATTATCAGTCAAATCTTTACTTTTAGGCTTGAAACCATCCTTTTTACTTTCTTAATAGGCTATGTTTCTTTCTCTCTGTGTCACATACACACACTTCTGCAGTTCCTCTATTCAGGGATGTGTGTCTACTTCCTCTTTTCTGTGATTCTGCATGTTTCACTCTTTTAGATGTAAAATCTCCATCTTCTCTCCATTCTTTCAATACAATCATTTCACATTTTATTCTTACACATTCACTAATGATTATTACAAACAAAACACACACATAAATCATCTTATGATTATCCTTACTTATTAAAAGCTTAACTTTCCAAGCATTCTGCCCTAGTGTTTTAATAATAATTTCTCTCTTTTTAAAAAAAGTTTCCCCCTCCCCCCCAGCCACTTCTGCCATTTTCTCTGCCTCCTCTGTTTCTTGGTTCTCTCTGAGACCCGTATTTACAGCTTCACTGACATCAGTCTGTTTGTTTTAGTCTTTATATTCCTGTACCTTTTCCTGGAGGGAAGAGGCACAAACAGACTGTTGCCTGGGTGGGTGGGGTCTGCAGCAATCCGTCCGGCCCTCCTCTGGATCCGGTCAGTGTATAGTGAGTCAGATCCAGAAGAGGACTCCCTACAACGCCCTGAGCTGTTCTCACCAAGTCCTTTCTGTCCTGTGCAGTGCAGCTCCCGTACAACACTGTCACACTGAGACAGAGGATGCTCCCTACTGTCGCTCTGTAGACATTTGCAAGCAGCTGAGAGGAGAGACCAGCATGTTTCAGCTTCCTAAAAAAGTCATATCTTTTAGTAATAATCAATGCTGTCTAATCAGCATCTTGATATGCCACACCTGTGAGGTGGATGGATTATCTCGGAAAAGGAGAAGTGCTCACTAACACAGATTTGGACAGATTTGTGAACAATATTTGAGAGAAATAGGCCTTTTGTGTACATAAAAAAAAAATCATAGATCTTTGAGTTCAGCTCATGAAAAATGGGGGCAAACACAAAAGTGTTGCATTTATAATTTTGTTCAGTGTAGAAAAAAGCATTCATGCTTTCATTAGCTCACGACTTGACTACTGCAGCGCCCTCTACACTGGAATTAGTCAGTCTCTCCTCCGTAGGATATGGAATTCCCAGGTCCACCAGCTTGTCCACCAGTTTGTGGGGGAGGATGGTGTTGAATGCGGAGCTATAATCCACAAAAAGCAGCCGTGCATAACTTTCCTGATGCTCCAAGTGGGACAGCACAGTGCGGAGGGCTGTGGCTATGGTGTCCTCTGTGCATCTGTTTGCCCTGTATGCAAACTGGTGTGGGTCAGATGTTGGTGGGAGGAATGACATAATGTCTCCCTGTACCAGTTTCTTAAAACACTTCATCACCACTGGAGTGAGTGCAACTGGCTGGTAGTCATTGAGGCTGGTTATGTTTGGTTTCTTAGGCAGAGGAACTAGGATGGAGGACTTCAGGCAGGGTGGGACAGTGGACTGGGCCAGAGACTGGTTGAAGATCCTGGTGAAGACTCCGGCCAGCTAGTCCTTCAGCACATGTCCAGGGATGCTGTCCAGTCCAGCAGCCTTCCTCGGGTTTATAGCCCACAGTGTCCGCCTCACCTCATGCTCCCCTACTGTGAGATTGGGGCCCCTGTGGGCCACAGGGTGCAGTTTGGCTGTGTCTAGTTGCTGCCCCTCAAAGCGGGCAAAAAAGGGGTTCAGTTCGTTTGCCAGCAAGGCATCCCCTTCAGCTGCACCGAGATTATTCCTGTAGTTGGTAAGATGCTGGACTCCCTGCCAGCTGTTGTTGCTGTCCAGATGGTCTTCTATCCTCCTCCTGTAGTCCAGTTTGGCTTTTCCGATGCCTCTTTTCAGGTTATCTCGGGCTGTGCTGTAGAGAGCCCTGTCACCTGTCCTGAAGGCAGTGTTCCTCTCTTTCAGTAGCTGCTTGGCCTCCCAGTTCATCCAGGGCTTCTGGTTGGGGTACACCCTGATGCATTTGTCCAGGGTAACAGTGTCTATGGAGTTCTTAATATAACAAAGGACACTGTCTGTGAACACCTCCAGGTCTGGATGTTCAGAAACATCCTCGTTGGCCCTATCAAAACTGAGAGGCACCATCAGGACAAGTTTTTACAGTCCTTGTGATGGTAGGAGCAGTTTTCTTGAGGGGGACATATGCAGGAATTATAAACAGGGACCAGTGGTCAGACTGGCTTGGGTGTGGTAGTGGTCTGGTCCTATAGCCTATATTTGAATAAACGTTGTCCAGTATGTTAGCTCCTCTGGTAGCACACTTTACCTGCTGGTCGAATTTGGGGAGTACTTTCTTTAAATTTGCATGATTGAAGTCCCCTGCTTGGATGTGCACAGCATCAGGCTACCTGCTTTGCTGACTGCTAATATTGCCAGGGGAGGCAACAGTGCGGTGGGTAGAGCAGCCGTCTCCTCAACCGGAAGGTTGAGGGTTCAAATCTCAGTGCCTGCAGTCCACACATCAAAGTGTCCTTGGGCCCCCCAATTGCCCCCAATGGTTAGAGCAATTGGTTGAGTTGGTACCGCAGATGGCTGCCTCGGTTCTGTACCGGAAACAAATTCCTTGTGTGTAACATACTTGGCCAATAAATGTAATTATTATCCTTATTATTATATAAATGTCTGATAGCCGAGTTAGCATTAGCATCTGAAAGTATATACACATTTGTTATGACAACCACATTGTGCTCGCTTGCGAGGTACATTAGCCTGCATTTGACAGTCACATACCCGGATGTTCGGGATGAGTTGATGAAGCCAGGTCTCTGTGATCAGCAGAATGCCCATCATGTAATTGGTTACAATCTGTAGCCTCAAATCATCCATCTTACTAATGAGTGCTCTGGTGTTCATCAGAAAGACGCTGGGAAGTGATGGTCTATATGGCTGTTTTCGTAGCCTCGCTAACGCTCTGGCCCTGCAGCCTCGCTTCTGCCTTCTCTCCTTGCAGCCTACACCTCCTTGCCATGGTGATCCATGGAGAACCGGGGCTCCTTGCTATGCCCACTGGTATCCTGTGTGAGGAGGGAAACTCAGCTTTAACTAGTGATGGCTGTCTGACACCGATGCGCTGATACAAGCTTCAAATTCGAAGAGGCATTTTCCTTGAACCAATGGTTTGAAGCTTGCTTTGGTGTGGAAAAAGACAAGTGATTGATGACGTCCGAAGCAGAAACTACTTTGGTCCTCTGAGTGAATGAAATGACTGGTTCAAACAGTCGATACTGCTTTGTAACGTGAGACCTTGCTAGGCGCGTAAAAGCACTATATACATGACATATCCTCCCTTAGAAAGATGTGAAGATTGTCTGACCTAATGGAATGAGCACATTGTTTACCCACATTTGTTTTCATTAGCAAAGCAATACCTATGTACACCAGCCTCATCAGTGCCATGTGAAGGTGTGTTTTCGAAAGCTGGAGAAGTTGTCAGCAAGAAAAGACACCGGCTAAGTCCTAAAACAGTGGAAAAAATATTGTTTCTCAATAAAAATCTTTGAGTCTCCATCCCATGTATATAAATCACACCCTGCCCTAGTTACATAAGCACACCCTACCATCCTAGCACATCCTCTGTTTCCCCAAGCACGCCTTCTCCCATCTACTACACTACATATGTTTATAGAATCAACCGACCGACTACTCAATCTTTACAAGAATATGTTGACATCACTCACACAAAGCCTAGTTACACCCATCACACAATTCAGACATTGTTTTGCTGTCTCCCATTTCGCCACTAGATGTCACTGAAATGAACCTTTGAATGAATGAACCGATGTTTGATACAATTGATGAAGTGGTTCAATACTGGTTCAATGCTTTATTTGGACATCACTAGCTCTAACTCTCTGCTCGTAGCAAGCTCCTATCTTCAGGAGATCGTGCCAACTGTAGGTGTTGTTCATCCAGCAAAATATACACAATATGGAAAACAACACGTACACAAACCACCAAACAAAACACAGACTAGAGGAGCATTGAGCCGCAGCAACAGCTCTTAGATCAGTTTGTTGCAGGGGACATGTTTACTTTTTTCAGGAAGAAAATCTCTACCATATTAAATTTTTGCTTGTTCTGTATTTCTTTTATAACATGATCCAAAGTTTAATGAAAACTGACAGACGCCAGCAAGCAGCAGCCAGCACCACCTTCCCACTCTCTGTGCTGCTTCTCTGCACTGTCACACAGCCCGCTGAGTGGACAGCTGAGCTTTCACATTTTTCTGTCAATAAAAGTAAGTACAGTAGATGAAGGGTTGCTTAAAACAGTTTCCCCATGTTTTCTAGTAGTTTTTAGTTTCTTTAAAGGAATCGTATAATGTTGGGGACGACCGTGGAGCAATCGGTTGAGTTGGTGCCGCAGATGGCTGCCTCGGTTCTGTACCGGAAACAAATTCCCCAAGTTGCCCGTGATGGTGGCCCGGGGCCCCTCGGCTCCAAACAAAATTTCATTGTACGTGTTGCAATAAAATAAAGCTTCTTCTTATAAAAAACAAAAGCAGATTAAAAGTGATGTATTATTTGAAGAAGAAAAGGTTTTGTACAATTACAAAATGTGCTAAATGACATAAGTCATCTGACAGTCATTTTATTTTGAAAGATAAATGCTAAAATACATGCATATTTTAACTGGAATACCATAAATTGACTGGAATTCTCAGTTCATGGTCATATTTCCTGCAGAAGTGACAATGTTAAACCTGCTTGTCTCATTGTTCAGGGAATTGTCTGACAGAGAACAGACACACAGCTAGTAAATGTTAGCTCAGAGGGTTGCCCTCTTGTTGATCTTTAAAATATCTGAATATAAAACAGAAGTGAGTGTGTGTTCAGGTGGGTTCTTCACATGGACCAAACCCTGACAGCACTTACAAAAACATTGCAGTGTCTTAGAAGTAGTTATAAAAGCCTCTCCAGTACCAGCAGGTACAGTTGAGCCCTGCAGCTATGAGCAAGATGACCAGTAGGGTGATAAGCAGGCCAAGGCCGATTATCGTGGCAGCAATGGCCCAGACCAGCGTCCTCTTGGACATGTCAATCAGAGGCGTCTTGAGGGCCATGCGCACCCTGCGCGCTCGTCGACGGTCCTGAGGAGGGTACCTCGCCAGGTTAACACGCTCCATGCCCAGAGAGCGGACCAGACAGGCTCTCTGGTGGCTCAGTTGGTCGAAGCTGTGTTTGCCATGGTAGTAGCCCATACCACTATGACCTGGAGGAAGCACAAACAAGTCAGGTGTTTCAAATAAAACACCATTTTATAGTCATTCAGGCACCCATGTGAGCAACTTTCACAGAAAAATGGGTGAAAGAATGTGAATGTTGTGCTGTGAATGAGTTCTATGTTCTTGAAGCCCATAGTTGAAAAGGAAATTATAGAGATAGTGAATAAATGTGGTAACAAAACATCTAGTGATAGTGATGGTATCACCATGACAACTGTTAAATGGGTAATTGAGGAGATATGCAAACCATTAACCCATATTTTTAACATGTCATTTCGACTTGGGCAGTTCCCTAACACTATGAAAAT
>NW_018127906.1:19947-25263 GCF_001952655.1 Monopterus albus | reverse complement strand
TATCCATGTAGTAATACTGCTTGCAAACCAATGATGATAAGATGATGTTAGGGGGTAGGACTAGATAAGTCTAACTTCTTCCTACTCCGTTCAAGCATGTACTAGGTATAAGCAAATTGATAATATATTTGTGGATATATGTGGAATTATGTGTGTTGACATATTGACTGTTGTTACATGTTTGAAAGAATAGATCAAATCAAATCAAAAATCAAATCAAATGTTAGCCTTATGGTAGCTGTGTTTCTATTGGCTTGTTTGGAAGTTTTTCTGTTTCCTAGTGGACAGAAATTAAATAAAACCGCTTTTACTGAATTACTAAGCATCTGTCTCCAAGATGAGGTCCATCCAAGAAAACACAGACAATAATAGACTTTGAGTCAGTCTTACCAACACCACCAAAAGGGAGGGAGCTGAGTGTGTAGTGCATAAGCACATCATTGACTGTCACTCCTCCACTCGTGGTCTCCTCAATCATCCTTTTTGTAGCCTTTGAGAGATGGGAGATGAAATGAGAAAAATAAAGAGGTGTTTCAATTCTGTTTTAAGTCTCCACTTTCCTGCTGTTTCCTCTCACCTTCTTATCAGTGCAGAAGATGTACAGGGCCAGAGGTTTCTCTCTCTCATTGATAAAGCGAATGGCATCATCCATGTCACTCACAGTCACTATGGGCAGCAGAGGTCCAAAGATCTCCTCCTGCATTAGTCTGGAGTGGGGGGGCACATCCTTCAGCACAGTCGGGGCTTTAAGTGCAACAATGGTGGTCATTAAACAGAAGTATAGACCAGACATTACTGTGTTTTTGTAAGATGTGAACTGAGTGATTAAAACTGAGTCTTCATACTGTACCAATGTAGCACTGTGAGGCATCATTCTGGCCTCCCACCACAGGAGTGTAACCCTCCATCAGACCCAGGACTCTGTTGAAGTGATGCTGGTTGATAATTCGGCCATAGTCAGGTGAGCATTTAGGATCAGCACCATAAAATTCCTGCAATGGCATAAAAGGTCTTGACAAGAGTGCAGAATGTTATTTACATGAACTATTAGAATAGGTGAAAGTTGAGATGTTACCAGAAGAGTTTGTCGGATACACTCCACCACTCGGCCCTGGATGCAGGGTTCACACAGGATGTAGTCTGGAGCGATGCACGTCTGACCACAGTTGACAAACTTCCCCCATGTGATACGACTGCACACAAAGAAGGTAGGGGTGATTCTGTATAGTAGGTGCTTTAATGTAACAGTTTTCATATTAAACCACAAATGTGAATACATTTATATTGTTTTCAACCACTGTCCAAATCACTCTGAGTTTTATATTCTGTGTTTTACTATAGTTTAAAAGATTAACTTGCAGAGACTTGAAATTTGTTTTACACAGAGTAGTAATCCCTCAAAATGCATGTACTGTGCTTGGTGATTCTCCTACATCTGAAAATTGTTAACCAACTGTCAAAAATCACTGTAGTGCCATACAATTCAGAAGACGATGGCAAGAGTGTAGTTTTATACGTAGAATATGGCTTGTGTTCTGCAGCTTTCTGTCAGCTGCAGGAGCAAGTCTGCCCAAGTCTCGCAAGTACTATATCCTGCACAGCATAGTGAAATGAATGGGAACTAATAAGAGGCAATAAGGCAAGAATTCAATCAAGTACTGCCTGAAGCACCAGCATGGGCTTTTAAATGCCACAAACTCTAAAAACCCAAGTAATTTGTGTTCCCAAGACACTTTCTTTCTTCCATAATAACATGTCATCATACTGTATGCAATGTTGTGATAATGGGCTCCATGCTAACACTTCACATCCACAGCTACACCATGTGGCGACATGCTAAGACTTTAGCATACACTTTAACAGCTCTAGCAATTAAAGCTTCTGCCTCTTTGCTGAACAAGTGAACTCTCCACAGGTCATCAATTTTAAACTCTAGTGGCAGCATGTTAAGGCCTGTAATTCATTTCAGGCTGCAGTGCACAGTGCTGCATTCTGAGGACAAACCCTGAGGCCCAAGTGCCTAAACAAGAAGTGATGACGTTGTCAGCTGAGCCCTACACAATTTTTTCAGCTGTGTGTACGACTGCTGGTGGTATGGGTGACACCGATGAGTGTGGTACCGGCAGGCAATTCTGATGTCACAGTTCTTGTCAATGTAGCAGGGGCTCTTCCCCCCGAGTTCCAGGGTTACTGGGGTGAGGTGATGAGCGGCAGCCTCCATCACCAGTTTACCAACTGTGCTGCTGCCTGTGTAGAAGATGTGGTCAAATCGCTGCTTCAGCAGCTCCTGAGTCTCTGACACGCCACCTGTTGCCACTGGATACAGATCCTGAAAATAAACAGCACTCAGTTAGCATCTCCATTCCTCTGTGGCAACAATTTGTGTGAGTGTCTAAATATTTTGACATTAAATATCAGAACAGATTTTGGTACTAGTTCTCAAAGGGGTACAAAGTATAATAGAGCAGTGGGAAGCCACAGTCTGCCACAGATGTCCTAGAAATACTAGGTACCTACACTTGCATGTTACTACTTTGTTGCCTTGTTATTGCTAATTTGCATTCTAATGTTTTATCTATGTATACTTTTTAATGTTCTATCTGTGTGCATTGTGTTAAGCACTTTGAATTGCTTTGTGTATGAAAATGGGCTACTGTCACATTCTGACAGTGTGCTGTGCTCAGTGGCATTTGGTGCCACTGAGCACACACATGTTTACTAAGCTGCTGCTTAGGTTCCATCTTCAAGTGTGAAACCTGGGCCCAAACATATTTAAAGCGCTAAATGAAAAACAAAAGTGAAAATCCTTCACTTTTACACCTATTCATAGACTCATGTTTAAAAACTATATTTATCAAACTTCTTTTGACTTTAAAATTTGCTGAAAGAAGTATTTTCAGTTGGTCAAGCATAGGTGCAGATGACTACATGGCTGAACACACCCGGTTTTCTGCCAGAAATTATTTTCTTTTAATTGTTTGAAAGGATGCTAAACCACTTTTTCTTTGTCCTTTTGCCATTTATTAAAGTTCCAAGCAATCACTAAATCATTTGCATTAATAATACAATAATTTAAATAGATAGATAGATAGATAAAAGCTTTCCTGGTAAACAGGCAAGTACTTGTCAAGATATCTCCTTCTGGATAGAAGTGCTGGACAGACTGAGCAAGACCTACTAAACCATGGACAGGGATTAGATGTTCTGGACAGGGAACATTTAATATTTCCCAAATGAAAGGCACTAAAAGCCTGTGCTGATCAGCTGGCAGATATCCTCACCAAGACATTTAACATGTCCCTGACACAAGCTACCATTCCACCCTGTCTAAAGTCAGCCACTGTCATCCCGGTCCCCAAAAAACAGCCATCAAGAACCTCAATGACTACACTACATCAGTAGTCATGAAATGTTTTGAAAAACTCATCACACAGCACATCAAAGCCAGACTCCCTACAACATTTGACCCTGACCAGTTTTCTTATAAGGCAAATAGATGCACGGTAGACGCCATTACTACAGCCCTCCACATAGCGCTGAGCCATCTGGAACACAGGGATCTATGTGAGGATGCTGTTTGTTGAATATAGTTTGGCATTCAATACAATCATCCCAAGTATATTGATCGACAAGCTGCATGACCTTCACTTCTCCCCCATAGCCTGTGCTTGTGTAACCAGTCCCTATTGTGATATTATATATTACGCAAAGTTGTTTATTTGGTTCAAATACTGTTGACTTCAGGAAGCACAGGGTGGATCCAACTCCACTTTACATCAACAGGAACCTTGTGGAAAGGGCCTCCACCTTCAAATTCCTGGGGATCTACATCTCAGAGGACCTTTCCTGGACAGCTAACACTCAAGCGGTGGTTAAAAAGTCCCAGCAGCGGTTGCACGTCCTGAGGCTGCTCCAAAAAAACTTGAGACTGTCACAGGACAATGCATAACTGTGTGGTATACCAGCTGAACAGCATCAGACAGGAAAGCTCTGCAAAGGGTAATAGTCACAGCAGAGAAAATCATTGGCTGCTCTCTTGCCCTCCCTGGAGTACATCTATCACTCCCAGTGCCTCAGCAAAGGAAAATCATACACGACTCCTCCCATACTAGTCGCTCACTGCTCATTTTACTGCCCTCCGGTAGGCGGTATAGGAGCATATAAAGCAGAACAAACAGACTTGCAAACACCTTCTTCCCCTGGGCCATCAGGACTCTGAACTCCTCATAGGATTGTTACATTACTAGTGGACCATGTTAGTTATTTTTATTGTTGCTATTTATTATTGATGTGTTTGTGATTTTATTATTTGGAATATTTGGTGCTTTGCTTGCACTTCAGCTTACACTGTGTACAGTTGTAACTTTTATAATTTCATTGTACTGGTACAATGACAATAAAGGGCATTCTATTCCATTCTATTCAGCAGTTTACTTACAGGTCCTTGCTAACACATTGGCTCTTGTAGTTCATCTGGGACTTGGCCACTTGGCCTTGGAATCAAATCTGTTATGTATTGTAATTGTGTTGGCACAAGGCTTTGGTGTTATTCTTCTAACAGTAGCAGCTTGTGTTCAAACCTTGTCCAGATAGCGAGGCAGCAGTGCCCGGAGGAGGAGGGATGAATACTCGCTGAGCTCTGACGGCTTCACCACAGCTGCATTGCCTGCAGAGAGAGAATGCAGCGTCTGTGAATGGGATGAGATCGAGGGATGGAAAGCAGACCAGCAGAGGCTGAGAATGCAGCGCTGGGGGAGGCTGTCAAGTGAAGCACACAGCAGGATTTTTCTCACAGTTTTTTTTCTCAAATTGTCCACCTACTCAACTCTCAACTCAACTTTATTTATAAAGCACTTTAACACAGCCGAGGCCAACAAAGTGCTTAACATAAGATACAATTCAAAACATCTAAAAACGTGACAACTACAATATTAAAATACCAATAAAATAACATAAAAGAACCAACATAGCAAAATAACAAAATACTATCAACCAAAACACAGCCCAAACAGAGTCTCATAGCATATCAAACGCCAAAGCATACAAGTGAGTCTTCAAGTAAGTTTTAAAAATAGCCAACGAGGGGGCCTGCCTGATGTAAAGGGGCAGCGCATTCCATAGCTTAGGAGCCACAATGGAAAACGCTCTGTCCCCTCTGAGTTTACGCCTGGCCCTTGGTACCTCCAGCAAGAGCTGGTCAGCTGATCTGAGGCACCGGGAGGGACTATAAGGAAATAAAAGCTCAGCAAGATACAATGGAGCAAGACCATTCAAAGACTTAAAAACAAATAAAAATCTTAAAATGAGTCCTGAAAA
>NW_018127906.1:11643-19140 GCF_001952655.1 Monopterus albus | reverse complement strand
GCAGTCAAATCCAACAGGACAAGGATCACATAATCATCGGCATCGGTTGCCAAGAATATATCATTAAAAACCCTTAATAAGGCAGACTCTATACTATGTAAAGTTTTAAAACCAGATTGGAAGACCTCCAGGACATTGTGCTCATCTAAAAAGGACTTCAACTGAATATAAACCACCCTCTCTAATATCTTAGAAATAAAAGGGAGCTTAGAGATTGGCCTAAAATTAGTTAAGACCAAAGGGTCCAAACCTGGTTTCTTAAGTAGGGGTTGCACTACTGCATGTTTAAAACATGCAGGGACAACACCAGACAACAGACTACTGTTAATAATAGCCAAGACCAGCTTACCTATACACGAAAAGACCTCTTTAAAAAAAACGCGGTGGAATAACATCTCGCAGAGAGCCAGATAGTTTAATCTGACTAATCATTTTCTCCAAAAAGGCTAAAGTTATGGGTTCAAATCCATCAAAAACGGCCACACAAGGGACCAAGGCTGAGGGGTCAAAGACAGCGGCTGTACCCAGAGCCCTCGCAGCAGCAACCTTCTCAATAAAAAGCTGTAAGAAATTATCACACACCTCAACAGAGGCTTCCAGGCAGACAGGCTGTGCAAGATTTAACACAGACCCAATTGTGTTAAATAACACACGTGGATTATGACTGTTTGATACAACAATATCAGACAAATATTCTCTCTTAGCTTCTTTAACAGTCCTTTGATAATTGTGCCAGCAATCCTTTAAAATTTGAAAAGAGACCTGCAGTCTTATGTTTAATACAGTACACCTAATACAGTATAGGCTTGGCTAACATACATAATTAAATCCATTAACTGACAGTTATTACCAGACCATAACTGTTATCTCTTACTATGGGATAATCAGACCTAAAATAAGGATATATATACTGTATATGTATGACCTTATTTACTGATAAGAGTGACTATAGCTAAACATGCCATCATCATCTCTCTACATGTCAGAGAAATTTAAAAGAGTTTGATGTAAGGCTTGAAATTTCCCTTACTTTGTAAACATAGGGAATACATGTAGCTTAAGCTCAGTCTGGAGTCAAATGCTTTAAACAGAAGCTGGAAATTGATGTAGCAGAAGCAACACTAGGTGATTTAGAATCAAATGGCATTATTTAACCCTAAAAGTTATTTACACACATCACCTTGACCAATGCAGCAAAGGTTTGAGAGTGTTTAACAGGAATATAAAGACTAACTACTTGATGCTAAACATAAGACAGATCAGATGTAAGCAATACTGTAAAAATGCATAAATTACACACAAACAAACCACGATTTATTCTGTTCTCATTTCAACTGTTCAAATACCACAATATCCTGAAAGTAATGCTGCTGTAAGAATGTGTGGTCTTTTCTTTGATAGCAGGACAATATCTGGAACACATTACTGCTCGGAAAAGATACATAAGTATCACATACTGGAAGTGCATAATTACCAACGAATGAATTAGGATTTCTTGTTAACTCCCTCTTGTTAACTTCTCTCATAAAAACTCTGCAGGTCTTTGTTATGGTTTGTCCCCCTCACCGGGAGGGTGAGGGAGAACTGAGGTTGGACTCAAGATGGCTGACCCAGGTGCTAGTACAAAAAAAGAAGGAGGTTTAATGGAACAACAAAAAAAACCACAAAGTACAACATAACAAGGTCCATACACATATACAGCCCGGGTAAGGCAGAGATGGTGGAGGAGACCAGGACGACCAAGGGAGTAGACAGGGTAACAGCAGGAACTAGGAGAGAAGGAGGATGAGGACAGATAGGTGAAAAAACAAGAGTGGCGAATGACAAAAGAAAAGCAACCGCACAGGGACTGTCAGCGGGAAAAAAAACCTAATGCCACTTCGCTACACTCAAATACAAAAAAAAAAAAACATACCACAAGATCCACCGCACAGGCACTGTCAGCGGGGAGAACAAAGATGTCTAACCAAAAACAAGGGAAAATAAAAACCAATGTACATAACGAAATCTACAGCACAGGAAACTGTCAGCGTAGAAATCAAAATCACGTATTTTGGGTACTTAGGGTATACACTAAGTACACTGTGTGGAAGTCTAAAGTGGAAGAGCTGAAAATATCTGTGTGCCGCCATACAGGACCTCTGAAGTACATTTCAGACTGCTGTTGTCACTGCCACTGGAAGTCTGCTTGACTATATTAAAACCTGAATAGGCAGGTACTGAGGGACTAGACTGGGTTCCCTACCTGCAGCAATAGCCCCAACCAGGGGCAGGAGAGTGAGAGCCCAGGGGTAGTTCCAGGCCCCGATGATGAGCACCACACCCAGGGGCTCTGGCTGAATATAAACCTCATCTGATATAGTGAGGAGGTTCTTCTCTACAGGTCGAGGAGCCGCCCACTCTGCCAGCTTCTCTATAGCCAGCTGGATCTCATTCTCAATGCCAATCAGCTCCAAGAGTGGTGTGTCGTACTGGCTCTGTAGGAAACCCAGCACACTGTCAATTAGACAAGTAAATCCCCAGCAACCTAAATATTATGTGCAACATTGTTTGTGTCTCGACTCACCCTGTTGAGGTCCTGTTTGACAGCAGTGGAGATCTCAGTCTCTTTCTCAGTGATCATCGTCTGCAGGGCGCGAAGCTGCTGCAGTCTGAACTCCAGAGGACGAGTCCTGCCGCCCATGAAGGCCTCCTTGGCCCGCTGCACTGCCTGGCGCTCCATACACACAGCTACAGAACTGAGAGACACAGTTGGATCTGTAAGGACACATATTACAGCATGGTACACTTTGGAGAATAAATTATTTGATCAATTACCCACTGAATTTTACAGCTGATTTTTAAAAATTAACAATCAAAATGTCCTGCAATAACTTTTATTTCCTGTATGTCCTAGCAGGGTCCTCCCAAACATTTTTGGGGCCCCTGATTTGTGACTTGACTGGCCCCATACTTCACCTCACATCAGTAAACTGTGCATCATTCATATATATCTCCATAGGTCTCACATCCTCTGTAGGCAACCCCTTTTGCTGGGGTTACTTGTATAGTAGCATTCCAATAGTTCCCTGTTTTCATCTCTTGTCCATGAACATCTTGTTCCAGTAGCCCACTTCTCATCAGGTTGCCCTGGTTCCTCAACACCTGACGCAGGCCTCGTAGACCCGGACATCATCCGAGCCGGTGTGACTCTTATTTTTCCAACTCTCATTACCCATGTAGCAGGTAGTGTTAAGGGCCTGGCCTAAGGACCCAGGCTGGATATTGACTGTGCTCTGACCGGGATTTAAACCCTTGACCTTCTGTACCAAAGTCACTGAGCTATTCAGTCAGCTCTGCCACTGACATCAAGACAAGGAAGCTCCTTACAATGCACAGCGGGTTTGACAAACTGGTAATGACCAACCAACTGGACATAGTAGTGGTGGACAAACAGAAGAAGAAGGCCGTAGTGATAGATGTAGCAATCCCAAGCGATAGCAACATCAGGAAGAAGGAACACGAGAAGCTTGAGAAATATCAAGGGCTTTAAGAAGAGCTAGAAAAAATGTGAAAGGTGAAGGCACAAGTGGTCCTCGTGGTAATAGGAACATTGGGGGCTGTGACCCCCAAAACTGGGAGAGTGTCTCCAACAGATCCCAGGAACAACATCTGAGATCTCTGTCCAGAAGAGGGCAGTCCTAAGTGGCATAACCTTGCATGTCTTTCAGTCATTTCACAGCAAGTCAGAAAGTAAAGCACAGAATTTCAACGATAGAGAGAATAAATGATCAAGAGTGCAGAGAACAGCTAAGATACTGTGCAGGACCCTCAAGCTCGAGCTTGAAGGTACATATACATACACACACACACATATGAAAGAGATGCATATGTGGATGTATAGCCAATCAAAAAGCACAAAATGTACATCTGTCATATTCATAGACTTTACATAAAAATAAAACAAGCACTATGATAGATATGATACCCAAACCCATGACTTTTTAAACTAAGAAAAAGCTCTGCTTTTATAATGAAGACATATTTTAAACATTGATTAAAACCTATTAAAATACATCATCTCTGTGGGACATGTTTGTCATAGTGGGTGTTATTTTCAGTGTCTTGGTTTGTACCAAAGTTAGTCTTCATACAACCTTGATTTTCCTGTTTCTTTTTACTCTTCAAAGCAATGCAGAAAAATCACTAGTGCTTCTTCGGAGCCATCATCAACTTTTACACAGAATTACATGCAGAACTCCAAAGGATTTTGCAGCAAAAAAGGTTTTTTTTATTCTAAATAAAAGGGAAAGAAAGACAATTTACATTCCCACCATATTTGTGCTCAGCATCTCTCATGCTCAGTGATTTTATGCTACAAAATTCAAATGAGCCTACGGTTACAACTAATCAAAAGAGTTGGAGTAGGAATGAAATATAATGTAGACCCCATACAGACCACACTTCTTCTGCCAAAAAGAATATACTGTACATAAACTCCCTACCTAAAATTGAAATTCAATTGCTTGATGAGAGCCCTGTCTAATGCTTTATTCATTTCTCCCCAAATTCTTTTAAAACTAAATCTTTTCGGAATGTTTTATAGTTTCAAAAGCTAACAAAGTGTTACTGGTCAAAGCAGAGTAACAAGCATAGATTGCATGACATTAGCCTCTTCTTGACTTACACAATAAATACCAAGAGTGCCATTTACTGTAAGACAACACCGCACTTAGAAATTATATTTATGCTCTGTCATTTGTTTTCCAGCTAATTTCATATCTTATTTCAGTTCAAATCAACTGCAAACCAATGGCCAACCATGGTGACCATGAACACCAATAAAGAAGAATTACACTTACCTAAGTCCAGATAAGCTGAGGGAAAATATACATCCAGTGTATTCTCTGTGGAATACTGGTGAATACTGTCGCTATCTGATCTCAAAGTGGTTCAGATGCCCAACAGGCTTTACTGCCTGACTGACTGATTCTCATTGTCGTTCACCAGTCACACTGCTCTAGGATCATTTTACCATTGGTCACACTAAGCTGGAGCCTCTTTCAGAGCCCAACACTGAAGCCCTTGATAACATCAGACTTCCAACACAAACACATCCACTCATTCGAAGTACCATGTTTTCAATCTACAATTATATCTCACTTGCTTATGTGCTTTCTTTTACAGCCCTTAGCTAATTTTTTACTTAGCTAATCATCATCAAGGTCAGTATATTATCAAACCAGTCCATCAGTCATAGGCCATAAATTAAATTCACCCTGGCATCTTGTTAATAAGATGCCACTGTTAAGATATTCAAACTCGTAAACCAGTTTTGTACAAATTTTAAAAAAGCAATAGCAAAAACAATGAATTACAATAAAGATTTTGACTGATTTTAATGGCAGAAAGCATAATAAAATGATATTGGAATTCAAAGTCAAAGGATAAATGGAGCTTACAACAGAGCTAAGACCTGGAACTATTAAAAGTGTACACAATATTCACTGTGAAGACAGTTTGTATGGATGTTGATTTCCATAGTGTAATTCATCTCATTAGCAGTTGTGGAATGTTTCACAACTCCATCATCAACTCATAATATTTACATTTGCCAGGCTGAATAACAATATCCCAAATTCTATTTTTATAAAATTGATGTCTGACAATAAAAAATTCCAATAGCAGCTTAAGGTGTAACAGAACAGATAAATAAGATATGTCTGCATGAATGAGAAATGATATGGACTAGTAATCACAGTAGGGCCTACTGCAGCCTACAGCATGTGACTGTCCCGGGATCACCTGCACCAGCACAGGCCACCAGTTCCTGCTAATCAGCCTCACCTCAGGACAGACACACATCCAAACTGCTGAAAATACATAATAGATAACAGATAGCTGAATTGTTCACAGGGCACAACAAGTGTGGATGTAACAAAGGTAGTGTGGCTGACCAAAACAAAAAAGGCCATTTAGCAGAGAACGGTGAAGTATGATAGGTAATAAAAGAGAGGGTAGATAGGGGGCACTCTGTGATTTGACTTTCTAGACAACACCATACATTGTCTGCTGGAGACAAAGCCACTGTTGTATGAGGAGACAGGCCTGTAGGACTGGTGGTATTTGTGTGTGTTTGTGTGTGTGTGTGGGGGGGGTATTAATATGTAATTACTTTGGAGAACTGTATATGCCATTATTTAAAAGGCTGTAAACAGTCATAAAACAGATAAGCTTTATAAGCTAATCATTGTTTTCCACTTGTTACATAAAGCATAACTGGTGTGTAGAGCATAAATGTTTCCAGCTATTAAGTCACTGTTTGTCATGCCAACATTGACTTGTACTGAAGAAAGACCTTGGATGAGGCCACAGAAAACCAAATTATTTAACAAACTTCATGTCCTTTTAGACAAGTCATTAGTGACATGTGATGGTTTTTTGGCAAAATGTGGCTTATGTGGCAAGTCCAGAAATCTGTTTTGGTGTCAGGAGCTGAACACAGTCAGACAGGAGCTGGTTTCTCTGGTTTTTCTACAGCACAGATTGGCCAATTAAAATATGGACTTTCTCAGTTACCTACTTTGTTTAGAGTGTTACACATCTCTTTTCAGTGGTACATATACTGTTGTTTATCTATCTATGGAGGGAAAATTCAAATTAATTAATGCTGCTGTGGTTCATTGTGCTGTCCACTTTCATATTCTGGCTTGAACATGTCAGGTAGGATTTCAGGTATTGTCACTGTCAAAACATAGCTTATTTCTCAGTGTTTTTTTGTTCCCCTGTCAAGATGTGTTTCCCTGTTCAAAACTTGGTTCCAGTGGTTGTAATTCGGATAATGCTAGGATTCAGGTTAGGGGAAACATTTCAATGGGGAAATGGATTTTGACAACACTGGCAACAAGAATTGTGTGCATTCATGAGCTATCCTCTTGTCTTTAGGAAGAGGCTCTCTGGTTTTATCGTTCTGAAATAATTACAGACTATTTGGAGTTATGAGGAGTGCCAAGCTAATCTAGAGGTACCCAAGATTAAACATTAAATGGCTGAAAATGAGCAAAATGAGCATGACACAGGGACTTTACAGACCCTGCATTTCTTTTTATATAATCTGATACCAACTATAAAGAAATGGAGACGACATTCAGCCAGTACACTTGTTTTAAAATTATTCCTATTAATTGCTGGCATAACCTTGCATGTCTTTTAGTCATTTCACAGCAAGTCAGAAAGTAAAGCACATAATTTCAACGATAGAGAGAATAAATGATCAAACAAATATAAAATGAATAAATATTAACTTCATTTAAAAAAATGTCCTCTTCAAAACTGCTTAGAAACTGAAAGGAATCTTTTAAGCCCTTTAAAGGAAACTGCCTAGACAATTACAGACTTGTAAAATAAGGCACTAATGGTATCAAACTGAACCTCATATTCCTATTTGGACTGGACTGGTATATTTTACCTGCACCATGTAAGCAGCAATGCCAGTCATCATGCCCAGCAGCACCATGC
>NW_018127906.1:8538-11608 GCF_001952655.1 Monopterus albus | reverse complement strand
GCCCAATTTCTGGGCAGTTCACACCCTCCATCTTCAGGTGCCTGATCAGACAGCAGTGCAGGTGGCTGAGCTGATCAAAGCCATGCCGGTCATGGTAGCAGCCCATACCACTGTTACCTGATGAAGGCATGGAAGGATAAGCATAAGTCAGCCACAACTACAGCCCACTGTAGGTGGGTTTTAGATTTCAGATTCACATGCTCACCAGCTCCTCCAAAGGGCAGAGCACTGACAGTAAATTGGACCGGACAGTCATTAGCCAGCAGAGCTCCACTGGACATCTCAGCTATCACCCTTTTGATCAGCTATTTATCAACGAGGAAGAGTCACAGCAAGTCAATCAAACACCACCGGAGCTACAACTCATTGTTCACTCCCGCAGTAACCACCACCACCCCCAGGAAGGCCCCAAAGCACTGAGTTTGATTTGCAGGCTGACACCAGGAGAGCACTTCGAAGACGGAGACGCAAGAGCAGCAAGAGGAACCTGTGCTCTAATTTTCACTGAGACTTGGCTTTCAGACAAAGTCCCAGAATCCGCCGTTCAGCTACAGACTCACTCTATACACTGGACTGCAGCCTCCAGTAAGGCCAAAGGGGGACGTGTGTGTGTGTGTGTGTTTATCAACAACTCGTGGTGTGGAGATATACGGACTGTTTATAAGCACTGTTCGCCAGATGTGGAGTTTCTATTGCTGAAATGCCGGCATTATTATCTACCAAGTGTTAGACCCAGTTCTTTAATTGAAAGCCCGAGAAGTGAAAACAGAAGAGGACTGTATAAAATCAACAGAAATTTATTCGAAGTTTAGTCACATGTCAAGTTACACAGTGCTGGGCTCAGAGAATCAGAGCTTCCGCAGGAACTCCGTCATCAAAGAGCATCGGACCATTGTCTGTAGTTCCATTTATCTTCATGGGCGGCAACTGCCCTGGACAAAGGTTGGATTTTCAGGTATCCTAATGCTATTGGCCATAGGCGTGAGCAAGTCAGCCTCTGCTCATGTTAGCTACTAAATACTGTATGCAAATCAAATGATGTGTGTATGTTGTAAGTTCAGACGGCAGCTAACAGAAACACGAACATCTGGGCATATTAAAAGAGCAGACATCCTGTCCGTAAAACCCTAATAAACGAACAGTAGGTACCAAACATTTAGCCAACTTAAAAGGGCAAGCATCCTGCATACACAAGCCCTAACAAATGAACAGTAAATACCGGACATTTGGTAAACTTCAAGGTGCAGTCTTCCTGCAGACACATTCTTTTAACAGACAAACAAGCAGTTCTAACAGTCATCAATACAATAGTAATACATGTACATAGCCTCATGAGCTAATTACACGACTGCTCTTAGCAAACTCCATGACGTCATCAGCATGTTAGAGACAGCTCATTCTACACCCACTTTGAGACCTGTGTTTATTGCCGCCAGTGACTTTAAATCTACGGACTGTATTTCCCAAATATTACCAACATGTGAACATTCCCACCCGTGATAAGAACACACTAGACCATGTTCACAGTAATATACGGGCTGCATATAGGGGTGCACCCTGACCCCACTTCAGACACTCCACAACCACATTTCTTTGTTCTTGTATCTGGCCTACAGACAAAGACTGAAACAAGCACACCCTGTCACCAAACAAGTTAAACTCTGGACCCTAGAAACTGAGAGCACCCTGCAGGATTGTTTTGCCCGGCCCAGACTGGGATGTGTATAAAGCTGCAGCCACCTTGGAGGACTTTTCTGTCAGCATACAGAACTATGCTGAGTATGTGACTAGGTACATTAGCACCTGTGTTGACAACATTGTGCCCACCATACAAGTCAGGAAGTTCTCCAACCAGAAGCCCTAGATAAACAGTCAGGTACAGGCTGCGTGCTCGCTCTCTTACATTCAGTTCAGGTTACGTGATGGAGTACAAAGTTGTGAAGTACAGACTGAGGAAAGCCATCACAACGGCCAAGAGGCAGTACAGAGAGAAGCTGAGTGACTTCTATTCTACTGCTGACTCTGGATGAATGTGGTAAGGCCTGCAGCACATCACAGACTACAGGACCACCACCAGCATCATCAGCTCCACAGACAGCCTCCCGGATGACTTCAACACCTTCTACACCCACTTTGAGACCTTCAGCCACAGCACAGAGAAGAGGCACACACACACCGGGACCACCCAACCTCCCCTCCACTAACTGTCTCATCAGGCCACGTACACAAAGCCCTGAGAAAGATCAATCCCTGCAAAGCAGCTGGACCAGACACCATCCCTGGGAGGGCTCTCAGAGCATGTGCCAATGAGCTGGCTGATGTTCTCACCACCATCTTCAACCTCTCCCTTAGCCAGGGCATCGTTCCCACCTGCTTTAAGACCACAACCATTGTCCCTCTTCCCAAAAAGAACCCGGTCACCTGCCTGAATGACTACAGGCCAGTGGCACTCACCCCAATCATTATGAAGTGTTTTGAGAGAGTGGTGCTGACCCGCATTCAGAGCACCCTGAACTGGACACCCTGGATCCCCTGCAGTATGCCTACCGGCCCAACAGGGCCACCTCAAATGCTATCACTGCTGCACTCCATTATTTCCTTTCTCACCTGGAAAATAGAGACTCCTACATCAGGATACTCTTCACTGACTACAGCTCCGCCTTCAACACGGTTATCCGCCATAAACTGTCCACACTGGGTCTGCACCCCACCCTCTGTGACTGGCTCCTGGACTTTGACAGGCAGGCTCCAGACTGTCAGGATTGGTAACAGGACTTCAGCCAGCATCACTACAAACACTGGCACTCCACAGGGATGGTAAATGGTCTCAATAGCACTACACACTGTCCCACCTGGAGCATCCTAACACTTATGTCAGGATGCTATTTGTTGACTTCAGTTTGGCATTTAACACTGTAATCCTGTTAGGGTTATAAGCTCTGTTTTTCTACAAAGCCTCTTCCGGCTCTTTTAACCCAGGAACTCACAAAAAAGACGAAGTAGACCACTTTAGATTTTATAAAAACTAACCGTACTGGTTTATTCAGAGGATCACAGGTAAAATTAACAT